>NC_092461.1:18905280-19221173 GCF_047495875.1 Pithys albifrons albifrons
AATGTCTCCTCAGTTCTGTCTTTCCTCTGTATATATGCAATAGTCCGTCTGCCTCACATGATTGGAGGGGAGATAGCTCAAACTTCTGCCTAGCTCTGAACTTGTTTGGATCTCCTCTGTCTTTTCAAAGTGTACAGCTGACCTTGGAGGGAGGAACAGAGATCTAAAGCAGCAGTGCAGTAACTCAGTCACTTCTGTCAGCAGCTTCCATCATTACAAAACCTGACAAATCTTAGTGCCAGGATTCAGGATTAGTCTCTGAAAGCTCCTATCTGGCATCGGTGCATGTGATGAACAGCCTTTGCTTTGTATCAAAGCAAGACAAGCAGACAGGACAGTTTATGCTCCTCAGTTTTCCCACATGCTGCAAATACCTTGCTGTTTAATTCTATATGCACATTTGTATGTGTGCATATGCTCAGAAAGGAATCACAAAATGAAAAAATCTCCAGGAGGTGGAGTGAAGAGCATGACACAGTGAGAATACCAGATACAATCTTTGGTACATGCTCTTCTAAAGCACAGCTTATACTGTACAGCTTTATATATTTCTTGTGTTTATACATGCTTGTGTGTGGGCATACAGAGATATATTCTTTTATCTACATATGTTTCTTCACTTACTACAACTTGAGATGTGATGTTCAAAATTTTGTGGCTGAAAATGGAAGTATTAAGAGGGGAAAAAATCAGATACACAAGGTACAGGAAGCTCTTATGAGACATGGAAAGGTACAAACAGCCTTCTTTCACTACTCATCACCTGATCTGGTCTAACATCCCAATGCCATCTTAGCATAAGTTGTTAGCAATAATCCAGAAATCGGTCTGAAACACTGGGAAATCAGAGTTCATGCATTTGTGCTCAGCTATGCCCCACAGTCCTGTTAATATGAAAGCAGAAGTTAGCCCTGAGAAAGTGGTTGCAAGTGTGGAATCTCGCTAGGTGGTTTGTTGTGGGATAAAGCACAATTATACAATTCAGCTTTTCTTGCTGACTTTCACAGCCACAAGGACAGGCGTAGATTTTAGTGAATGTAGTTGCCGTCTTCTTTATGAGCAGATTTCACCTTGCATGTTCTGAGTGTACATGTCTGTGATGACTCATGGTAACTACATTGTGTTGGGACTGCAGCCTGAAAGGAGAATGGGGTATCTTTAAAGTCAGTATATTGTTATGTTCAGTTTTCCTTGTCTCTAAATGAATAAACCATGCAAGAGTTCATTTCTACAGCTTTCATCTTCTCAAGAAAGAGAATTTCAGTGTATCAGCAGAAAAGCAAAACCAAACATTCAGTCTTTTCCAAGATATAAACCTTAACATCCATTTTTCTTGCAGACAGAATGTTTTTCTGCTGTCACACTTCTTTGGTTCTTTCTTGCTCTTTATATCTAGCAGCTGAGCTCTCAGCTTAAGGTTGCAGTATCACAGTAAAAATGTTTAACTTCATACGCTGAAAGCTTTATGCACTTTATGACCAACTGAAGCCAATAGACTAAGTCAGAGAGGGTAAAGTGAGCAGCTCCTAGAAAATTCAGAGAACACGCCACATGTTTTATAAGTTGTTTAATCACAAACTTTGATTTCACTCACGAAGGATTTTGGATGGGAACCTCATTTCTTTTACTGAACCTCTGACCTGAAGCCAACATGGCAGTCTCTGCAGTCTGGATCATAGCATGGCTTTGAGCTCGAGGCTATGCTGAGTGATATGTTCCTTCTTCAGTGTGGTATGATAGTATCTGACTGGGCCTGAACTACTTATGTCAAGTACAGACAGAACTGCAAACAAGCTGAGATACTGAGCAGTGAACAAAGGCCATTATGGCACAAGTGTGTGTGATAGATGCCAGAGAAGTGAGTCTCTAGCTCATGTTAATAGCTACACATAATGATCAGCATTTTGTGTGACTTCCCAAGACACGAAAGATGGCGAAATGCTTGTGTAATGAAGCATCATCCCTGAAACATTTGTTCAGGAAAGGGGAGTAAATTTTTTTCAGCTGAACCTCCCTTTGAAATGCAAGCCATTGTCTTTCTAGACTTCAATTATCTTCTTTATGAATCTGTCTCTATAACAATTCTTCTGAAGGAATGTACCTACCCAGTGGGTGAGCTCTAGATATGCAAGGCAAATCACAGTCCTTTAAAAAAACAGGGAAAAGATACAGCCAACCTAAGAAAAAGAACAAAAGACCCCAGCAATATCAGAGGAATTAATAAAGTATCAAGAAGGGAAAGCAATCTCCTGAAAGCTGCGATGGATGGACATGTGTGGTAAAATAACTATAATGAGCTGGATACATTGCTGCTGTTAAAAGACTGAAGATATTTCAAAGTTAAGTTCCTCAGACAAAATGTTCTTCAAAAACAGTGGTTCTAAAGGCAGGGATGAAGCCTCCAAAGTTTGCAAAGAAGTGTGAAAGAAAAATTTTCCCCCCAATTTGGAATGTAGTTGAAAAGGAATGAACCTTATCACCAAAGGATAAGAAGGAAGTTAAAAAACACCTACAATCCTTCGCTGCTGCAGATGACCCTGATTGACTTTGAGACAGTAACAAAAACTTAATCTTGTTTGCAGTGTATTGAGAGATGGCTGGAAGAGATTGATTGTGAAAGGGTAGTCTCTGAGCTGAGCTAGGAAGGAAACATGAAAGGTAAATCATTTTAAAAGTTCCAAATACCATTACATTTTCCCTCGTAACTTTGCTTAAACCTTTCAAATTCTTGTCTGCCCCACAAGGCACAAAGCTATTGCAATCACTTTTGCACCCCAAGGAAAGCTCCAGGGGTTCCATCAAGTAGACGTATGTGGGTGGGGAAAGGAGTGAAGACTTCAGCCAGTGAGAGAAAGGATTCTGTCACTGATATAATGAAAAAATATTAAAAACTAGAAATGTCTTCAGACAACAGGTATTTACTGTCATTAACAAGACACGCCTTAATTGCTTACCAGTCCTGCATCCAAGCTTATTCCTAGAAGACAAATTCCTAGGGAAAGAAAAAAAATATTAAGAGATTTGGAAAAATTTTGCCAGCCCCAGGAGAGCAGAGAGTGAGGTTTCCTTGAACAAGTTGTTGGAATCTGCTGTCAGTTGTCCTGTAAGGGAAAAGGAAAAAGTAGCTGTGGTATCTTGGCAGTGTTACTGCTTAGGGTAAGTTTTGTGTTCTCCGAAGTAACTAAAATATATACTTAATGAAACAGTGACTCCTCTTTCCTTATTGACTTTGAATTTCAGCCTTGCAGCTAGGAAGGTAGAAACAGCATGGAGTTAAATAAGCCTGGCCCAAATCTGACTTGTACTGATGTTAGGCTGTGGTAAAATATTGTTCTTAGCCAAGTTTCATTGACTGTTTTTACAGCAGTGTTGTGGACGTTGTGTTCTTGACCAGCCGAGTGAGGATAGACTTTTATGTGTGGAGAGGTGAGGAAAAAATCAGGGCAGTGAATGCCGAATAGTGATCACTCTGCCTGATCTGGAAGATTTAGTATATGGCAGATTTACAGACAGCCTAACAAGTTCCATACTATGCTGCAGGGTGCAGGAATATTTCCTTTTCTACCTTAGGATGTTTCCACCTGCGCTCAGTGTCTTTTGTACCTTTATACCTCCAATGCCCCATCTATCTTTGAAGGGGATCAGATCTAATCATTCTAATCAGTTTCTGCTTTTAGAGTTCCTATTTAGCATACCTTGCAATATGGCATAGTTATTTCCCTTTAAATTTTTCTTGCAACTTTACTTTCTTTTCACTTCAGAGGTGTTTTATTTATCAGAGCATGAATTTATACATCTAAGATCAGAGTACTTCATGCTTTACTTCAACACAGATCTTTAGCAACTAGAAATTATATGAAAGGCAAATATAATTGAATTCTTGTTCTGGCAGTCTACTAGCTTTGTGTCTCACTCTTTGATTCAGAGGTCTTGTATTTTTTCTATTCCTTTCACAGCTTTTTATTTTTTCCTTTGGAATTTGTTACTTCTCTTGAAAAGGTAATACTCCTACCTGATGCTATTTCCCCTGACAAACAGACTGACTTTCTTCTGTTTTTCTTATGCTAGTACCAGATTAAGGCAGGAGTGCTTTAAATCTTTTAAGCCAAGTAGCCCAAATTCAGTTTTGTCTAGCGACAGAATACTTTTGACAAGCACTTTCATTAAGCACTTCAAGGCAGTTCTCTCATTTCGATATCAGGCAATGGTGTTCCCACTGTCTGCTCATCTAACTCTGCTGTGTGCTCCCCTCTGCCTTTGTCCCCCAGCAGCACAGGGTGTTGGCACATCATGACAATGTTTAGGAAGGTGAAGGGCTGCATGACCTCGTTTCCTTCACTTTGCATCAGGGAGGAAGAGGAAAGATAAGGCTACAGTGGTGTCAAACACATGGTTGAACAAGCCGGGGGTGCTGGTCATCTGATCCCCTGGGGAATTGCTGAGAGATTTACAAAGTGTGTGTGTTTGCATACACCTGAGTCTCTCCTTTTCACAACTAGACGTGTACACAGAGAATCGTTGTCCATCTTGCTATAATTTTTCTGTCACAAAGACCAACTTGGAGCCCACTGAGGTCACTGAAAAAAAGTAACCTCCACTAATGTGAATTAGATACTTTACCACAGTAGCTCACACAAGTACCCTATTTTGTTATTTCTTTGGACTGCAGAACAGCCATCCTGTCACTCTGGGTCACCAATTACATCCATCCCTGGATAGCATTTCAGCATGATTTGTATTTGAATAACATTGCAGCTTCTACTTCTTTTCAAGGCAAAGAGAGAAGAGAATTAATACTATCAGTTTGTAGAAAACCTCAGAAACTCTGTTAATATTTTATACTGCTTTCCATTTTTAGCTACTATTTTTAGGTGAATGCAGGAGTATTTATTATGTTGATTTAGACACAGTAAGCAACGGATCTGCTTTTTCTTACATTCAATGCTTATTACAGGAGTCTTTTTCTATACATCTCATATCTGAGCTAGTTCCCTGATGTGATCATCTAATACCTTCACTTCTCCAGAAACAACAAAACTCTCCAGGAATTACCTGTACTGGTTTTGGACAGTGGTTAGGGATGGCTGGACTTAAATCACTCAAGAAAACCAGTCAGTGGTTACAAAGGAGCTGATGATATATCAGCTTTTTTTTTCCTCTCTTTGTAGTTTTCTTCCCTTTGGTTTTTTTTTTAAATTTTTTAGGACTAAAATAGTGGTTGTGTTAATACAGTCCACAGAAAGCTGAAGTATATAAACCTGTGAGTATGATCAGAGAAACATTTTACTTCAAATAAGGAATTTCTTTCTTCCTTGTCTTCTTTCCTGTGGTGTGATGATCTTCCTTCCCCTAAGATCCTGTGGGCTGTAAATACTGTCTTTGTGGCTTCCGTGGCTTCCAGTAAGGAGCAGAAGGATAAGGACAGCTGGGATAAATTTGCTTCCATAAATTCTTCCTTTGTAACCAAACACATTCATGCACACACTTCATGCTTTGGGCATGCTGCCACTACCATGCAGGCACACACTTCTTATTTTTCGGAGTGCTACTCACCTGAGAAACAGTGGAATAGCATGAGATGAAGTGCACAGGGGTACAAGTTAAATTATCAAATGACAAAAGAAATTGCTAGGCCATCATGTTACTGGAATCTGTAACTTTTACTTCTTTTTTTAGCCAAAAGGCTTTAATTTTTTAGGTGTTTGCTAATGTGAAATGGCCCATCAAAGGACCAACATCTCAGTAATAAACTTTTTAAACCTAAATTGAATGGCATATCCTTTCTGTTTCATATTCAGTTAAGTTTGAGATCACCAGAAACTTTGCTAGAAAACCCTCCAGGCAGCTGACTAAATTAAAGAAGGGAATTACTCACAGGCTTAGAAGACAAGTAGGGACATCAGCAATGAAGGATAAGTGTAAGGCTGTCTCTCTCTGCATAATAATTTTATTGCCTGGCTTGATGTATCATAGTGTTTGAGATATATTACCCAAAGAAAGTAATGCACTGCACCATTAAGCACATTATGATGTAAATAATTAAGATGTGTAATGTTAAAACTTTGGGTAGAATGTAATTACTGTACTCCATGGAAAATCAATGGCTATTCCAACAATGTAAGTAAACATTCAAAACAGTGTTTCACAAACACACAGAGTTGGTAACTGTATTATGAATATATTTTAGTGTTTGTTTTTTTGCATTAGTCTGATGAGACAGAATGGCTCAGACACAGAAATTAATTGTCCAAAATTGTCTACCTTGAAGCTTTGCTCTTTGTTTGAATAGGAAGGGATGCTTCCCACTTCAGTCAGCAGCAGCAGAAAGCAGAGATCTATGCCTGAGTCAAATGTTGGGTGCTTGATGGGACTGAGCATCCTTTGCAGCTTGCACCCCAGTGCACCCCACAGCCTCTTGCTGGTTTAAAGCACAAGGTAGACTTCCTCCTGCACTTCAGAAATAGATATATTGTGCACTTAGACCAGGGGTGAGGTGTGAACACAGGTGAGGAATGCATCCCTTATGATTTTTGTTCGGGTCTGGAGAACTGAAAGCTCAAGAAATTAAATCTGCAGAAAGGTGTCAAGATCACTCAGCTGAACCGAACAAGGTGATAGAATTGAAATATGAATTTAATGTGTAGTTCTAGCCAAATCTTCAGGCAAACTTATACTAGGAATTTGTATGGCTGTATTACTTATTAGGCCCTGTCTAGGAGAATTTATAAAAGGCAACTTCACACACATATATAACACAACAGATATGTCAAAGATTAAATTCTGGATTTCCAATTATTTTTGATGAAAGTTTTCAATTTTATGTAGTGGATCTGCTATATTTGTCTTTCCAAGAGTTTTATAACAAAAAGGCAACTAAAGCCAACATGCCTACCTGTACATCAACTTAGAATTTTGCTTTCATGTCCTTTTTGAGTTCCAGGAAAGTATTCAGAGGGAGCAAAAGATGTTGCAGATAGCTCATCCATGAAGACTGATGTTTCCTGTTTGAAGGAAGCTGTGTGGGCACAGCTCACAGATTGAGGCTGAGGCTGAAGAATTCCTTTAGAGTACCATAACCATGAATGGTAATCCAATACATTGAGAAAATGAATAATTCCACAAGCAATGTTCCACGGCATTCAGAAGAGTTACCCTAGATCCCATGCTGATGTGAAATCAGAACCAGTCCCTTTATGTGACTTGCTGCAGGATGTCTTCTTTTCAAGGCTTCATACTTGGGAAATTGCATTGCTTGAGCAACCCATCAGTGATTGGGCAACAGAGATGTCAGGACACATCCAAAGGCTCTCCTCATCCGTATGCCGTCTTATTCAGTTGTTTTGCTTTGGTTTTAATTATGGGGGTTATTTTCCCAGCATTTTTTTGAGATTTACACTACTGTGTCTAATAGAGCCATGGCAACAGGTGTTGTAGAGATTAATCAAACAAAAGACACATTTAATGTTCATTCTTATGTGCAATTCCATTAAAATTAATAACTCTAATAAGCACCTGGCAGGCATGTTTCAGCATTTGCATAAAATGGCAGAAGTACAGTGTTCTGTTAGGGGACAGTATATTTCAAGCCCAGGTGACTAATCCTTTTATTTTTCACTCTAAAGGAATTAACTGTTGCTCTGCTATTTGTCATTTAGAGGACTCTGAAAAAGAAACTTTAAATGTAGTTTCATGGAAGTTCTTCTACAGCCTTTACCCCAATTATTTGAGTACTTTGCAGTTGTTCCTTAAAAGATGTATCTCAGCAATCACGGGAGATTCAACCATGCTTGCATTACATTCACTTCAGGAGAAGGAAGTGCACAGTGAGGATTTTGCAGGGGTTTAGATAAGTGATTGTTTTTTAATGGAAGGCAATTTTTCAAAAGTATTTTGCCCTCTGATTTTTATGGGTTGTGTTTATGGTCAAGTGATTGCATCATCTGGCTTCTTTGGATGGTCTCATTGACAGTTTGGATTTGCAAATACGCATAAACGTTTTTCCTTTTGAGGCTTCAGTATTAAGTCCTCTATTTTTGGTTCTGTTTGTGAATAGAGTTCTAAAATATTTTATGGAAGAAAGAACACCTATTGCCAACATCTCCATAATGAAAAATATTCCTGTAACTTCTCTTCTATTTTTTTATGCATGAGTGGTTTCCCCTCCTCCAGTTGATATTAATTTTATTTCAGTTGACTAAGGAAATGAAGATTGACATTTATGTTTCTTCATACAATTATTCCATGATTACTGAGCCTCTGAAGGAGGGATGGAAGCTCATGTCAATGTACTTTATAGCTTTATTTCACAGCATATAATACTGTAACCTTCTAATTCTAATATTCAGCTGGTGCTTTGCAGCATTCAACCTTTCAAGTTGCTCACAACAGAATTACTTTGATTTTGTTTAATAAAGACAAACATACCTTTCATTAACCTTAGAGGTACAAGAGCTTTGTCAATTGTTTTTCTTAAACCATTGAATTTTGTCACTTTCTTGTCCTTTTATCTTTCCTTTTTTAATTTTATTGATATGAAGTTTGAGTATATTTTAAATAGTTGCATCTTGTGAGCCCCACGCTTACTCTAGAGCAAGAAGAAAACAATTTTTGTAACATTAGACATTCTGAGGACATTTAGAAGACATTTGATTCTGAATATGTATGTGCATTCATGAACACTCATTTTTAACTGAGTTATTAACTGAAATCATCAGTTGATTCTGAACTTAGGCTTTTCACAATACACAGACCTTGCTCTAGTGTAGCATTGTATTTGGGCACAGAAAAGGTATTTGTTATGTGACAGATTCTTGGTAGTAATCTGAAGTTCTGAACCTAAGTTTCTTAAGGAAGAAAGAGGAAAATATGACCAGATTTTAAAAGAACAACAACAAAAAAGCACCTCTGTTATATTTCTCAGAGATGTGAATCTTTTCATGACAATATTCTTTTGGTACAATTAATATTTACGAAATGGTTCATATAGGTATTTTTGGTATTATTATGAATTTTACAGAACTTAGCTAAAGTCTGCTTTCACCATGAGGTCTGAAGTGTGGCAGACTGGGTGGTGGTCTCTTCCTTTGCTTCCTTCTAAAGGGGTAATGGGCAATATGGTCTCTGGGGAGAGAAAGGTAATGGTATGTTCATCTGTGGAAAAAAATACTCCTAAACAGGTATCTTCATGTCTCTTGCCAAATCTTGCCTGCCTTCTCTGTTAGGAAGGGGACTCTCAAAATGAGTTTGCTGCCTGTCATATGCATGGGTGTCACCTTGCACAACCAGAGGCTCTTTTCTCATAGCTCCCAGGCACAGACGGAGGATCTCAATGCAGCAAAACTTCACCGTCTTTTTTTAAAGTGTTTGATGAAAATAGGAGGATATCAAAAGAGACTGTTCAATGCAGTGCTCACATCAGACCAGTGTCTGAAACCATTTAAAGAAAAAATATTTTCGTTCAGATGCTCAAGTTGTTCTTTGATGTGGTTAAAGAATTATTTTTTTGGCAGGGAATGTAACTAAGCATTGGAACAAATTGACATGGGAAATGAAGTTATTTAAGTCAAGACTTGATATATGATATTTCCATTTTAAGATGTTGTTTAGGATGCTGGCTTGGAAAGTTGGGAAGAATATATTGTGGATTGAAGAAGTGGCAAGTCACACATGGACACTCCTAATGCAGCTATCAGTACACGTGGCTAAAGCTGGTGGTTGTTTCTAGAAAAGGCTTATTTGAGATTTCCACAGCTTGCACTTTCAAACACACTTTGGTCTTAAATCCCAAACCATCCAATTAACTCAGAAGTCCCAGGAGACTTGCGACAGCCTTTTAGAAAAACAAGATTTTTTTAGTTACTTTTGTGCAGGTGTGGCACTTTGTTACGAATAGATCTCAAGGAAGAGATTCTTTCTGTAAAACTCTGTGAATTTGAAACAAGTTTGGGATTGATTTTGTTCCATTTGGTTGTTGCAGCTGGCAGGGGAGAATCCTGTTTCTGTAGGTCGCTGAAGTCAAGAATGTTATGCAAAATACAGGCAGTTAGTAATATTCATGTTTAACGTATCTTTTTCTAGGAGGTCCTCGAATATATAAAACTTTGGTTTTCAGCCCAGTTTGGCAACCTAACCTTTAATACACTGAGCCAAAGACCTACAAGTCAGCCTAACTGAGAGGGGAGTTGCATATTTCTGTCAGTTCAGATGCTTTTATTCATGCAAGCTGGTGTGACTTTCACTATGTTTCAGTTGCATAACTGGAAGTGTTTCCAAATAGGCATGCTGTTGGAGTGATCAGCTAATGAGGCAAAAACAAATTTTCATGTATTCATTTATTTTCTGCTTGCAGCTAATGCTCCACATCTATTCCTTGTTATTTATAAAACCTACTCATTGCTTAAGCAGCTCACTGAAGAGTAAAGTCCTGTAGAGGCCCAGGCTATGAAACTGATAATATAAATTGGCAGCATATATATCATATCATGACATGGTTGTTATGAGATATGAGGCTTGACTTAATTCACAAAAAAATTAATAAATATCTATGCTTTTGCTGAAGGCTAGGATTAGGGACTGCAATATGCATTAGACTTGTGGGAATCTGAGAGGTTTTTTTGGATAGTGTTAATAAACTGTGTCTCTTGGGGGAGAGTGCATGCAGTGAAACACTGCCTTTAAAGGTGGCAATTTTGAGCATTACAAGATGTGGAAAGCCTCATGTCTCTTAGGTAAAATGGAAAAGTATTCTTGTTAAAAACATGTCTTATTGCTAAGCATAATGTATTGTGAAAATGGAAATCTGCATGTGGATTAAGCAGATGATTGCTACAATGCAATGAATCCATTGGAGAATTTAGAGAGGATTTCATGCTGTTCAAAGAATATGAAGAGTACTTGATGGAATTTGGCTCTGCTTTCTATAGTTTGCCCAATGATTGGTATATTAAGCACAGTGCTCTTTCTCTAGTGCAAGATAATCTGGTTTTTAAATGTTTGACTGCATATACTTGCATCTTTTACATATAATTTCCTCTCCTTTCTTGCCTAGCAAAATTAATCTAATTGAGCTATAACAAATATGCTTCAAATTCTTCTTCTGGTGTATGATTTATGCTATTTTAAAGGGAAACGTAGTTTTCCTCCACCCTTACAAGGAGACTTCAAAATAAAATTTAGAAAAAAAGATAAAAAGCACCTCCAAGCCAAGCATTGATTCATTTAATGGCAACCAGCCTGGGCAAGGTGTATGGGTACTATTGATGCCATTTCCAAACTACATCAGAAATGAGCTTTGTAGCCTGTCTACCTACAATGTTTTATTTTTTTAAGAACAAAACAAAAACAAACAAACAAAAAAACCACACCAAAACTTTCTTCCTACCAGATACTGTTTAGGCTAAACCTAAGAGCAGGCTTTTGGCTTAGATGTCACCACATCCTATATTGTCAGTGGCATATCCTTTGTAATGGATGTTTGCCAACACTGAATAAGTTAATAGGATGTAGAGCCCCTATATGAGTCAGTAATATCTCTGAGAAACCAGTTCTCATTGAAACTGGCAAATACAGAACAAGTATATTTCAGGAGGAAGAGAGAATAAGTTTTTGGTCTAAATTTGTAGTTAGCAATATGGATTATAGCAAAGTCCTGGTCAGAGGCATACTGCTGGCTCAGTGAGTGCTAAGGCTCAAACATATGCACATTTTCAAGTGACAGCTCCATTCCCCCACAAATATTAGGAATCTGGGAAGTAAGAAGATAAAGAAGCTGATTTGCATTTATTTTTCTGTTGAGAATTGCTAGAAGTCTTACCTCTGTTCTTACAGATCAGGAGAGATTTGATATGAAAACTGCAAGTGCCACCTTCCAGCCCTGCAGCAATTATCTATATCTGCATTACAATTACTTTATTTGAGATTGTTTTTGCTGTGTCCATAATGCTTCGGTCACTCAATTTTAGATGCAATAACTGAGTAAAAGCTGGAACCATGAATTCTCAGTATCTCTTGTGCTAGAGACTTGCAGGGATTTTACAGTGAAACAAGCTAGTAGTTACAACTAAAGTGATTAGATCAGAATGGGCTTATGGGCAATAAGGCTACTAAAAACTACATGCTGAGTCACCCTGTGGTCCCCTTTAAAAGGAGATGTGGAAAGCATGCTCTAAAGTCTAATAAAAATTGCAGTGAAAACATTCCAAGCACATAATGAATTACTTTATAAACAGGTTTATAGCATAACTGGAATTTCCAGGCCATAAAATCAACACTTAACAAACCTTTCTTAAACTTGTTAGATGCGTTTCAGGTTGCAAACACCTTGGGTAGAGTTCCATGGCATAAAATTATATTTTCTTCTGAAGTTGCTCATCCTACAAATCATTTTATTACCCAAATGAGCAGTCTCCACAAATCTTACTGTTCCTTTTCACATAATAGTTTACTTTTGCTATTCACTTTTCATTTAGAAGTCCCCAGAGTTGCTCGGTGCCTCTGGCATTCCTGGCTAATGAGAAGTACTACAAGGGATAAGGTAAAAATGAGTTCATGAACACTGAATTTAAGGAAATTGTAATGTACAGTGTGGAAAAGTGCAGGTAACTTGACAGTATGATTGCCTTTTTTGTGTCTTATAAGAGCATCTCGCATGTCATCAGCCAGTGGTGTAACTTGTCCTGTCTCCCTGGTTGATGGAATTAACTAGACATAAGGAAAAGATGGTCAGTCCTTGATTCTCTCATTTTGAGCAGTTTATAATTGTTAGGTCAGTGAAGGCATTTGTCATGAAGTAGAGATTGTGAAGAAGAATATAACTAGCAATATTTTGATAACTAGCACTACTAGATCATGGCCAGGCTTCGTGAACGAAGATTTGAGAAGGGCACTACCCACGCTTGCTGCAAGTGTGCTGGTGGCTAAAAAGGCCGATATGGGATAGGCAGGTCCGGTCACAAAAGGCACAGTGGAAAGTCTCCCTAGGTGATATTGGCAAGGAACGGTTCTTTCTGCGTTGTCTTTTCTCCTCAAGACTGACTCTCCGTGCATACTCATAAGAAGCAGCAGCGTCGTGAATGGTGTGTCTCCATGAATCCCTATTCGAGGCCAGAGTGGACCATTGGTGGCAGTCAATATGGCCAAGGCTGAGGTGTTGTTTCAGGCAGTCCTTGTATCTCTTCTTCGGGGCTCCTCTCTTGCGGCAGCCGGTGGCAAGTTCACCATAGAGCACAATCTTCGGAAGGCGGTGATCCTCCATCCTGGAGACGTGCCCTGCCCAGCGCAGCTGCGTTCTCATCAGCCTGGCCTTGATACTGCTGACCCCTGCCTGTTCAAGAACAGACACATTGGTCACGTAATCAGACCAGTGGATGTTTAGGATTGAACGGAGGCAGCGCTGATGGAAGCGTTCGAGAAGCCGCAGGTGGTGGCGGTAGATGACCCATGATTCAGACCCATATAAAAGAGCAGACAGTACAATGGCTCTGTAGACACTAATCTTTGTACTTTTCTTCAGGTGTTTATTGGACCAGATATGGAGTTTTCCAAAGGCTTTGTATGCCTTTGCTAGCCTGTTGTCTATCTCTTTGTCAATCTTACCGTCTGAGGAAATGATACTTCCCAGATACTAGTGCTGAAGTATCAGCACTACTAGATACATGACAAGATATTGGTCATTGTTAGAGTACTTGGCTACAGAAATGAAAGAATGGGATTTATTAAAATCATACACCAAGAAATAGTAAGAGCTGGAGCATGGGCACCACAAGCCAGGAACCTGAGAAAGGAGAGTCATGGAGTAAGCAATGCACAAAAGCATGACTTGTTGGCACAAAAGGTAAATAGAGATGATGAGAAGTTGTTCTTTAAGCTTGAGCTGGTTTGAGAGATTGGGGTTATGTAGATAGAAAGGAAAATGTGGGATGTGAAGCTGTGGGCTGGAAGCTCAGAGGTAGGTTTAGCTCTAAGGGAGGTGCAAAATTCACAAGTAGAACAAGGAACAGAAAGCAGATGGTTTGGGAGAAAGATGATGATGACTGAAAAAGGGCATGAAAAGCAGGTGCTGAAGGAAATTATGTATTGGTGTTTTTCCTGGCTTTGAGATGGTTTGGTTTGGAATTAGTAGAACTGCTGCCAACCACACTTTTCAGCACTTCCCCTCTATAGGAAGCACAATGTAAAAATTAGTGATGGACCTGTGTATTTTGTAGCATTACTTGAAGGTCAGTAACTTTAAAAAAACAACAACCAAATGAAAAAGATTATAAAAACCCAAACCAAATCAAAACCCACCCAAGCTTTTAGGTAAAATGCAGTGTCTGTCCTTTTAAGACAAAGAGGTAAAACCTGGTAGTGGTCTCAGGAGAAAAATACCTCTTTTGAAGAAAGAGAAGAGACTTGTCATGAAGAAGGCTGAGTTTTGGTGATTGAGTGGTTTTGTTTTGTTTAAAACTTGCTGACCCATAAATGGATACTTGAAATGCTTTTATTTGGTTAGCTAGCAGTCACAGAATTTTCTGATTCATCTGTCTTAGATGGTCTTCCAAGTTATTAATGACAACTATTTAAGTATCTTCTCTTGTTTCTAATGCAGTCACACCACCCTGGTGGAGATGCTCTACTTGTGTAAAACGAGAATGTTTTATTTCCTTCTATTTCTTTTATAACTACAGTGCATGTAGACAATCATAGAATCATAACATCATCAAGGCTGGAAGAGACCTTTAAGGTCTTCAAGTCCAGCCATCAATCCAGCACTGTCACTGTGACCCCTAAACCACTAAACCACATCACTCAGTGCCAGATCCAGACAACTCTTAAACACCCCCAGGGATGGTGGCTTCACCACCTCCTTGGGCAACCCGTTCCAATGCCTGACCACTTTTTTTCTTCTAATACCTAAACTGAATTTCACCTGCCTCATCTTAAGGCCATTTTCTCTTGTCCTCTCATTGCATGCCCAGTAGAGGGGACCAGCCCTCACCTCACTACAACCTCCTTTCAGTAGTTGTAGGGAGCACTAAGGTTTCCCCTGAGCCTTCTCTTCTTGAGACTCTCAGACATTCCTCATAGGACATGCTCTCTAGTCTTTTATAAGGCTTACTGTTCTTCAGTGGACACACTGCAGCATCTCAATTTCCTTTTTAAAGTGAGGGGCCCAGACCTGAATGCAGTGCTCAGTGTGACCTGTGCTGAGTACAGGGCAACAATCATTTCCTTGGTCCTTCTGGCTACACTATTCTTGATACAGCCAAGATGCCACTGGCCTTCTTGGCCACCTGGGCACACTACTGGCTCATATTGAGCTGGCTGTCAACCAACACCCCTAAGACTCTTTCTGCTGAACAGCTTTTGAGTCACTCCTCCCCAAGCCTTTAGCACTGCATGGCATTGTTGTAATCTAAGTGTGGGACCCAACACTTCACCTTCTTGAAACTTATATATTAGACCTTAGCCATCAATAAAGTCTGTCCAGGTCTCTCTGTAGAAGCTTCCTATCCTTAAGCAGATCAACACTGCCTCTCAACTTAGTATTGCCTTCAAATTTACTGAGGGTCCACTTAATGTCCACATCTATATCGTCAATAAAGAAGTTAAATAGGACCAGCCCCAAAACTGAGCTCTGGGGAACACCACTAGCTACCAGATTCCAACTGTATTTAGCTCCATTCACCACAAGTCTCTGGGCTCAGCCATCTAGACAGTCTTTTTACCCACTAAAGAGTCCTCCCATCGAAGCCACAAGCAGCCAATTTTTCTAGGAGGGTGCTGTGGGCAATGGTGTCAAAGGCTTTATTGAAATCCTGATAGACCACATCCACAGCTTTCCCCTCATCCACCAAGTGGGTCACCTTGTCATAGGAGATAAGATTGGTCAAGCAGGATTGGCCCTTCATAAATGTTGGCTGGGCTTGATGCCCTGGTTGTCCTGCATGTGCCATGGAATAGCACTCAGGATGATCTCCTCCATAACCTTGCCCAGAACCGAGGTGAGGCTGACAGGCTTACAGTTCCACACATCATCCTTTCAACCCTTCTTGTAGGTGGGCATTACATTTGCCAGTTTCCAGTCAGTTGGAACTTAATCACTTCCCCAGGACTGTTGAGAGATAATTTGGAGTGGTTTGGTAAGTTCATCTGCCAGTTTTCTCAGTACTCGGTGTTGCGATGCTGTTTTCATAGCTTTCAGATGAATTTGTTCTCAAATTCCTGGTTTCATGAGCATAAAAATGCTTGCAGTAAATAACAGTGAATTAGTAGTTTTGGCTAGCCATGTTGTCATTTACAGTGGATCATGGTATTGTTGCTACATATTAGGTCCATCACATAAGTGCTTCAGTAATTCTTTGTCACCGGATCAGATGCTTTAGATATCAATAGCAGTGTCTAATCAGTTGAATTCAGTTTAGAGAGGCCAGTGATCTCTTAATCTTTGTGATTTGAAAAAGGCTTGATTGCTTGATTGGAGCTTTGGTTGTTATTTGGGCCTTTTTTTTTCATCTGCAGAACGTTTTTCCAAACCCTAGTTTAAGGCATTAGCCATTCAATCATTTTAAAATTAAATTTAAAAATTTCCAGTAAAGTATACTTAACAAATAAGGATTCTCTAATTGTTTTGAATATCTTGTTTCTAAATCCCTAATTGTGATAGGAATATGATTAGGTACAGCAAATTCAAACATCACTGAAAATGTTTTGGTAGTATTTTGTGCATAGTATGAATCAGTGAAATAAGCTCATAACTGTTGCATTTCCTGTATTTGTTAGTGGCTTTCAAATAGGGAGATCTAAAAGCATTCCTAAGAGGTCCTGGCAAGTTATAATTCATAGAGACAGTACTATGTAGTGTAGTACATAGAATATTGAAGCCAAATTATTTTTACTTTAACCTGAGTTAATGTTGGTTACCGTAGCGAAAGTTAATCCAATTAAATTCTACAGGCTGATAAAGAAATACCAGTGTCTTACCAAATTAAACATACATTACTGCTAGGACTTCCTTTATATCTACCAAGCTTTCAAAAGTTCTCTTTTACGTGGTGTTTGGGAAAATCCTCTAGTAGAAATGCTGCCCATCAGGATATTGCCAGGAAAATTAATTACTGCACAGTGCAGTTATGTTATCTTCAGGCATTAATTATTAATAGAGAAAATATTAACTATTTTGCTATTTAAAACTTAAAATAGACATCCCAACTTCCTGTGTTTTTGTTTTTTTTTCTTTTAATATGATGAATGCCACCATCACTATGTGATAAATAAGCACTAGATGAATACTTCTGCTTTTAAAATCGTATGCATCTCGACATCATCAGAGAAGGTCAATTAACAGTAACAGATGCACTTTTTTGAAGACTTGCAAAAAGAAACTCTTGAGGGGTAAAAATATGCTCACACAGTTCACAATAAAGTATACATCTACAAATCAATTGCCCAATGTAATGCTACTATGCCTTTGGCTTCAACACTCAACCAGTATTTCTCTTTTCCTCAGAGAAAATATTGAGGTACCAGTAGATTTGCGGCAGTCAGAGGAGGCAGAGACAACTCAGGCAGCAGTTTGATCAGAAGGCTCACTGAAGACAAAGGACTTTATTTTTAGTTACAGCATCACTTTTATCTACTCCTGTATGTAACATGCTGGCACACTATTGGTCAGCTTTTTCATCTAACATATATGGAAAGATCCTACTGGTTACAAGGTATTTTACATTCTACAGGTAGTTCTCTGGTCCTTAAGGGTGCATTACTTAATTACTTCAGATCTTAGGACATCCACACACACACTGTCACCCCAACAAGAAAAAATATTTTTTCTTTTTTTGTTCTCTGAATAAGTACTTTTTATTTTTTCCCTGCCAGGCCCCCAAAGAGAATAGTTGCAGGCAATCTTCAAGACCCAGAAAGATATCTTACATTTCTACAGTGAGTGCTTCAGTTTTGTCTGAGCATCATGATGGTTCTTCATGGCTCCCTGGTAACTTAGTTTCTGACACACATGCAAGCTATAACAACCTTTCACATCTGGCCATTAGTTTCCTTATTTGTCATCTGGATCTACAGTGGGGTAGACTGGGGAATGAGAGGCTGCAGAGCAGCACAGCACAAAGGGACCTGTGAGTCCTGGTAGACAGCAAGTTGAATATGAGTCAGCAGTACCCTGGCAGCCAGGAGGGCCAACGGTATCCTGGGGAGCATCAGGCAAAGCATCACCACCTCGTCAAGAAAGGAGATTGTTCTGTTCTGCTCTGGGACGGCCTCACCTTGAATGCTGTGTGCAGTTTTGGGCATGACAATATAAGAAAGATTTAAAGCTCTTAGAGAGTGTCCAAAGGAGGCCAACGAAGACGCTGAAGGGTATTGAAGGAAAGCTGTATGAGGAGTGGCTGAAGTTACTTGGTCTATTTAGCCTGGAGAAGAGGCTTTAGATTGGATATTAGGAAAAGGTTTTTCACCCAGAGAGTGATTGGTTACTGGAACGCACTCCCCGGGGAAGTGGTCACAACACCAAGTCTGTCTGAGTTCAAGAACTGTTTGGACAATGCTCTCAGCCACATGGTGTGATTCTTGCGATGTCCTGTGCAGGTCCAGGTGTTGGATTTTGATGATCCTGATGGGTCCCTTCCAATCCAGGATATCTATGATTCTGTTACAGAGTGGGAATGATAGACCCTTTCTCCAAATCACAAAAATGTTTGCACTTTGGCAAATTTTTTGTTCTTTCTTAGTATAGCTTCAGAGGATGAGGATCCTTTCATCTAACTACACCTGAGCTTGTCACTGGGACTATCTTTTTAAAATCTGTGGAGAGAAGGGCCTGCTTCTTTACATTGTGAAGAGAGGTTATATAGTATCCGCCCACCATGAAGAACTCTAAAAGTAGCTATTATAACCTCATTCCTACAAAACTTCCAAAGGTCTGTGGTATCTTAGGTTTAGAGTCACTAGGTGGCAGGCATGGCAGGCATTGCCACCTTCCAACACAACTGTGAGCACTAAAATCACCCTGTTCCTCACTACTTTTCCTCACTGCTTAGCCTCTTTCCTCACTGCTTTTCAGTAGTGACAATTGTGAGATTTCAGCAGCATCCTTATCCCCTGGATCTCTCTGCCTCTAACAGTGGGTCAAGCTTCTCACTGGCCAGTTTCTGTTCTTTCTGATACTGAATTCGAGGAGTGTCTGAATGCTTCTGCCTTCTTGCCTTTCTTAGTCTCTAGTAATCTCATTCCTTATCTTTGTGTAGTTCTTTGTGATACCAGGAGAAGGACAAGTTAGTGTCACTCCAACCTCTTCAGGACCAATTGGAATGCCACTCATATTGCCCCACCAATGTTAAATAGAACTCTGTTTGTTGCATTTCTTTCTTTTCCTTCTCTGATGAGTAGCTTATAAAGCACTGAACCAAACACGGCCACCTGCTTGTCCCTTCACTGTTCTCAACATCTTGGCCCCTTCACCAATGTATGTAGATTCATGTGTGTTAGCGGCATTTCCCCCGAATGATTTTAAGCTTTCGGTCAATAGAGGAGGTTGCTTGCTCCACTTTATGTTTAGGTGTAATCCTTATTTTTTCACACTATTTTTTCCCCAATGTTGCCTATGTTTTAAAAAAAATGCATTTAGGTCAAAACAATCAAAAAACCCAAATTACATTGACTTCTAGATGTGGATGTCAGCTGCTAAGGTAAAGACATGCAGATCTGGTTCATCTATCTAACTGTCTGTTATTCAGTGTGGGAACAAAGCCTTCTTCGTATTCATTATCTTCAACCATGAGTACCACCCAGTCTCATAGCAGTCTTTACATTGCTGCATGTCTTCTGTCTCCTAACCTTTGTGCCCTTTTCATATTCACCATGTCCTTCAGTTCTGTTTTATTATTTCAGCACAGTACTCATTAGAGAAGTTTTTTAGCACATCCATTTAACATCGTACTGTTTCAGTAGGTTTTCATCTTTGCATCTTGTTGAATCACCATGATATTTGACAGGGTTGGCTACTCAAAATGTCATTCATCACAAGCTACTGGAGTGGAGCTGATGCAAGGCAGGGTGCCCTTTTTTCAAACAAAGTCTAGGCCTTTTCTGGTGATTGAAACACTGCCACAAGGATCACTTTGACTTGTAGGCAATACTGATGATCTCAGAGATTTCTGTAACTTTTGAACAACACTTCTCAAAGAGACAAAAGCATTTGATGCATACACTTTTTCCTACCTAGCATTTTCCTGTAATGTTTTAGTGTTCTGAAAATAGCAAACGCTTCATGTTGCCAGCAGCTGAGTGCTGTGATTGGATTTTTAGCACACAAATGCAACATATACTTGAAGGTCTCTTTTCTTTTGGGGTGTAAGCGAGCAAACTGCATGGAGTTGCAGTTTTATTCCAGTGTGGGCAGAGATAACACAACAACCATAGCAGCAAAATACACAAATTTACTTACAATACTAAGCTGACAGTCTCCTTGGCAGTGTATTTACATTAGTGCTTCCTAATCTTTGGTCCATATAAGAAAAAATGGTCAACTGGCATAAACTGCAGCCATGTCATCCTCTGAGGTAACCACAAAACACTTATTTGAAGGTCTGCTCAATTATTCACTGTATTCAGATAAGAACTTTATATTTTGCTTACTGGTGTTGACAACTAGAAAAGACTTTAAATTTTTTACATAATTGGTTTTTGCTGGAGTTTTGGTTTTTTTTAAAGGGAGATTGTGATGGGCATGACTGGAAGGGGTTGGATAGAAGTATACTATTTATTATTTTAGCTTGGTTTAGGTAAATACTTTGCAAGGAGAAAGTTTAAGATTATTAACATATCAAGCAAGTGGCTGAGTGCACCTTCTCTGGAAGACTTCTGAATTGTAGTGCCTGAGCTGCTGTTTTTCTTATATTTCTAGGGGGAAGATAAGGAGAGATTGAAGGTGTTCTCCTCTGCCTGTACTTTGCAGATGGCGTTGCTGTTGCTTCCTTGTGTCTTATATGAGAGAAAGGGATTCTCAAAGTACTGGTTTGTTGCCAGTAATGTGACTGACACACCCTATAATTTCCACCACTTCCTAATTTGTAGCCTGCTGGAATGACTAAGCAAAAGGTACGTTTTTTTATTTTATTTTTCTTCCTTGAGTACTGTAATTTCAGGAGAGCTAATGCATTTCTGTGCCAGAAGTGGTGGCAGATCGCTAGTCTCAGGAGGAACAGTATTTCATGGTCCTTGTGGTTTGCAAAACAGCTGCCAATAAAAGCATTATTGTTTGTATGTGACCTGCACGTATAAAAAGAGACTCTGTCACTCAACATCTTCAGCCCAAGCAGAAAAAGGACAGGAGAAGAAAGAGGCACAAAATGTATTATGTGATCAAAATCTCCCAGAGTCTGGAAGGGACAGGCCATCTACATTCCAGATTATTAACCTGTTTGTGAAATGCTCCTTAAATTTCAAAGAAATCCTTAGGGGAAATAAAGAAAAAATCTATGCAAGACATAACCACAACTTGCTTGGTAATTGCAGGTCTTGTTCTGCTACAGAAATGAGAATTTGGTTCAGAAAGAGGTTCATTGGCTGTGCCCTTTGTGGATTTGTCTCAGATGGATGTGCTGTTGCTGTTAACAAGTGTGGTATCTGTGCATGAGAAAGTGATGTCTGTTTTGTATATTGCTTTGTAAAACCCTTTGTGACACAGCAAAAGGAAAACAGAAAAGTGATAGACTTGGTAAGGTGCCATCAGTTAAATATAACGCTTCTCTAGCACAATAAAAACCATAAAGGAAAGATGTTAAAATAAAGTGGAATCTCCTGAGGTTATTTCATCCTTATCTCTGAAGCAATCTTTGCTATATCATTTCCCTAATTGCTTCTTTTGGCAGAAGGCTGTAGCCTCTGTGTATTCTAGTTCAAGGAGATTCTTGTGTCCTTAGTATATCTAGGGTTTATTTCTTTCAAATTGAACAGATAGTCCTAAAGGAAAATAAAATTGGACATATTTTTTGCTATCAGTCTTTTGTTATTGGCAAAGTGAAGGAATGGTATGTTCCAGCAACATTTTGTTTGGCCAAAGACTGGAAAGGTGAGTAGCACTTTTTTAGCAGAAAGAAAAATTCCCTTTGCCTTGTGTGTTTATGCCAGCAGTAACTGCTGAGTCCACAAGCATCGGTTCTTCATTGCCAAACACAATATAATTACCAAAATCAGCAAGAATTAGGTGATCTGAACCTTATTTCAGCAAGTGAATTTGCAATTTATTTTGCCCCTTATTTAGGAATTGATGGTTTTCAAAATTTAGCACAATTTTCTGCAGTTAATGTTCCTTCCAGAGCAGGAAGCTACTGTATTTGAGAAGACAACATCCTGAAGATCATTTCCAGTAACTAACCTAAGGGAGGCAACAATGATCTCTCATGAAGTTAGCAGGTCATACTAAATTTGGGAACAGCTAAAGTGATTGATGATAGGCCTGCCATTCAGAAGAACCCAGACAGCTGGGAGAAACAGGCTGGAGTGGTCCTTAAAAATTCAAAAAGAACAGATTCAATGTCTTGCTCCTGGAAAGGAAAAACCTTCTTCAGCAGCACAGGTTGGAATCTCTGGTGTAAAGGATTTGAAGTTACAGGTAGACAGCAAGATGAATGAGAGTCAGCAGAGTACCCTGGCAGCTGAGAAGGACAACAGCATCCAGAGCTTCAGCCAGAAGACTGAAGGAATGAATTACTCCCCCTTTACCAAGTTCCTGTTAGTTCACATCTACAGCACCAGAATTCAGTTTTGGGCCATTTAACATGAGCAAGACTCAAACTGGAGTAAGCTCGGCAGAGGATCATCAGATAGTCAAGGTGCTGGAGGATATGACCTTTCAGCAGAGGGTCAGTGAACTGATAGAAGATTTCTTCTTCTGAACAAGAGGGCAGTGAAGGGACCTGATAGTAGCCTTCCTCAACACCCATGAGGAGATCACTGAGAAGATGGATCCTGACTCTTCATAGTGATGCATGGTTGGAAGTAGAGAGGCAAGAGAAAGAAATGGAAGCCTGGGAGAGTCCAGCTGGATAGAAGGAAAGGTTCTTTCAATGTGGCGATGATTAACAGTGGGCCAGACTGCCCAGGAAGGTTGTGTAGTCTGTACCCTGTGAGGTTGTTAAGACTGGATAGAGCTCTAAGCAGCCTTGCCTGATCCAATAGCTGGACCTGCTCTGAACAGCAGGTTGAACTGGATGAACTCCTTAGGGACTTACCAACCTAAATTATTTTGGGATTCCATGATGTATTTCAACATTGACCTTATTGGAAAAAACTATCCATGTAGTTGAAAAAACCTCAGCAGGAAATGGACTCAGTGTTTCTAGCACCGATGAATGGGATATTACTGGGGAGAAAGGAATGTGCAGTAATTTCAGTGGCTGGTTTTCTAAATCTGAATCATCTTGGTGTAAGCTTTTCATTCCAACCTGATCCAAAAGGGGTGAAATATTGCTTGGCATCTTTCCTTATTAGGCCTGCCAGGTTTTGAAAACCTAGTTGAGAAAAAACAAACTCAATACTAAATTATCAGATTACCATCTCAAAATTTAAAAAATTAAAAGCTTTTAGAGAGTGAATACAAGGCCCACAGAGATGATTGCTAAAATAATTTCCATTTGTCATAAAATAAGGTGGGTAATGATAGCAGAACTCCATCAAGCCTGAGAGATAATAGAATGAAACAGAGAAGGCCTAAGTTGATTATATTAGATGATAAGGCTTGATCTGGAATTATGTGCTGACACCAGCAGACATGACTAGAGCACAAGACAAACTTTCATGCAGCTGGAAGCAGAAAAATAAAAGCAACCCCAAAAGGATTGCTCCTACCAACTGGACCTTAGATTTCATGATGTGCAAATGTTTCCTCCATTATGGAAAAATTCTTTTCCAAGATTTTCATTCCACAGCTCATTATCTTTTAGGAGAGACAACTATACTGAGAGAAACACAATTTACATCTTTTAATTTTGGATCTGAATTTCGTCATGAAAAGAACTGTGTGGATTTCAGGGAAAGGTCAGGAAGCAGGATGAGCAAACAGAGGCATGTACAACTCTGGGAAAGATGTAGCACCTCCTATAATTACCTCAATGTATTACTTGTAATTTTTTCATCTTCAAGATTTTGTATCTTAATTTAAGCAAATATAAACAATGGCTATTTTTAGTCCTGACCAGTTTTACCTGGAGAAAAGTACTTTTCAAAACATATTAGCTAGGTTTTTGTTAAAAGATCAGTACCTCATCTCCTTTTAGCAAGAAGTTGCATGGCCATTGGGCAAATACCTCTTTCAAATTCATTTGTGTAACTTCAGAATCATTAGCCTTACTTTATTTGCATTGAAATTAATAAAAAAACATTTATTGGAATCCAGGAAAACATAGGGAAGCAAGAGCTGCATTTTAATCCTTGTCTTAAGTACTAAATTTCAAATGTTTCCTTCATCTGTTTAGTTTAGAATGGTTTGACTTTTCTTGATGCAGCCAACTGAGATTTAAATAGCATCACATGGCAAAAGAGCTTTCCCCGATGTGCTCCCTTCCAAGATAAATAAGAATATTTTGATAAATGATAGCATGGATCACATTTCTGTGCAGTTTTAGATTTTTCTTATCCGTGGGTTCTTGCTCTTATCAGGGAGAAAAATAGGAAGATGTGCCACAGCTTTTACACATTTGAAGTTTTCCTCTGAAGCCTGTTGAAGGCATTGATTGACTTTGTGGTAATGTAAATGCCTGTATATCAGACCAATGTTTCTCAGAATGAGGTGTCATAATCTAAGATAGGTGCATGAAATGGAGATGTTTGTTGTGTTGAGAAATTTAATCCATATTTTACTCTCTAAGCCAAGAGCAAAGTGTATTGGAAAGGGAAAAGTTTTACCCATAAGAAACTGAATGAAAAAACTGATTTCTTGGTTTCCCAAGGAAAGCATTGCAAAGATTCTGATAGAAACAGTTAATGTCACCTTGAACTGTGAATTCAAAATTGAGGAGAAAAAATAAAATTAATAAAGAAGAAATAAGGAAAGTAAAGTATAAGTGTTACTGTAACAGGAATTGTAGTTTCAGATGGGAAAACTGGTTTTGCAGAAGGATGTGGATGGGTCCTAACTGACTGGCAAACATATGCTCTTCTGGTTTGCTATATTTTGTTACTTAAGAACTGATTAACTAGCAAAGGAAAACATTGATGGTTTAAAATATTTTGTGGCCTATTATAGAGCTGGCTGTTTGCCTGCAGTATGCTGCTGCTGTCCCAGTTAAAACAGCCTTTAACAGGCTGAATTCCAGCAGAGGTGTACCATGGGCTGGAACTCAGAGCAGAGGAACAAGCTGAAAGATTGGCCTGTCTGGCAGGCTGTGAACCCAAGCCAAATCTGCAATTTGGTCTTTGGAGTCAGCTTGTGTCCAGAGCAATACTTGTACAGGTGCTGGTGTATTCACTCATACTCACATCACCTGACATGTTTTAAACACTGCAGTGCTGAGGACAGAGGTACCAGTGGAACCAGGGCTAACTCACCAACTCATGAAGAAGAGGGAGGGTGAGAGATTGAAGAACTTCCTAACTTTCAGCTATGCCTGTCAATAAAAAAGCTGAGCACAAAGGTCGGGTGCCATGGAAGAGCCCAATTTACACTGATAAACTGCCTGCTAAAATAGACATTAATTTTTTAGGCACTGCTTATTTACAGCATTTTGTCTGTGATCCTAGTCTATCATTCCAGTGTGACTGTTGATTGAGCTGAATGCTGATGACAAATCCTCTGTCATTTTCAGCTCCTATTCATCTGGTTTTAGTAAGGGTAGCTCTAGGATTTATTATCTCGTAGTGGGAGTAGTTTGCAAGGAAAATTGTTGTGTTTTGTTACTGTGTGACAGTGCCATTCAAATTGAGTTGACTTTTACTCAATTCCACTTCCCTGTTTCCCTCCAAAGTAATGAATTTAAGGGTGGCAGGGATTCCTCTAGAAGTTTAATTAATATTTTTAATTTACAGAGGAAGAATAGAATGGGACCAAATGAGTCACAACTGATTGTTTTCCTGTGGCTTCCCTGTTTGTTGCCTTTTTTTTTTTCCTCTCTCTCTCTTTTTTTTTTTTTTAAGCATATGATTTGGTTAATCTAATCAAGTTAAATTCCCTTCACATTTGATTTGGAATAATAAAAAGTTGCTAGCACATTTTTTCCTAAAAAGTATCAGTATTTGGGAGTCTTCTCTCTGTGGTCACTGATAGAGCTTTCTAACTGCTAAGTGATTCTTCAGATGCAAGGAATTTTTCTGGTGTGGTTCTGCAAGTGAGAAATCACCTTGAAAATACAAGTAGAATAGCAAACTAAGAGATGCAGTTGAAAACACATTGATAGCCTGTTATAAATATTTATGTGTACTGAAAATTCAACCACAAATCTAACTTCTGAGGTAAACAGCAAGGGTGGAATTTTGTACAGG
The DNA here is from genome assembly GCF_047495875.1 of Pithys albifrons albifrons. Classification (NCBI taxonomy): domain Eukaryota; kingdom Metazoa; phylum Chordata; class Aves; order Passeriformes; family Thamnophilidae; genus Pithys; species Pithys albifrons. The sequence goes on from NC_092461.1 coordinate 18,931,750, forward strand.
GTCATGAACATGAATTCCTCTTTGCTTACATGTCCAGTATTAGATCACTTCAGAGTAAATGCATAGTAACTCCGAGAGAGCTGAGCTGAAAGAGTGGAGTGAATTCCAGCTACACTTTTGGAACAGAATTAGGGGTTTTAGGATATTATTTGTAGTGGTACAGAATCAGGTGTGTTGAGAATTTGGTTGCATAGGTCTAGACTGCCTGAAGCCCCCCTGTTACCATTTGTAGCTGTGGAAGAGAAAATTCCTGCTGTACTCCTTTCTCCTAAATGATCATCTTTGTCTTCATCTTGCCTGCGTTCTGGGCTTCAAGGTCCTGTGAAGTGCAAAGTGGCATGATCCTGAGGATGTGCCTATGGAAATGTGAGTTGCAGCCCCAAGGAGTTTCAACATTGGCACATGCATCAGAAAGAGGCTGAGAATCAGGTTAACTGGTTAATCTGCCTCCCCATCTTCCTGATGGTGGGAAGCCCACTTGTAGCAGTAAGCACAAATGAAATGGGTTTGGAATTGTTGTCCTGGGTAGCAGGGAAGCCTTTGGTTACTTCCCCAGCTACAGCTTCAGGAAGAGCCAGGCCTTCACCTGGCTACACACTGTGGGAGTCACAGCCTGGACCTCAAGCAGCAGAGGGAAATTTCTGAGGTTTTGTTTTCTGAGTATGTAATTTTCCCTCCAGCCCTCATAGACTGTCTCAAATTGCTTTTTACTTCCCAGGTCTCACCAATGTGATCCCTGGAGAACATGTTTCTTGTCTGATGGAGTGAAATAGTCAGGGGGCTGTCCTGTTAGATGATTTTAGCATATAATCATGCCAGGTATAATAAAAAAGAAAAGATGAACACTGCACATGAGTATAGTGCTCTATGTGTGATGTCTTCCCCTGGGAAATCTTCCTTTCTGGGCCCATTTTCCTCCGTAAACCTGGATTAGATGGATGTGGAACAGCACAGCTGCATTCTAGTCATCCTCAACTGTAAAAATTCTGGGTTAGAAACAAAGGGAACAGAACTCTTAATCATGCTGAATGGTGTTTGGCCTGTTTGCTTCTGTGCCAGGTGGGAGTGAAGTCCTCTCACTTTCTACTGGGGATGAAAAGATAACAGCATTAAGGGGAGGTGGAATCCTCTGTAGAGTGAAGTGGGAGACCACCTGAGGCTGAGCAGAGCAGAGGTGGATGTGCCATCTCCCAGGGAAACTGCAAAGGCTTTTACAAGATTAATTTTGAAAAGTGTGGGATGGAGACTGTTTCATGTAACATTTGTCAGCTACCCACTGGTGAGGCATAAACTCAAAAGCAGCGCAAGTACCTTTAGAATTTGGGACTTGCTTGACATGTATTTCAGGGAGGATACTGCTCACACTTGGTGTGTTTAAACCAGGAACCCTTCCCAAGTGCAGCTACTAGCCCTGAACATTCATGGCTGCTGAGACAATCTGTGCACACAGCATTTTCTGATGTGCTTGTGTTTTTTTTTTCTTTTTTGTGTTAGGACTTTTGATATGGACATCAGAGGATCAAAACTGTGGGACACATTGCAAGACCCCAGCTTTTACATATGGCTGCAGCAGCTACCTGTGCCTCTGCAAAAAGTGGATTGTGCCCCCCTACTTCAGGGCACCATTATGAAAATGAACACATTACAGATTTCTAGGATTCAATACTCTTTGATAAAAGGAACAGTGAATTCTCAGTCCAGTTATACAGAATTGCGAGGTCTCACATAATGTGAATAACTAACCTTATCACTAGAATCACAACATGGTTCTTTAAAAAAGGATGGGAAAGTGGTTTCTGTAGAGGAATGGGATGGGAAAAGGGAAAAGTTCTGTCTTTAAATGAAAGGGTATAGGTATGGGGAGGAATGAAGATTGCTTATGGAGAAGGAAAATAGAATCTGAGGTCCTTGTTGCAGAAAGGCTGGGTATGTGTCATCACCATGTGAGAGGCAGAGAATCTCCAGCTGTGTTATATACTTCAGTGGGATGCTCTCCAAGAGACATTTTCCTAGGTTATTTAATGAAATTTGAGAAACATTAATAAAGTAGATGAGAGAAGACAGCCTGCTCTGACAGGGAGATATAATGTCAGGTCTTACCAACACTTTCTAAATTGAGTCATTCTGCTTAGATGCCTGAAGTAGGAGTTTAGACCATCCCACCACTGAAGCTGAGAGGTCTGTATAGTTCAGTGAAACCCCCTGTGCTGTTAATGATAACCCATTTTACTGTAAGTTGATCATGATAGACAGCACTGCCTCTGCTACAAGGTCCATCTTCTGGACGTTCCCCTTTATTCCTCACAAATATATTTTAGGTCCCAGACCCACTGGAGCACCCAGGAAGGTAAGCCCAAAATGCATGGGGAGTTGCAAAGGAACTGAAAGTGGACCAGGTGGCTGGGATGGTAAAAGGCAGAGGTAGGAGAAATAGTGTCTCTGAAGAAAGGTGGTAAAAGTGGGACTGGGAGTCAGAGATGATGTGGAAAGAAATAGGTGTTGGAGTGTTGTTTCTGTGAGGATTTAAAGCTTTGCGCTGTTGAAAAGTTGTTCACACAATTTTCTTTACTGTTGGTTTGTCAGTTGTGATTACAAGCCAAAACAGGCAGACCTATTCTGAATTTGGTTTCCTTGGCCAGAAAGTCCACATTTATCACTCAGACACCTAAGTTGGATGTGTGAACATAAACAGTGTGATTTTCCCCTATGGACAGCAGTAACTGTATAAAGGTGTAAATAGCAAGAAGTTATATTAGTTGTCTCATCACTCCACCCCTCCATTTCCCACACTTGGAGAGCTTTGGCTGAACACTTCCATGTGGGAGGTGGATATTACACAAATCCAGCAAAGCTGTTTCCTGTGACCTCCTAAGTGTGAATTGTTGTCTTCAGGCTGTGTCCTAGCTGTGAAATGTAGCCTTCCATGATTAGCCATGGGAATGTCAATGTCTCTGCTACACAAAGAAAACTGAGTGGGCCACATTACAGCCTCTGTGGCATGAATTTCTCTGCGTGAAAATCAGGAATGACCTACACCACAGTGTGCATGGAAAGGGAAGGCAAGAAAGCTGCCAAATCTCCCATGTATCTCTGCTCTTTCACGTGCCTAAAGTACATGTGATGTTTTGCCTGCAAAGGATAGACATTGAAGGGAAACCACAAGCCTTCTGCAATATCTATTCTGTCATGCTAATGATTATTCTTCATCACGACTCTTATCACCACCTCCAATCCTCTGTGAGGCCACTAGTATCACTTCCTTTTCTCTTCCTCTCAGATATGTGACAAGGAACTGACAACTAAATGCACAACATTCATTTTGGACTGCTTACAATTTCTGTCAGCTAGTCCAGCTTACTTCTGCAGTGGCACCTACCTTGTGTCACCAAGCTTTTTGTGGTGGTTTTTTTTTAATTTATTTTTGTTTGGGTTTTTTTGACTACTGAGCAATTTAAGCATGATCCTGGGAGCAAATTCAGATTATAAAACCTAAAATTTGTCACCTTTCACAGTATAGGACTGTTATCCATTTACTTGAAAACTGTTTTGTTTCCATCAAATGGCCTTACTAAAGAATAACTAGCATATGGAAAGTAGATGGCATTTTACCAGGTTAGAGCTCTGCAGGAGAGTTAAATCTACTCTTGCAAAATATCTCTTACTATTGTTTAAAGAGAAAATGTGCTGAACTAGGTATAGGAGGACTCCTTGGTTCTGAAGGCTGATATGTTTAAATGAGCAGGATGTTTGCAAAGCAGAAAAGGCAACCTTTATGTTGAATTTTGTCAATGTGCAATGAATTGTGTGTTTTGAACAACTGTGCAGTAACTGAATTGTTGATTACATCAGTATTCAGCAGTCTCTGCTCTGAGTTCCTGGCTCTGATCACTAAATGACTTAATTTACTGATTTGTTAGTGTGACAGTTTCACAGTTGCAGAGAGTAATTTATAAATACCATGTGCAAAACAAGTTTTTGTTTCTTGCACATGGTATTAATTAGCTAATGATTTTGCCAGAAAATACATTCAGGACAGCATGCATTCTTCCTGACATTCACATCTTCTGGCAAACAGCAATGGCAGATTCAGCTGTCAATGGGCTACAGGTGGGAAATATTCTCTGGTTGTCTTGGCTGCCCTGGCTGTGACTGAAGGAAGCTGAGGTGTCTTAGGAAGTTTCAAAGACTCTTCAGAAAAGGTTAAGTAAAAGCGAAGAGGTGGCAGTACCTCACAGGGAGCAGTTTCCAGTGGCTCCAGTGGATGAGAAAGAATGTAAGAAAGGGTAAGCCCAACTGAGCCTCTTGGCAATACAGATAAAAGCAACTTTTCTGTGGTTTCAAAACTTCTCATGCTCTGTTAGTTCTTATTGCTATTCTAATACAATGAGTTTTATGTAGGACAATTCACATCAAGACATATACTGTGAGTGGCTAGGCTGTCCCAATAGCTCTTAGTCACTAAAAGAGATGGACCTGAAGCCTTGCTCTTCCCAGATCTTTGCTGCAGGCCTCCCTGCCAGTTGGCATAAAACTTTCTAATTTTTTGGCAGTTTTGAACTTTTTCATTGAGCTCTTTTAACCACATAGTGAAATGATTCATTGCAGACCTTGTCCCATATAAGAGATGGGGACAAATGACTGGGAATGGGGCTGCTCCTTGCCATACTAGCAAGCCATCAGCTTCTGTCAGCCATCCCATGGCACCTACTCTGGTTCCCAAGGCCTATTCCTTGGGGTAGGTGGTGAACAGCAGCTGGGTACCACCTGGGTTTGATGATGCTACAATTTGAGCTGCAATCAGAGCATCAAGTTTGAGCACAGGCAACATCAGGCTGTCTGGTTTTACTTATAGATGATTACAAATCAATCTTGTGGGACTTTCTGTTGGCTGAGTAGTGATGGTAGGAATCTGTTGCAGCTGAAAAGGATGGATAGAACTGTTGTCAGTTTTGCTGACCTCACTAGTGATGCAAGTTTTTAACTTCATGATGGATTTTAAAATTTTGGGATGAAATAATGAAAATCATAGAATCACACTATGGGTAAGGTTGGAAGGGACCACAGTGGGTCATCTGGTCCCACGTCCCTGCTCAAGCAGGATCATCCCAGAACACAGGATAGTGTTCAGGCAGTTCTTGAATACCTCTAGTGAGGGAGACTCCACAACTTCTCTGGGCAATCTGTTCCAGGCCATAGGCCCCCTCACGGTAAAAAATAATTGTTTCGTATTGTGTAGCTTTCCTGTGGAAGAGCAACAAAAATTTATTATTATAATATTAACCACTAAATGGGTGCCTATTAGTAGAGCCATTTACTTGTGTTGTTAAAATAATGATGTTGGTCTTCATCTATAGTTTCCAGCCAAACTTTTTACTCCCTGTGGCATGGATGTAGTACCCATCTAATTTCCTGAGCAGATGTTAATGTCATGGCTGCCCCTGGAACTAGAGGGGCCAGGAAAGGCAAAATGCAGAGACAGAAACTTCAGCAGCCTGCTGATGTCCCTAGCACTGATCTTTTCTATTGGTTTGAGGAGTCACTCCAGTTTCCTTTGTTTCAATTTAATTTCTGTTATGGACAGAATACCCTTATGAAGCTGAAACTTAATTTCTGTGTACATTGTCAAGACTAATTAGAAATGTTTTTACAAGGCATTGAAGAATACAACTGAATTTCTTTGTAAGTGAGGGGATTTTGCCTTGAGCAAGAGGTAGCAGGCAGATCTACTCTAAGGCATCTCAAAAGCTTGGGCAAAATTGTAGGCAACAGTCTTGATTTTCAGTGCTCTGAAAAATACACAGCTTATGCTCAGCCACTGCTGGCCTTTTGCCTGGTTGTGGATCTAGGTTGGTGCTAGTCAATAATAAATCAATTTAATTTGGTTTCATGTTGCCATCCACAAAAATTTTGAATAAAAAATAATAATGTAATTTAGGTATATAATCAAGAAATATTAAACAGTTTGGAAATTCCCCCTCCTCTTTCTAGGTATGGTCAAACTCTCCACAAAATTTAGATATATAAAAAGCATTGCATTATTTTTGAATGAAAAGTACACTTCCCACTTGATTCTGCTTTCTAGAAACTGGGTTTTAAAACAAACTTCTCAAGACTTGGCACAGATAACATTAGATAAAGTGATGTGCTGTTGCAGAGTCTACAGGATTTTTGTCAAGTGGAGAAGAGAGAAGGTATTTTCCCAGCCTGAAACAAATTTTGTCACTCTGCTGCCTATTAACATACAGGTAAATCTAGTTTTTGGTGTTCTTACACTGGTGTATGCTAGAGAAAGCTTTAAAAGAGGTAATTCTACTATATTTATGGAAAAAATGGAATAAAAGAGTAAAGTTAAAGGAGTAGAAACATTACAAAACTTCTTGTGGGACTTCTAAAAAGACTTTCTAGATGTTTGATGGATGCAGGCACTGGTCAGAGAAGGCAACCAATACTTGGGCACAGGCATACTATGTGGCTCAGTTTAGTTAAGTCGCGACCTTTCTTCAATGTTGAGACTAAAGTTTTCATAACAAAATTTATTTGTTCCTTTTAATGCTTTCCTCTTCAATGTGAACTCAATAGTCTGTTTTGGTACATGAATTTGGACTTCTATCCAGGAGAAAAACATTGGTACTTGGTTCTTTTGGTCTTGCTCCTGGATAAATGCCTATCCAAAAACCAGACATCCTTTTATTTGCTGCCAGTGGGCAGCTCTTGCAGTTGTTAAGTAGTGCAGGGCTACCTGGTCACTTAAGGAAGCAGCGTTTGTCCCCTTTTGTTAGCTCTCCTCCCCCTGTTCTCCAACTCCTGTTTTTGCCTGGGCAGCTGTAGTGGTCTTTCCAAACATACAGAAAGAAGTCTCTTAGGTTTGTTGAAAGAAAGGAAGATACTGGAGTCATAGAATTACCTAGGTTGGAAAAGACCCCTGAGATCAAGTTCAACCATTAACCAAACACTACCAAGTTCACCACTAAACTATGTCCCTCAGTGCCACACTTGCACATCTTTTAAATACTTCAGGGACTGGTGACTCAAACACTTCCTTGGATGGCCTCTTCCAGTGCTTGACACTCCAATCAATGAAAAAATTCTTCCTAGTATCCAATCTAGACCTTCCCTGGTGCAACTTGAGGTCATTTCCTCTCATCCTATTGCTTGTTTTGAAAAGAGGCAGACCCCCACCTGGCTACAACCTCCTTTCAGGTAGTTATAGAGAGAGGTAAGGTCTCCCCTGAGCCTCCTTTTCTCGACTTCTCCCTCAGCCACTTCTCATGGGACTTGTTCTCTAGATCCCTTATAAACATTTTATTTTTTTCATGGCTGTGACAAATATAGAAAAATGTGGGAAAAAACAAACTGAGGTAATAGCAAAGTCTAGTGTTAAATAGTATAAGACTTTTTCTATGGATTGTACCTAATTGATGTGCTTTTATTTGAGATCTTGTGATAAACTGTTCTGGTACTTCATTGCAATCAGTGATTTTGTAAGGAATTGTCACAGAAAGAGTGAATGAATATCCTTGGCTAACCCTATTTGTTGGAATTACATTAATCCATGCTGTTTAATCAGAAAATCCTCTTCCTGAAATGCAGTCATCACCCATTTAAAAAATGGCTGGTTTAGGAGATGAGTTATAAAAGTACCTCTGGATTTTATCAGCAGTCTGAATGAGAATGTTTTGGATTCCAAGTAGCAGGGTGACTGAAATGAGAGCAACTTCAAAATTTCTGCATAAACTGTATCTATCTGTTTCCTTTGTAGAGGTTTGTGTAGGTGACATATGGGAGAACTGTGAGAAACAAATTGACATATGTACTTTGCTTGAGCCAAAGTCCTAGAAATAAAAGACGGATATGAGTTGGTTTATGTGATACATGGAAGGCTAGGAATAGAAATTGCCAGCTTTGCTGTTGCTGTTATGTTCCAAATAACTTTTTTACATACTTCAAAGTGAAACTAAAGTATCTTAAAATTAATTCCTTTTCTTCCTTTTTTTTTTTTAATATTTTTATGTAAGGAGACTGACAATGTTGGGAGTGAGGAAATCTCAGTGTTCCAAAGATTAAAGACTGCCATCTGAAAACTCCTGAAGTAGCCTCATATAAATACCTAGTATATAGATTATATTAGTTTAATTCATTATGGTCAAAGTTCATCTGTTTTTTAGAGGAAAAAGAATATAAACATTCCAAGGGAGCTAGCATTCAAATTATACTCTGGATTTATGAAATTAAACAATTGTGCTGGTAGAGTGAAGAAAGGAAATTTTTTTCTCCTTTTGACTGTTTTAGATTGTGTTGGTGGTGTCAACTTACCCTTAAAAGTCTGAACAGCAAAAATATATTTACGAGTGCTGTACTAAGGCAGATTACTATGGTAGAAAAACCCTCTATGCATACTCTGAAAGCCTGAATTGGATTGTATTGTTTTGTAATGTCTTTCTCTTGGAGCTGCTGAATGGTATTCCTTCCACACTTCAATTTCAAAGAGTTCAAGCTGCCATTTTTATATACATTGTATTACAAAAATGTATTTTTTAGGATTTGTCTGAGGAATAATTACTTGTGGGAAAAAATGAGAGTGGAGTTGAAATTTTGAATCCTATTTCCTCAGCTAGAACTCTGGTTTGATGGCAATGTTTCATGCCTTGCCTCTCCTGTAAACTCACTCTCAAAGAAGCTGTAATATGGTGGGACATGGGTGCTGTTGAGGAATACCCAATGAGCTCTGAGATTTGACAAGAGTGAACACTAAAGGATTAAGGCAAAAGAATGTGTCATTTCTCATTTGTGCTGACACATGAAAAATAGTCCAAGATGCTCAGTCTATTCGAATTTTTTAATACTTTTTTGGATGTGCAGAAATGTGTCATGGATCTAAATATTGTCAAGACTTGCAGAATTCTTACATATCTATAGTTCCAAGCATCAGCTGAGCAAGGCATTTTAGAGTCTTCATTTACTGACTCAGGTCTCTATTCAGTCTAAGTAGAACTGTGGTGGTGACCAGTGTTGCAGTAAGCTTCTGTATCTTTCACATCAGTCTTCACTGCAACACTGTGTATGTATAATATTATCAGCTACACAAGCAGCAAAAAACTCCTCAAGGGTCCTATTTTATGCTGTTTTCTCAAAAATAAGTCTTCAAAAACAACAACAAAAAATTTTCTGTTCATTCCCTGCCACTTTTTTGATAATTTCTCTAACGCAATGTTAATGTAAAACCTCCATAAGACAGATGAGTTAAATATGAAGGATAGAACACATTCTTTTAGCATTATATTTAGTGTACCTCTTTTTGTGTTTTCTTTTGTTGGTTGTAAATTTTTTCCCCTTGGAGCTAAAATCAGATCTTGGTCTAATCTGAAGATATAAAGTGCTTTTCAGAAATGGATTCTAAATAGTTTTCTTTTCCTGATTTTTCTCCTCAAAATTGAGGTGTTTTCCTGAAGTTCTGAGATAGATAAATGGGTCAATCAGTATTGGAAAGTGTGTGTTTGGACAAGGAGCCTTTTCTGTGCATGTTAAATCATTGCAGAAAGTTCTAGAAAGCAAATTATAAGATGTCCAAGTTGTACCAGAAGCCCAAAATAATTTTTGTGTACCTGCTTGTTTTAGGCCCACAAATATTAGTAATTCTAGGATTTGGAGTTGTGTCTAATTTGGTTTTTAGTTGGTTGGGTTTTTTGTTTCCTTTTAAACACTCTACTCCTGTTGTGTGGAAATATGTGTTATTCAGAGAGAAACTTTGAAATCCAATATGTTATTCCCAAAACTAAGCTGGTTAAATAATCAAATTTGGGAGAGCAGTGCTCCCCAAAATGCTGAGGCAGTGCTGTTGAACAATTCAGAAAAGGCTACTGTTGAGGAAAGTGTGACTAGGGAATAAAAATTGGACCACACCTGTCTTGCAGTACATCTTAGTTTTTTGAAAGGAAAAGGGCAGCAAAGCAACAGATGTGGAATTAATAATGATTTTTCTAAAACAATATGGATCTTGAAACTTTTCTAGTTGAAAGAACCTTTCAGTATCTTACTAAAAATCTGTCTCATCTGAGTCCAAAAGCAAATTGTTCCTGTTGTTAATCACAGCTTGATCTATGTTCTGCTATTCATAAGTACATAAATGCGAGGCTAAAAAAATATTGTACATGTGATGCCTATCTTGTTTTGAAGTAAGAGGAGCACAGTTAGAAAAAGCAGTCTAATTTGAAATCCTCTTGATTATTAACATTCAGGAAGCACATAGCAAACTTGAGACTATGGTGTGTATCTTACCAAAAAGAGTAGAGGTGCAAGCTTGGGGGAAATCAAGCTCTATTTGTTCTTGACAGAAGGCATTTCTTGTTTTGAACACCAAAACTAGTAATAGTGAAGTGAATGTGGGAGTTAAAAAGAATTATTTTCTACACAGTATTGGGTGAGGAAAACAATTTCAACGTCTAGAAGATCAATACAGAAATAGTTATTTAAGATAGTAGTTCTGTAGGGCATGTCTTGCTCTGTTTGCAGTCTGGTCAGAAATAATGGAGAACTTTGAATTGAATTCCTGTATTGTGCTTTTCAGAAAACACATTTCTGTAATGAAAGAGACAACAAAATTTCATCACAAGTTGGTAAGACCGCTGTGGGAATGGCTAGCCATAGTGCTAGTAAAAAAATTCTTCAAATATCCTGAAGTGGGAGAAGGTAAGATGTAACTGTTGCGATGCTACTGCAGGTTTAAAGGAGTTGAAGGGAAGCAGAGTTACCTGCTGCAGACCAGGAGATTAAATTTTCTCTCCTCCTTTGAAAGGAAATATGTTGGACTAGTCAGAAGGGAGGCAAAATTCCAGCAACATGTACAAGCTGGTGAGAGTCATCAGGAGGAAGAAACCAGATCAATAAACTGTGAAATAATGCTTTCCCTCAATTCCCAAGAGTAAGGTGTGTCCTTGAGACTCCCAGTTCCCAGGCCTACAAAAGCATATAAAAATGCCTTAATTGCCTACAAAAGGTTAGGTTAGGGAGTTGGTAAGCCAAATGCACATAGAATCCAACCCTTGGTCCACTCCAGTCTGTTTACTAGATCATGGCATTCAGTGCCATGTCCAATCTCAGTTTAAAAACATTCAGGGATGGTGAATCCACCAATGCCATTCCAATGCCTGATTACTCTCTCTGGAAAGAATTTTTTTCTGATATCCAACTTAAATTTCCCCTGGCAGAGCTTGAGCCTGTGCCCCCTTGTCCTATTGCTGAGTGCCTGGGAGAAGAGACCAACCCCCACCTGGCTAAAATTTCCCTTCAGGTAGTTCTAGACAGTGATGAGGTCACCTCTAAGCCTTCTCTTCTCCAGGCTAAACAACCCCAGGTCCCTCAGCCTCTCCCCATAGGGCTTATGCTCCAGTCCCTTCAGCAGCCTTGTTGCTCTTCTCTGGACCCGCTCCAGCACCTCAATACCATGCACAAATCCAGGTGATGAAAGGGAGCTGCTCTCCAGGCTGTTGATGGAGTTGGTGAAAGTCACTGTGAGGACTGCTGGCTGTCACATTAATCATAACAATGAAGTTTGTAAGCACTTGAAAAAAGCAGGTATTGGGCTCATCCTCAAGACAGGAAAATATGAGGATCCCATAAGTAACGTACTGGTCACTCCCTTTTCATTATCTGGGAAGACTTGGGTTAACATCTGCCAGAAGATGGCTTGGAGGCACATGAAGGACAAGTGACAGCAGTGACCAGACAGTACGATTTCACTAAGGACAAGTTTTGCTGGGAACATTAGCCTTACTTTGAGGTGACTGTCCTAGTGGGACAAGGGGAGAGCAGTGACTGTCATTTACTCCAACTTCAGCAAGGCTCGTGGGAGCCTCCTACAGTAACTAGAGCATGGAGAAGGGCACTGCTGTATGAGGGGAGGAGCACAGCCATGTGCTCAGCAGGGCAAATTCCAGCTGTGGGGATGCTGGTGGTGGTGGTGTGACTCAGGGCAGTGGTGGGGCTGATACTGGTGATGGTCTGGAGTAAGGGCTTGGGTGGTGGTGGGACAGGTCACCTTCTGCAAGGTTGTGGAGGTCCCCATCTGGGGAAGGCAGGACAGCTGATGGGGGTGCCCCTTGCCACCTGGGAAAGGCAGCAGCTTGATGGAAGGCAGACCTTTTCCTCCCAAATCCCTCAGACCTCAGTGCCAAAAAGATGGCACCTCTTCATGGTGGTGGAAGGGGGAAAAGAAGGGCTCACACAAACCCTGACAGCAAAGAAGTGTTTGTTGGTGGGAGATATTGCAATAAGCATGCAAGAAGTCCATAGTTTGTCTTTTCCCAGCTAATGTTGGGTGCCTAGGCTGAACTGCTGGTAAAGACTCAGACAGTCCCTCCTGTGATGCTGTTGCTGTGACCTCTCAGATGGAGCCAGGATGCATTGGTGTAGCACCAGGTCATCCCTGTGGCAAGTGTACCTGCTTCCATTGGTCTGTCTTTGACTTGAATTGCCAAGCCTTGCCAGTGGAAAGCCAACTACTCTTTCAGTACTTTTCACTATTTCTGTGCATGCTTGAGCTTCCTTTACATGCTGTAGCTATGCGTTTTCCTTTGTTGTCAGTAGCAGACTCTCAGTATCTCTCAGCCTGATTATGGTTTACCTGCTTTACTTCTCTAAGCAAGTACTTAAGACAGGTTTGATCTCTGTCAGGGGTTCTCAAGATGAACACTTCAGGTGGATGGACACAGATGCTTTCATACCCCTGCTTTGATGGCTAATTCCCATGTACGTCATGCAGTATAAAAGTCATTAAGGGCATAATATCAGCTGAAGAGTAAAGGGAGGATCTTCTCTTCCTTCTGTGAGGTGATTTAACTACAATCCAGACACCCCTTTACCTTATGCAGCTCCATAGTTCCATGTCTTGCTCTCAGAGTACATGCTGAAACGTAAGGTAATACCCCTTGATAAACTGTCTGCTGAACTAACGAGGAAAGGTGTCTTCTCTCAGCTATTAAATTGTTTCTTTTCTCCCTGTGTCTTGCGCTTGTCTTTCAAGAGTGCTGTGCAGACCACGTCTTTAGAGGACTGGTTGTCATTTCTTTGGGTTATATTATGACTAGCTTTCAGGTGACACAGAGAGAGAGAGAGAGAGAAAGAGAGAGAGAGAGTTGGTGCAGATTAGAAGGAGGTGCTGACAAGCATTGTCAATCTCATGTCATGAAAAGCATTCTGGATAATGGAAATCTCAGGGCATTTTTTCCATATTCATACTGAACTTCTTGTCATGATGTCATGTGATCAGAAATAAAACATAAGCTAAGTTCAGCTCACAGTGGTTGGAGGGCAGATTGTCTCTAGAACATTTACTTGGCATGGTTTGATAGGCAGGTTATTTTTCTGTAAAGGTGTTCTCCTAAGGATGTGTTTGTGAGTACATAGCCTGCTCTAACTGTGAGTCTCCTGAGGGATAAACCCAAGAGCATGTGCTGGGGCTGTCAGCACACTTGTTACATATCTAGAATGAGATTGCCCACTGACAGGAGGATGTTCTGTACAAAGGTAAGAGGTGCTGTGTGTTTTGTCTCTGGTGCTGTTAGAGTGAGCAGTTAGAAAGACTGTATATTACTTTTTGTTTAATAGAATGATTGAAATTACAGAAAAATCAAGTTATTTAGTTTTAATCAGAGTTGTATTGCAGAGTTCTGGGGAAAAAATAAAATATTTTTGAAACTCCTTTCCTATTGAAATTAAGTTCAAGTAGAGTGGTGCTGCTCTGGCTAGCAGTGCTGTACTGACTGATTTCATTCATCTTTTTATGGTATTAGAGGTCCTGACTGCAATCCAAAGACAAAATAAAAAAAAAAAAAAGAGAGAACAAAAAAGATGCAGTGCCAGAAGGGAGTAAATGTCAATGTGAGAGAAAAAGTAATCAACTCTCAATTTTGTTGCCTATTACAGGAAAGTCATTTTACCACTTGAGAGACAAGAATTCCTCATGACACTGCTTTCTCAAATAAGAAAGGGACAGCCACTGGAACTGCAGGTCTGATATGTTCTATGTATGTCATGCAGAGAGATAGGTATCCAGGGTCGTTGCACCAGATACCAGGCCTTACAACTAGATAGTTGTTAGAGAGCTAGAATTAAAGAGTTTGAGGATGCAAGCTTTTAAAATGCCTTGCTGTTTGTTGTAGAGCTGAGCCGAAGAGAAAGGCAGCCATTTGACAGCACTGTGCTAGCTTTGAAAGAGCATAGAAGGATTACAGACACAGGCTGCACAGACACAAGCTGTGACAGCAAGTTAGCTATGAACACAGCTGTAGCTGTAGAAATATGTTCCTAGGAAAATTATTTGCCAAATATTTGGTATATCAACAACACAGCTAGAGGGATTTGTGGCACAAAGAGCAGAAAATGCAAAGCTACAGAAAGGGATCTTTAATTTACAGCATGAGCAGTTCTGTGGTTAATCTAAGTAGCACAGACCATTTCAGGCTGATCTAGCACTAGAGGAAAAAATAATACTGCAAGGGGCAGGCAGCCCTGAGCTTTGGCAGCAGCAAGTGCTAGAGAATTCATTAGCCTCTGAGTTATAGCAGGATTTGGGTTTGCTAGTTTTCTTGGACTAGGCAGGAACTAACAGATGCTTGGCTCAAAGGCCCTGTCAAGCATGCTAACCCTGGGAGGGAGAACCCACTGGAGGCTGAAATGCTATTTTGTCAAAACTCTTCATCTTTATGGTATCTGACTGCTGCTTCCTCCATGTCCTTCCCATCATGCCAACAGGGCTGCTCTACGCAGTGACCTGAGCTGGGAGCTGCAGTGGCCCCATTGCAGGCCATGCTCTCACTGATGGGGTGCAGTGACAGTTCTGACATGCCAGGAATGAGTCAGATCTGTGACCTGGCCAGGATCCAGCTGGAAGTAGCAGGAGAGGGGGCTGGAGGCAGGGCTGGATTCGGACCCTCCAGCACTGTGTCCAAAGTTTGTTGAGGGGAAAGGCCCCAAGGACAGGTTGTAAATATGCTTCCTGAAGTGAGTCTGACATAGGGCTGGGTTGGCCTGTGCACCCCGACCTGAACTGGAGCTTCTGGGTCCACAGCAAAGGTGAGTAGGGGTCCCCATCCAAGTTGCCCAGGGCCACTAAGTCCCTGCAGGACCTGATGAGGAAGTGGAGGTTGTGGCACATTTGAGCAGGACAGTCACACAAATGCCAGGCCTCCCACACTGTGGCTGCACAGCCTGTGGAAGAGATGAAGTGTTGAGTCAAAGCTTCCATGTCCTAAGGTAGAATGAAACTGATGCCTCCTGCTAAGTAAAGTAGAAGTAAGGAGAAGTAAAGAGGAGGCAGTCAAAGATGAGACTAACAGGAGGAGGTGGTGAGACCCAGTTCTCGGGTCCCTAATCTTCACTGATGCTTGATTCTAGTGTTACAGTGCTGTGGGAGTGCTCAGTGGGTGGTTAGCTCATTAATAGGCATTGCAGTTACTTCTGTATGTCCAAATGTAGTTCTGGGGTGCCTGCACCTCTTTTCCTAGCTGAATAGTAAGAAGGGGAGCAGGGAAGAAGAGGCCACTGAAGCACTGAACCTGTTTTGTGTTTGTGCAGAAGTGTTTCATTTGTATTACTTGACAAAGTTAGTTTATTGACATTCCTTGCAGGTGTAACTATCTGGAATACATTTTTAATTATTACATTCTTGTAGATTCAAGCTCAGTTGTGTAACATTAATAGAAGTGCTGGAGAATAGCAGGGGGCAAAATTTTGACAGACTAGTTGGTCCTGTTATATGATGAAGGCTTGGAAACAGTACACTGGAAATAAAATGTCAAACATTTCCCATTTCTGAGAAAAAGTAGCAGCTGGGTTATGTGATACTGTGAACAAAAAATGTAAGTTTTTACAGGTGAAGTAGGAGATGTGTACTGAAAACAAAACGGGTCATCAGTATGAGCCAGAGTGGTATATGCACTGCTTTCATGTGCTCTGGGTTTATGTCAGAGATGTAGGCAAAAAGTCACGATAAATATTGCACTCTGATTGTTGGGTAGAGATGAAAAAAACACCACTAACACCAAGAAAGAAGGGAATAACTTTTCAAGGACTGAAACAGTCACAGTAGTGGAAAAATAATAACTATGGCTGGGATGGGAGAGGTATTGTTAATGCTTCTACCAGAAAAATGACATTAACAGCTGCAGAGGGAAATTGTTAAATGCATCTTGTATCAGAAGAAACTTAATTTCCTTTTTTTGTAATGTAGTGGTCCGGGTGTATTTGGAAAGGTTTATATTTGCATTTAGTACATGGATTTGGGGCTGATGCCTTGTTTGGGTAAGGTCATTTTTAATGAATGGCTTTTTATCTCTCTGCCCCCATCAGGGAGATCTCTTTTAAAGATCATAAAATCGTTAAGGTTGGAAAAGACTTCTAAATGCATGGAGTCCAGCCATTAAGGATCTTGGTTTCTTATCTCTGGGTTCACTCTTTACTGGATGTTAGTGACCTTGTGGAGGTCACTCAGACTTTCCTTTCTTGGTTTCCTTCAGTGGAAAATGACAGTACCAAGGATTTCCTGATGATTCAGAATCTGACAATGTGTATCTTTGTAAGGAAAACAGGAGTGTAATGGCAAGATAGTTCAGGCTAGTTCTGACTGATCACTAGTCTTTACAGTGACCTTTCGTGGGCTTTGCTCTAACCAGCTGCTACTTGCCTACCAATGTTGAGGGGCTGGTAGTTCCCTGGGTGGATGACAGATCCAGCAGTATCTGTCCCAAAGCACTGTAGTGGCTTTTCAGGGAGAGCTTTGCAACCCTGACATTTTTCTAAGAGAAGAGGGAGCAATGTGTAGTTGGAGACATAGTTTTAATAGAGCAGTAGTGTAGCTGCATTGAGGGATGGGACTTAGATATCAGATTGCAATTGTAGACTGCATGTTTAGTCATAAACTGCAGAAAGTGAGAAGTGGAGAGGAAGAGGTGAGTGGGATATTAAATATTTCCTAAGATATGCACAGAAAACCAGAGCTAAAATGGAGCACAGAGGGTGTGCTCTCAACTGCAGATCCATCACAGTGTTGGCACTTTTATTTTTATGGAACAACCGTTGTCTCATCATGGATGAAAATTGCACAGCCCTCATCTTTTCAACACTGGTAGAGTTATGACTCTAACAGTCATATGGTCTATGAAAAAAAAATCACAACTTTAGTCAGACTGAAGGAGTGTTTGATACTGTATAACACAGAGCTTTAGTTCACTGGTATTTTCTTTAAGCTTAGATGCAGGAGACCAGCAGATCTTACAGTGGTGCTTATTTATTTATTTACCAAGAAATTGTTCTCTGGAAAGGAGAAAATTGAGGAAGAATTTTTGCTGAGAGATACTGACACCCCAAAAGAAAAACAGGGGTCTTGTTAAGGAACTTTTTTTTTTTTTTGGTTTTAGAACATGCAAGACATTCTGGGTCTCTTGACCCATTTCTGGCATATTAGACATCCACTATATGAAGGTGGATTTCCATCAACACTTTTGTTTGTTTTGTGGGTTTTTTTGTTATTGTTTTTGTTTATGGTTTTTAATACTTTCTCTGACCACTCTGAAAGAAAGAAAACTTTTGCTTTCTCTTTTGCTGAGGACTACATGTGGCCATCAGTATGTGTGTTACTAATTGTATATCACTAAACCCAGAATGCTGTATTTGGGAAGTCAGCCCTCTAAGGGAAGCAGCAGCAGTGCCCGTTTGATGTTTTCTATTGTATATGTTGAAATGGAGCAATGCCAAGAGAAATGTACCTGGAGGTTCTTTCCTTTCTTTGGGGATCTAATCCTTTTGACTACAGGAACTGCATGAGAAGGAG
Source organism: Pithys albifrons albifrons (assembly GCF_047495875.1). Taxonomy (NCBI): domain Eukaryota; kingdom Metazoa; phylum Chordata; class Aves; order Passeriformes; family Thamnophilidae; genus Pithys; species Pithys albifrons. The sequence goes on from NC_092461.1 coordinate 18,949,574, forward strand.
CAGGGCAAGGCACAATGGGTGTCACACAGAGGAAGAAGAAACAATTTTTTAGATTCCTCCATTGCAAGGGAACAGGAGATAGGAAACAAGATTTTGCAATTGAATTGCCTTTTTCAGTGCAATTTTGAGTGTATTTTAAACAACAATAGGTCAGCATGCCATTCAAATTCCAGTCTAAACTCTGAACTTGTAGAGAATTTGAGACAGATTCCATAGCTGTGGAAACAAAGAACAAAGGAGGGAGGAGCATCTACCCATTCTAAGATTCTCTGATCTATGAATTACTGCTGTCATGCTATTTACATGAGTCATCATACATACAGGCCTATTTAGAGAAATATAGATAACAATCTATTGCATTATAGCATAATAATGCAACATATACTTCTGTGGTTGCTAAGTAGATAACAGTAGAAGTGACTAGTTCCACTCTCTGAAAATTCACACGAAAATGAGCACAGAATATCTCTGCTCAGTAGAAACAAAATGGGACACAAATTGACATGTCAAATGCAAAGAGGTAACCATGTTAACACAAAGTAATCATGCTAGCACTAAGCACAGCATGCCAGCTCGTCCACTATTTTATCAGGCTTTTGTCTTCCTGGACTTGCCAGGAGTCAGTGAAAGACAGATATAGATGATTGTGGATTGGGGGACTGGAGTGAAAAGGAGAAGGGGGAAATGTCAAAAAGCTCTAACTTTTCCTCTTTTTTTTTCTTTAGATTTATAAATAAGCTATTTATACATAGGTTTTAAAAATTGCTGGTCATTTATCTCCATGTCATCTTTAGAGAACCTTATTCTGCCTTGCATCACTGTGGCCCTGGTGCTGTTACTTAAGCTATCACACAATGCCCCTAAGTGATGCTGTCTGATCACCATACTTGATGCCAAGCTGTGCACACACTCTGATCTGTTAGCCCAGTTCTTTGCATGTCTTTGTTACCCAACAGACACAAAACAAGTGCCACCTTCTGTGCTAAAGAGAGAGAGCTGAATGTATTAACTGGCATACAACTCATTTAGGTCACCTAGCCAACTACTTAATAGTTCCTCAAAGATCAGCAAGTCTAGATCAAACTTTCCTCTGCATTTGTTGCTTGAGTGAACTCCTGGTCCAAGACTTCTCAACAACATATACTCAACAGATCTGGGTATCTCAGTTCACCTGGTCAGCAAAGCAAAGGAAGTTCAGAGATCTAATGGGCAGAAGAAGATAAGCAGCTAGCCAAAGACAGAAGCTAATGCTGGATATATTAACTTAGACATAATGACTCCTGAAGCTGTGACCCATTATCTGTTTTACAACAGATGATAATAAGCAGCTGATATATTGAAGTGCTGTTATTACTGTATATGGAAAGATGAAATTAACTACAATATCTAACTGGCTTGAGAGAGAAATAAATAAGAAGTCAAAGGCCATACCAGAAGTTTTGGGGTTTTTTTCCTTTGGAAACATTGAAAAATGTGTTAATGAACTCTTTGAAAGAAAAATGTTCTTTAGGATCTGTCATGGTTTAACTTCAGCCAGAAACCATGAAGCATGCAGGAGCTCTTTCTGTCCCTCAGCAGTAGGATCAGGAAGAAAACTGAAAGGGTAAAAGCAAGAAAACTCATAGGTTGAGATAAAGGTGGTGTAACAGGTAAAGCAAAAGCTGTGCACACAAGCAAAGCAAAACAAGGAATAAACTCTCTGCTTCCCATGGACAGGCAGGTGTTCAACCATCTCTAGGACAGCACGATCCCATCACGCATGATTGTGACTTGGGAAGACAAGCACTATCATTCCAAATGTCTCCCACTTCCTGCTTTTTCCTTTCACTTTATATACTGAATGTGATGTCATATGGTCAGGAATATTCCTTTGGTCTGTTTGGGTCACCTGTCCCAGCTGTGTCTCCTTCCAACACCCCATGTACCCCCAACTTTCTCACCACCGTGGCAATTCAAAAAGCAGAACAGGCCTTGGCTCTGTGTATGTCCTGCTCAGCAATAACAAAAGCATCTCTATGTTATCCACCCTGTGTTCAGCACAAATCCAAAACCTAGCCCTTTACTAGCCACTTTGAAGAAAATTAACTCTACCTTAACCAAAACCAGTACAGGATCCCAGAGGCATTTGACTGAAACAGTTTCTTTGACAGTTTCAGTGCTGCTTTCTCTAAAACTCAGGGGTAACATAGAACAGATACAGCTGTGATGGGAGCACTGAGACTAGGAATTATACTGAGTTCAGAGAAATGTTACTGTCTGGACTCTCAAAACCATTTTTCTTTGGAAAAAATCCACCACTTTCTCTGTTTATGAAAGGAAATTACTATTGTAGTGATCTTTGAGGGAATTGTTTCTGGGTTTGAGGGCTGTTTTGCATTTGCCTCTTTGCACTTTTGGTGACAATTTGATTTTTATTTTAATTTATAACTATTACATTGGGGTTTATGAAAGCAGACCCCTTTGGGTAACTTCAGCTTCCTGCTGTTGCATCTGCCTTTTGCACAGCCTTTTAATTCTAGTTACTTAGGCAACAAGTCCTACACTCCTGTGGGAAAGTGTCCACAATTCACAGTAGTCACTCCTTGCATGTTACTGCACTGCAAAATGCCCACGCATTGTAATCCCCTCCTTTTCCCCAGTGTTTCAGGTGCTTCTGGACATTTTGCTGAGTGGACAGCTCTGTATGTCTCTGTATTTCTCTTCCCCCAGACCCCACCAACAGTATTACCTTCAAGACTGCAGTTTTCTGTGGCTCTATTGCAATATAAGTGCCCTTCACCACGCACCTGTAGTCATGGTCAAGCTTTGCTCATACCACATGAAAAGACCTAGGTAGACATCACCTCATTGCAAGGCCATATTTATTTTTGAAACAAAAGAGAGCAGGTGGGTACTCAGAGCATTGGCAAAGGAGGCCTTTGAGGTGCAACCCAAAGCTTAGCTCCTTTCAGAGTGGACACGTCCCTCTGTGCATTCTCTTTCATGCACCACGAGCGAATGCCACCTCTGCTGGCTGATGTTTCCATGACCTGCACGGGAAAGATGCTGCAGGACACACTCTGGAGCATAATTTACAAAGGAAGTTAATTTGGCCTTGGACGGACTTAGTTCTAACCAAAATGTGGTAGAGTTCTGCTCCTGGTCTCTGCTACTTTCACTTTCCAGTGACTCCTCTTACTGTGCTGGCTTCATTTGAAGCATTTGAGTCACTGTATGTTCCCGCTTTTTATAATCCGATGCAAACACACCTGGGCTAGCTAGTGTGCCTGTAAGGGGAAACCAGCACAGTTTAACTCTCCACCCCATCCTGTGGAAGGTGTGGTACTGTTTCTCACCAGAGGTGGTTCCAAGAGTAGCTCAAGTATGTGGAGTTCTGGCCAATGGAACAGCAGATATTGAGGAGCTAGTCTGAGTGTCACCACAACAGATTTTATCATGCTGGCCGGAGGATGTTAGTGACAGTATTGACAGGATCTCTCTAGCTTGCTGCTGATGTGATTAGTACTACTGTATTTCTATCCAATTTCAAAGCCTCTGTTCTCACACCTTTTAGTTTGCTGACTAATTTTACTTTCTGTTATAAGGTCCTGACATAAAAGGTCTCTTGCCATATTACAACTGATTGAAGTTGTCATTCAAAAGCCTGTAGGTATCCCAGAAAGAGAACTGTTGTCTGCAAGTGTTGGCCCTTGGAGCTTCTAAGCACATCCTTGTTCACTTCTGTGCTGTGGCTTCTGGGGCATGTGTAGTAACACATGGATATCTCTGATCAGGAGGACAAAGTTGATGAGGCTTTCTAAGGACAACTGGAAGCAGCGTCACAGTTAAAAGCCCTGGTTCTCCCAAGGACGTCAACTATTCTGTAAATGAAAAAAAACATGCCATCTCATTTCAGGTTTAGAGCCTCTCAACTCAGGAAATTGAGAATCATGCTTTAATATTCATATTCCTGTCTCAGCCAATGTCCTCTAAAATAGTGAAGCTTTAAACACAGTGCAACATAATAGGAGTGGCTGATTGCAAGACAACTGAACTGAAGGACCATGTGACTGATTTGACTGGTCTAGTTCTCACTTCCTTGAGAGCACACATAATTTAAGAGAAACATGGTAGGCTGGGTTTGGGAAGAACGTCCTTTGTATGTAGGATCACAGAACCATAGAAAAAATTAGGTTGGAAAAGACCTCTGAGACCACTGACTCCAACCTATGACCTAACACCACCTTGTCAATTAGACCACAGCACTAAGTGCCATGTCAGTGGTGTAGAAGAAGGCAGAATGAAAGGGCATGAAAGCTGAAAACGTTATTTTTATAGAATGAACAAGAAAGGAGGTCAAGAAAGTTTCGTGAAGAGTTTTAAGTTTGGAAACATGAGTCTTATATCTGATTCATATGCAGTGGAGAATGCTAGGAAGGGTCAGAATACTGAAGAAAGAAATCCAAAAATGTTTTTTGCTCTGTTGGAGAGGGATCACATCCAAGGAAAACTTCAGAAAAAAGGGTAGCATTGAAAGCAGAAAAGAGTAATGTTTCAAACAGACCTTCACAGTGTTGTTCACTGCTTCTTATCACACCTTGAGTACTGTGTTCAGTTCTGGGCCCCTCAGTTCAGAAAGGACATTGAGGTGCTGGAGCGGGTCCAGAGAAGAGCAACAAGGCTGCTGAAGGGACTGGAGCACAAGTCCTATGGGGAGAGGCTGAGGGAGCTGGGGTTGTTTAGCCTGGAGAAGAGGAGGCTCAGAGGTGACCTCATCACTGTCTACAACTACCTGAAGGGAAGTTCTAGCTAGGTGGGGGTTGGTCTCTTCTCCCAGGCACTCAGCAACAGGACAAGGGGGCACAGGCTTAAGCTCTACCAGGGGAAATTTAAGTTGGATATCAGAAAAAAATTCTTTCCAGAGAGAGTAATCAGGCATTGGAATGGCCTGCTCAGAGAGGTGGTGAATTCACCATCCCTGGAGATTTTTAAATGCAGATTGGACGTGGCACTGAGTGCCATGATCTAGTAAATGGACTAGAGTTGGACAAAGGCTTGGACTCGATGATCTCGGAGGTCTTTTCCAACCCAATCGATTCTATGATTCTATGATCACATGACTACATTTTAGGATATTGGAGGCATAAGATTCAGCCATCTCCAGTCCAAAAGTTGCTGTGATATACCTAACAATAATAAGTCTCTGTTCTGAAAACCACACAAAATGGCACAATGCCATAAGCTTTAACTATTCTTTTAGCCCTTTGTTTAGTTTTTTAATTACATGTTCTCTGTTCCTTTTCAGTTTTAGAAACACACCTGTGAAAGCTGTGCCTCTTCATTGCATTTCAGATAATGGTCAATGATGCTGAAAGAAATATATGCCAGAGAAAGAAAACAAGAGCTGATAGGAGAGGTACATCAAGAATGTTTATTTATATACACAGAATCTTTTCACTGGTTAGTCAAAACAGAAAGCAAAGCAAGGAGGGTGATTACCTGAAACAGTGTTATCTGCTTCATTTTGAAAGAAGCTATGCTTTCTAATGATGGAGTCTGTCCTTCCACTCCCTGCTAAGATATTGGCATGTTTTCTTCCATAATCTGTTTTATCCCTGTATGGGAGTGAGTTGACCCGGGGTCAATTTTAACATATAATAAAGCTTGAATTGCAGAGATTTATATTTTTAAGAGTGCTGCATTACCTAAACAGTGGCAGCTCAGGAGGAGAGTCACAAAAGGAAATTTTCAAGTCTTTAATCTTGACATATTATTGGGAGGGAAAACCATGCCTAGGCCAAGCTATCCATACAGCTGGTTCACTGCTGAAGAATTATGTATTCTGAGGAGAGACATTGTCCTATGGCTGACTCTTAGGCTGGGTTCATCTTGTTGCATTGTAAATCACATTGGTTTCAGTCAGAGAGAGACAGTTTCAAAGTTACTGTACAACAAGGATTCCATCTGAGGGCCCCAAATGAGAGTTTCGAATGCCATAACCTGAGATAACTGTAGTATTTATTACCTTCAGCTGTCTTTACTACCCTGGAGCAGTTCCCACTTGCACAGAATGGCTTCTATGGTTCTATACAATTCCTAATCCTCTGTAGTTCAGGGGTCTATGAAAATGAACTGAAACCCAAGAAAGGATATATAAATATGCCCAGCTGTAAATTGTTGCACAATACCAACACAAGTAATTTGAGGTGTTCCTTAGTGTCCGTAAGAGACAAGTAAAATAGGAAGAGGATAAGACCTCTTGCAGCCACCCAGTTGCAAGCTTATTCCAGCTCATAATTGCCCTCTTGAACATTTCAATTTGTTTTGTGAGTGTGGGAATATATTTTTCCTCACTACTTGCTTTTCAAGCTAGTTACAGCCCAGGAAGTGATTCTGCTGATTCTGAGCTTAGCTGCAGTAATGCCTATATAAACTACATTTCCTACAATCTGTGACAGTCAGTCCTCTCTGACCATGGAGGGCATATCCAGTGGTATACCATTCATGACAAGTTTTTAGGCAATGAGACACATTTCAGGTGTGAATTACAGTGGTAACATACTGTATCCCCTAAAATTCTTTGACAGCAATGTGCAGTCACTGGAAACGCTGCACTGAGACAGCAGATCTCAGTGTAAGCTGTGGACGCTGATTTCTGGAATCTGTCTTGCCCCTATCCCATGGAGGTCTAATTCTGTAGCAGATTTTCAGCAGACAAGAGAGCTGCTGCTTTGTCTTAGCTAAATGAAAGTCATTGCCAGGTCCGATTGTATCAGCCTGACCAAGTTTGTGGGGATGAGTTCAAAATTGTTTACGAAGCAAGCATTACCCTCTCCTTTTTATTGACAGTTGATTTTACCAGGGCTAGTGCTGTAAGTTCTTATTTCCATTGTTAAACTGTTACTACAAAATGAAATTTGTTCCATTACACAGATAAATATACTTGAGCAGAGACACATTGAGAGAAAAATTTTGATTATCTTGTCAGTTCATCCTGTTACAGTCTGTCCCTTTCACTGTCTGAAGGAGATCTAGGATGGTGGTTAATTTGTTACTTAGTTTTCAGCTTTGCAAAGTTCCCTGTGTAACTGATGCCAGAGTCAATCATCATTATGGGCCCATCAAAAAAATGCAGTTTCCTGGAAAACTTCTCTTTTAGGACTATTTTACTTGCTTTTCCATGTCTATAGACAGTGAATAGATTCCATAACTGTTGTAAATAAATAGTTCCTTTATTCACCTACAGGAAGCTGTGTGTTTAAATAAAGCTAAATGAAAAAAATTTTGCAAGTGTAGTTTTGACACTAATTACAAACTGCCACCAATGTGAATAGAGAGCAGCTTGGCAGTAGCTCCTTGCTAGGAGACATTCTTGAGTCATATGTCCTCATACAAACTGAGTGTGTCGTTAGATTCATCTGGTTTTGGCACCAGGGCAGGGATCCTTTGTATCTTGAGCCAGGCTTAATGTGCATTCCCTGCAACTGCTTTCAATCTCGGCCTCATCAGTTTATTAGCTGCTTTCCCATAGTGTTCTAGAGTGATAATTTTGAGCTCAGTACTGTGGCAGCTATTGATGGGAACCTTTTAGAGCCCATAAACCTGCTTATTGGCTGTCACATTCCTCTTCCTCAATCTCTCTCTCACTGGTCACATTCCTTTTCCTCAGTCCCCCTCTCAGTTTGACTTATTAATTGTATTTTTTTTCATAATTTAAATAGATAAATGATGAACAGAAGCCAACCAAGGAGTACCCAGAAAAGATTTGGTGAAGGTTTTTTTGGAGTTATGTTGCTTTGTTCGCATAAAAGTAATTTCTAGTACAGCTGCTTTTTTTTTCACTGATGCATCTGTTTCTGGATGAATTGTTCTTTTACAAACTTGGCAACACAAAAATCTTAATATATTAGCTATTTTTCATTTGTGCAGTAGGATTAATTTATATTTGCCTAATTGTAGTGTCTGCTGTTTGTGGGAGCTCATGGGCCTTAAATTAGGTGTGATGGTTTCTTGATCCAAAACCATAATAGATTTTAATGTTAAACTTTGCAATGGATGAAACAAAGACATCGAAATGAAATGAGTGATTTCAAGTTCATAATACCTTCCTTATGACTGCCAAATTGCTTGAAGATTAACTGTCAGCTCAACCTTCCTTTTCATTTTGTGAGTTATGTGTAATGGAAGTGGTTGTAAATTGCTGATGCTAGTGTAACTGTGTGGGGAATTTTCATCTGGGGCCATGTCTGACCTGCACAAAATTCCTGGAAAAGATGGAGTGTACCGCAGGATACGGAAGAAAATTGGGCATTTTGAGCTCTGTCTTACTGTTGCAGAAAACAAAGGTTTACAGATTTTCCTACCTTATGTTGTTTATGCTATTTCTAATGAGAATCATCTTGATCTGTGAAAGAACCCCCAGACTGAGAAGTCACCATGCTTGCCAGAAAGGCACTGGGACACTTTGCAGATTTGTTAAATGTTTTTTAAAATATATCTCTTCTCTGAAAACAAAAGGCAAGTTTTTGTTGCATTTTTTTGTATTGTTTGGGTTGAGTTTTTTGTTTGGTTTTGTTTTTATTTGCTTTGTTTTCAGACATAAGTAAGTTATTCTGTCTTCTCACAGCTTCTATTGTAGTATATGTGCTTCTTTGGACCCACATTTTTGATTTGGGATTTGAAGATCTCAGGAGGAGGCAGTGGTGGTTTTGGTAGCTTTCTCTTCCAGAGAAATTTTCCATGAAACGGCAAACAAAAGCTGAACCAGCCGGTGGACTGAGATTGTGTTTTGCCTGCTTGACTTTACTGAGTTTTTTCCCTTTTAAGTCTATTCATTTTTTATTACTCTCAACAGTGTATCCCTTGGGGTCTATTCCTTACAGCAACTGGATGGTTTTAGGAAGTCTTACACTGTTTCCCAGGGGTACCCAGAGTTTTATGGAAGTTTCAGTTTAGCTCAGTGCTTTGGTCACTATCTCTTCCTCCTGCCAAAATGGAGACCCTCTTCTTTACTGTCTGAACACCAGATTTTCTGATTCCTGAGAGAAAAATGTTGGGATGGGACCTGGTCTGCAGATTCTCATAGCAGCTTAAACTTCCATGGCTGTATAAAACTGTCAGCACAGGAACCAAGTCCTCATAACAGATGAACTGGTAATGAATCCCACCACACCTCTGAGGATAGGCAGCTAAGTTTTTAAAAGGGTAGCAAAAGCACTTAAACATGCCAAAGGGAGAAGAAACAGAGAATGAATGGCAACAGAGGGAGTTGTTACAGAAGTGAACTGCGGGTCAGGGTGACCAGTGAGCCTGGAATAGAGCATGGCAAAGATGACTTTAGGGGAAATGACACTGGCTACTCAAAAGCTAGCACTGGGATCTGCTAACAGTGTGCATGAGTTGTGACCCCAGCAGAAAGGCCACCATACAACTGTTAGGTCATACTTTTGGAGAGAATATTGCAGTGCTGATAGATTTTTAAATAGATGATATTTTCTGTCTTCTGACCAGAGTGTAGCTACAATAGGAGGAAGTGTGTGTGTCTGGAAACTTGATTTCCATTCCAGTTTCAAAAAACAGCTAAATAGGAGGGGGAAGAAATGGTCAGTGGATTAAAATTTCAAGGCTATTTATCAAAATTGACTTAAGCAACAGCTTCTGCATAGGAAACTGAAATTAAATCCTATTCTGTCATTCTTGTTTTTCTTCCCTTCTTAAAAGAAAGAAAGGGGGGAAAAAGATATTTAAAAAAAAAAAAAGAAAAGAAAAAGGGAGACCTCTACTGTTTCTGGATTCTTTCACCTAGTTAGTTAAAAGGTTTTGATGAAGATAGAAGCAGATTTTCTGCTTCTGTCAGCTATTTAGTCTCCCTGTCTTATTCTCCTGAATAGGAGGTCCACCTCAAAGCATTGTACTTGGTCTTCTACCTATGTAAGCTCATTCAGAAAATCGCCCTTGTAACTCTTTGCAACCTTTTGGGCAAGTTTCTTTCTGTTTGATTTTACTTCTTTCCTACTTTTCTTCTTTGTTTCTTAGATAAAATATATCACCTTTTTAAAATTTCCTTCTATACCCATACTTCTATCAACCTATTTACCCCATGAAGTTCCATGGTCACAGCTTTGATTCTCTATAGAATTATGTTTTCTTGGGTTACTCTCCATATTCCTGCTATTAATGTACAATATTTAAAGACTTTCATCAAATTGTCCAGTTTTCCTCTTGCATATATCCTTCAACATATTGCAATTTATCTTTCTTCTGTCTTGCTTCAGATTCCACTGTATTATCAACATCACATTATCCTTTTAACTTCTCTGTAACCTGTCTTTCCTGGCCTCCAGCAGATATTCAAGTTAATTCTTGTGCTAATCACAGAGGAAATAGATGCAACAAATAAAAAAGGGCATCCTTTAAGAGTTAACATTTTACTGGGAAATGAATGGGGTGAGAGATATCCAAATACATATCTGGCATAAGTTTCTTAAAACAGAGGGGAACTTGTCAGGGGAAGATGTATACATATTAGTGTATAATCAATCAGTGGAAGCAGCAAGAATTTTTGTTTTTTCACTTGTTTGAAAAGTGACCAGCAGATTTCAGCCAACTAAGACAGATTGCTTTGATAAATCCTTGGGAATTTTGGTATTTTTTGTCCCTGTTGTATTGCCTGGCAAGCACACAAAAGAGATGTCCCCTCTAACACCCAGCAGCTCAGCTTGCCCTTAGTGTGTGGATACGATTCCCCTTTCTGAATCTGCAAAACCTCTAAAATCTCCATTAAAATACACTGTAAACCTACTCTCTTTGGGAGTACTATGGAGCTGTGAAAGGATGACTATAAAAGTGAAGCCAGTATAAATAAACCTTATTCCAAATGAGTATGGATTGGCAAGCTTAAGAATCATTAATTTTGCCTTAGTGAAAAGGAAGATGGAAATCTGTGGGAGAGAATTAGGTTGGTTCAAGCAATACACAAATGCTGTAACCCTTCTCTAGACCAGTGTGTAACACACCCATAGGAAAATAAGGCTTTACAACATGAAGATTTTATCAGCCTGCATTTCTGTGACAGAGTGCTTGTGAGTGGATGAAGCCAGAAGGAAGTACTTGTGTTGTTCTAAATGAGTGTCACTAAGAACTTCGTGCCCTATCTATCCATACCACATATAACAAATATGTACCTATGAAAGAGGTGTCTGTATTTTGATTTTGAAACCCTCTACCAGAAAAGCCAGACTACAGAGCATCCTGGATCCTGCCACAAGCTCCTGTAATGAGAAAAACAGAAGTTAAAGCTGGGTTTGGCCCTTTTCACTCCAGCTGTAAAGAGAAAGAGAAGTTCTGCTGTCTGTGTGTCCCTCTCCTACTGTCAGTGCCTGGACTTGATGGGGGAAGGTGAAGAGAACTCAGAACTCTCAGAACTCTTGGGATCTTTAATAATTTAGGCAGTTAGTTTACTTATAATTTAACAGAAATCTCTGTTCAGTGGTACTGGAGCAGTGCTAGGTGAGGACATGAATGGTTCAGTTTGAAAAGAACTGAGAATCCTTTTGTAAATCAGTGCCAACTGAAGTAAAGTCCCAAGGACTGGCCTATTGGTAGGCAAGACATGATTGCATAGAGACCTGCACTCCATAGCCTTTCACACAGGACACAGTGCTCCTCCACATCTACAGCAACAGCTCAGGGATGGGAAGGACAAGCTGTGGTCTCACAAGGCAGCAAAATATCTTGCAGTTCCCTGCTCTTCATGTGAGAATTGTCAGTTTAAGGGATGTCTGGCTGGTACTCAAAGAGATTTATAAATTCCAAATGGATTTGCTTGTGCTAAAACGAGGAGACTTTGAAATAGAAACTCTCAGGATGCTCCTTAGTCAAAACCATGTTTTGCTTATTCTACGAGAAAGCAGGAAGATTCTGTCTCATATTACTCTTAAGCTTCCACTTCCACACTTGTACTAAGTTCGAATTCAGGACTCAGGATTGTTGTAGATCCAGGAAAAACTGTTTCCTGGTTCTAACTTATGTCTACTGAAGCAGTTTCTTTGTTTGTTTAATCACATTGGGAGTAGATTTACTGGGAAGATTTGTATTTAGTCACAAGTTTTTGACCAGTGAATCTTCTAATGATTTTCTGTAGGAAAGTGAGTTGCATTCAGACTCAGCAGTGGTGCAGATTTTCTGCCCCAGTCTTCTCTGTCTCTGATCCACTTTGCTGTGATGTGCCTGACACGGTTAGTCTTTCTCATTGTTTGTGAGAGCCAGTTTTTGAAGTCTTTATTTACCAGCATTTAAAAACCAAATCCTGTCTACAGATCACCGTGGGATATCATCTTTCATACAACTCAACAGATGACCCTAAGCAACCCTTTTTTTGTGCTAAACAGTAGCTAAAGGATGACCAAAGTTAGAAATGCATTTGAGACTCTGGGGAAGCAGCAGAATCCGAGAATCTCTTTTCTAATGATGTTGCTTTGTTTGACTCTCATTGACTTTAATGAAATGCTGCTTATTATCTTTCACAGTCTACAGTCTCTCACCTGTCTTAGAATTACTGGTGGTATAGTATTTCTGTTCTCATGTGATTTTAAATACATTATTTAAATTTTTTAATAAAATGGTTTTTTTCTTAATCTGATGCACTTGAGAAATTAAAATTGCCAAGAATTAAATTTTCCTTTTTTTTTTTAACATGCCAGCTGTAAGGACCAGAAAAAAGTTAAGAAACATTCTTTCTCAGTTTGAGAACTCTTAATTCTGTCTGGTCTCCTGAAAGTTGTCCCTTAAAAGAGTGAATATTTTGCTTTCAGACATGATGTGATTAAGTGCTCTGAAGTCTGAGATTAAGGAGAAATAATGGGTGTTTTTTCCTAAATTGTTGTTCAATGCAAGTTTATAATATTAATTTGTTATTATAAATTAGTTTATTAATAATTAGTAGTTTATGATTAATCATGGCTATTTATAATATATTATTAATTATAATGTTGTATAGGGTTTGTCCTGTTTGTAGCTGTTATGAATTATGACAGTAGTGTTTTATCACCTGTGAAAAGTGAACTGTATTGGCTTCCCACAGAAGTATATGAGAGAAGGAAATATGCCATCAGCTTTCATTCCTATTGGAAGGCATTCTCCCAAGTCTAGCCCCAAGATATATGTGCAATGTGGCAAAGAATTGAGATTAAAAAAGCCAGAGAGCAATAACCCATATTAGATGCCTAGGAGAAATTCAGGTAGTACAGTGCATTGTTATGTAAGCACATCTTTGCATCATTGCATTGTGAGCCACCTGTGATGGCAGGGGCTGCTGGAAGGGGATGTGTGCATCACCTGAAGGGAACACAGCACTTGCCATGAGCTACACAGCTGCCTGGGAACAGACCTGTGAAACTGGTTTTCACTCTGCTGAACTCAGCCCCAAAGCATCAAAGGTGGCTTCCAGCTCTCTTGGGTGATGTCTCTGCATGGCTATTTGCACCATGAAGCTCAGCATTGAAGCACAGGGGGGTTTATTATGCTTAAGGAATTGCCCTTAGACTTAAATATGTATTGCAGGCCTTCAAGATGCAAACTGTTTGGTTGTGTAGTGTGAAACATCAAGGTTGCCTTTCATAGCTGCTGATACAGATGCAGGTTGATAGGCACCTTGCTCTTTCCAGGGTGATCAGAGAGGCTGTCTCCATGACATTCATACTGCCAGGAGCAGGGAGAGGCACTGTACAAGTGTGGGACTGTCTTTCACAGCAGGCCATTAGCCTGATGGGCTAACCTGGCTGACCCTCTCTAACAGCAGGCTGGGATGCCAAAAACTGCTTTTCCTGGCCAGCACTGAGGAGCACCAAGGCAGTAACTCACAGAGATAACACTTAGATATGTGTGTGTGGAAAGCTGATGAACTGAGGCAGAGTCTGCCGATGGTTCTGAACCCTTTCCTGTGGTCTTTTATCAGGTCAGCAATTTCTAGACATGTAGTTTGTTTGAGGTCTAGGCCATTTGGCAGACTTATTTCTGCTTAATTAGCTTAATGATTTAAAACTATTTGTGGCCTCCTAATGAACTGGGAAAAACCCAGCAGTTGTTAGCAGCTGGCTGGGATTTTAACAGCAGCCATGTGTGTTTAGCAGAAGAGCAATAAAGTAGTGAGAAAAAAAGTCTGGCAGTACTGCCAGGGGTCAGGACATGCAAAGGGGATCTTCAGCCCTGTTAATGATCACCATGAGCACAGAAGAGAATTTCAGCTAGCCATAAACAGCCTTGTTAAATGATGGTGACAATGAAGGGTTTGACAGAAAGCTTGGGTTTACAGAGAGCCCTGCACCCTCTGCAAGATGATTTGAACTAAGATGCTGGATGTGGATCGGAGCAGCTGAGGATGAATTCCCATCAGATTTTTAACAACTCTTCAGCCCTTCCACAATTTTTGAGGGAAAATCTATCAAAACCCTTAGGCACTGAGTTGCACAGCTCTATTACACAGCACTGTGGGGTCTCACTGAGAGGTGTATGTGACCACTACCTAGTGGAGGTAAATTTACTTGTTCTGGTTGTGCCTCTGGCTAAAGGCTCAGTCCTCTGAGCAGGTTTTGCTCATTACCAGTTTGATGCTTTCTCAGGGAAAACAAATGAGCCTGTATCCTGATTTCCCTGTGATCTGGAGAAGGTGTCCACCAATCTTTAGCAGTATGTGGTTATCCAGGTGACAACCTCCCACAGTGTGTTTCTTCTGATATTCCTCCTTCAAATAGTTGTTCTCAGTTATTTCTGTGATGCAAATTTTCACAGAATTATTTTATCCCCTTCTGAAACTCCAGATCACAAGTCTGCTCCATTTCTCATTAAGGTTTTTAGCACTAGTCTGTCAAAAGATATAATATATTTTTATGATTAAGATAGGTATATTGAGATGTGGTCTATAACAATTAATGCTCCATTTTAGCCAATCTGCAGTTTAACAAAACTAAATATGGACCACAGTCTCAGGATTCCTACTCTTTGTAGCTGACTCTTCTGTTTGGATTATATATTCCTAAATTTAGAGATAATGGAGAACAGTTACAATATTGCTGAGCTTGGGCTTCAGTGATGACAACCTCAGGAAAAGAAGCAGTATATATGAAAGAAATTATATGTAGTCCAATGAAAATGCTGTTCAGATGTATAAAATACTTGGCTAGCTGAGGTATCTGTAGGAAGGCTGACAGTGGGGACTAAGAGCATTGTCTTATAACATACAAGCTCTGTAAGAAGCCCTCCCCTCTTTGCTCTGGAGAAAGAAAATTTTCCTGTACCACAAACATGAATTCTTTTGTGAGAATCAGATTACATTTTGGATGTACATGATAAAAGGTGAAGAGTTGCCTTACTGTCTGTCAGTGCACCTTTGAGGCCAGTATGAAGTATGTCTGACTCTGGTTTTAGGTTTTTCAATCCATAAATGATCTTCACCTGTCCTCTTGACCCATATTTGTGGAACATTTGGGCATCTTTGAACAAAATTCACTCTGGAGATCTGTACACACTTCCTTTTTCTATCTCAGGTGCTAATTACATTAAGTGAAGTCTCCTCCAAGGATTAATGTTGATATTTTATTTTTATGGATGGATGAATTTCTCATATTTTGTTTTAATGAGGTTGATATGCATATAATACAATGACCTTTACTTTACTGTGGTTTTTTAAAAGTGCTCTGAAAAATATGTCTGTAGCCACTGAATAATACCCTAGTGTGGTTCTGTTATGAAAATGGTACTTAAAGTAAACAGAAATAGCAACAAATAACTCCATCACTGTGGGAATTTAAATGTATCTGTTCTGGATAGGCTTTCATAGCTCAGTCCAGGGTTTCTCAGGGCTGTTTCCTCAAGTAATTTCCTGGAATTTAACAGCAGTAGAATCCCTTGCTAAACCAAGGAAAATATAATAAGAAAACAAAGCAAAGTGTAAAGTTTTTAACCTGCAAGCTACTTCAGGCAAAGACAGGTGGAAATTGGGAATTTGTAAATACCTTTGATTCTCTGACAATGCAATTGGGGATGCACTTGGCACCCACAGGCACTGAAAGTCTCTCAGGTAAGGGAGATGTAGTATTCACTGCAAAACTGAGACTGCCCCCATGACCTCCAGCTGTGATGTTGACTGCTGCTGTTCAGGTCACAGAAGATTCGCATTCTAATATCATAACTAAGACAGTAGTAATCTGCTTTTTCTCACTGAAACCAGAAATAACCTTCTATTCCTTAGGGGTTCATGAGTCTTGAGAGCATGCCAGGAAAGCTGACCTGAAATTCATAACCATTTTTAGAGGCTCACTTCATATTGCTAAATAGCCCTACTGAAAGAATTGACAGATTTTTTTATGCATTTGCAGATTTTTTGCCTCTTTTTCTCCCATTGTTTGCGTCTTTCCTCACTTATTCACCTGGTTAGTTTGGAAAGAGACTTCATTAATGAGCGAAGAACTTCACCACCAGAGGCTCTCTGTTTTACTTCTCCATGTTTTATTGACTGTGGTTTTGTTTTTCCTTTTCCTGCCTTCCCACATGATTTAGTGTGCAACTTTCTGACAGTTCTTGACTTAGCTATCTACATTTTGAAAGTGAGTTGAACTTTAGGAATTGTCTTTTGGCTTTCAGTGATAATAGTCTAATCAACCTTGACTGCAGTTTTAACCACTGTCCCTGCAAGTCAGTTGTGTTGTCTTTATCTATTTATCCATGGTGTGCACTCCTGTTTTTTGCTAAGTCTTCATCCTTTTCAGATTATTGGCAACTGCCAACCAATTTGACTGAACTTTTCCTGGGAGAGACAGCAGCAAAGGAGAGGATATCTTATGGAAACATCTTTTCACAACCATTTTTGTTGAAATGGGATAAACCAGCTACAGCAAAAGCTTTTTCCTTCTGGGGTCTCAGTATCTTCCCCAGCTCCTTCTGGAACCCTTTCTTTGGGAAGTGGCTTTTTGGCCTGTCTTTGGCCAAATATGTACCCCAATTCTTTTCGCCTCTTTTTTTTTTGTTTTCCTTCTAGAGTGAACTCTCATATAAAAAGAAAATCTTTGACACTATATGGAGTTCAAGGCTCCTCAGCTTTCTGTAGTGCAGCTTCATAGTTAAAAGTGTTTAAAAAGTCCTCCTACAAGTGCTGTTGTCAAAACTTACCTTGCCTTCAAATGACATTTTATGTGTGTTTGTATCATCCCTTATAAATCCAAAATGTCTCTTTTTAAATCCCTGTCATCCCCACTCTGAGAGTATTTCAGCCTGTTGGAGCTTTGAACATCTTTGGGTTTTTTTAGTTCATTTTAGTCTAACTATCTGGTGTCATTCTGTAATGTTTCAAAGTCGAAGAGAGTCCAGTTTCATTTCTGCACAGTACAGCAGCTTGCTCTGACTGAAATTTATGTCAGCCATCAAAAATACAGATCCTCACAAATGGTACTTTTTGCTCTTTTATTTTTACTTGCCTGACAGTGAAGTCACCATAACAACTCTTCTTTCCTGAAAATCACAGACAGAAATAAGATTTTAAAACATAGTTAATACCTAACCTGAAGGTGTCTTTCATCTATTGTTGATAGACCTTCATAGCTGTTGAGTCTGGGAGACCATTATTGCTCTGGAATGTGACTTAATAATTCCTATCTTGGTATCATTATCTTGTGATGGGATGCAGATACATTAGTGTGAGTCAGGTTAATTCTTTTTATAACCAATAGATGAGCTGTGATACTCAAAAGTGTAATGAACAGTGTGTGTTTTCCATTGGAAAAAACTGTTGAAACTGTAATAGCTTTGATAGAAAGCACAAACATTTATCATTGCTTACACAAATGTATATGTGTGTATAGACTGGGGAATGATAGGTTGGAGAGCAGTATTGCAAAAAAGGGACCTGTGGGTCTTGGTAGACAGCAACTTGAATATGAGTCATCAGTGCCCTGGCAGCCAGGAGGGCCAACCACATCCTGGAGACATCAAGCAAAGCATCAACACCTGGTCAAGGGAGGGGATTGTCCTGCTCTGCTCTGCACTAGGGCAGCCTTACCTTGAGTATTGTGTGAGGTTTTGAGCACCACAGTATAAGAAAGATATTCAGCTATTGGAGAGTGTCCAAAGGAGGACAATGAAGGTGGTGAAGGGCCTTGAGGGGAAGCAATAAGAGGAGTGACTGAGGCCACTTGGTCTGTTCAGTCTGGAGAAGAGGAGACTGAGGGGAGACCTCACTGCAGTTACAACTGCCTTGTGAGGGGACAGGAGGGGCAGACTCTTATCTGTTCTCTGTGGTGACCAGTGACAAGACCCAAGGGTCTGGCCTGAAGCTGAGTTAGGGCACGTTTAGGTTGGATATTAGAAGGAGGTTCTTCATCCAGAGGGTGGTTGAGTACCAGGATAGGCTCCCTAGGGAAGTCGTCACAGCACCAAGCCTGTCTGAGTTCAAGAAGCATTTCTCAAGCACATGGTGTGATTGTTGGGGTGTCCTACACAGGGTCAGGAGCTGGACTTTGATCATCCTGATGGGTTCTTTCCAACTCAGTATATTCTATGATTCTATGATTATATTTGCTTGTGTTACCATGAAAAAGAAGCAATTATAACTGCAGACCACTGGACAGAAGAGAAGCAAGAAGTCAAGCAAAGCAATCATTAAGTGAAAACCCTGAGAGATGAATGGAAAGCTTACAAGAGAAGGGTTTGAGTTCATTGCCAGCTAGATGAAAGTTGTGCACAGTGAGCAAATAAGCTATCTCCTACTGTGCTCAGGGAAATAGATTTTCTAGTACACTCACTGTAAATAACAAGACCGTGTAAGAGCTGTGCATCATCTATATCAACTTCTTTTTTAGAATGAAATGACATTTTGACCCTGAATTTCTGCTAACTTCTTGGGTCAAAAGGGAGTAACAATATTTGTGCTCAAACAATCTGGTCCTGATCTTAAATGCATTTACTGCTGCAAAATCTGACACCTTGTGATAAACTGTTCAAATCATTACAAATCCCCACTGTTTAAAAACACGTACTTTAGTTATAAAACTTCAAAGGAAGGTGAGAACAGCCTGAGGGAAGAGCTGATGAGAAGTCCATAATTATCTGCACTTGGAAACAAATGAATCTTTGGAAGCCTTTTGCAGGTACTGTTTGCTTTTTATGCATACATTTGGTTTTGTTTGTTTTTGGGTTTTTTTAGGTTGCAAATTTTTTCTTGGAAAATGTCATCTGCTTATTTGGCAGGCTACCCCTCACACACCTTCCCACCAAAAGTCAATCATTGACTCTTTCTCTTTCATTCTTATTTATCTCCAAAAATATGTGCATTGAGACTTTGACAGTAGTCAAGAAATTTTGAAAATGGTAGACACTTTCTGTGAAAACAGTTATTTCTGTAAACCTGTTTATTTCTATCTAAGCCCTGCTGAATAGTATCAGAATTCATTTCTATCACTGCCAAAATCTGAATTCTGGAGGTGTCAATAAGCACTTCTTTTACTGGAGTTTTATTTCCATGTTATATGATTTCTGAAGTCATGCCAAACAAGACGGGAAAAGAACAAGTAGAAAGGTATAAACAGATTAAAGAGTGAAAAATTGAGAGAAAAAGTTAAAAATCCTTTCTGGAGAATAGTAGAAACAGAGTGGATCTGTTTATCTGCAGAATGGTAGAATGGCCTTGGTTAGTGGCCAGTGAAAGGCTACTTCCTTCTCTTTTTAAAAATGATTTATCTTTTGTACTTTTAAATTTTTTATTCCATTTTATATCTTACCTGCTTACTTTTCATTCTCTGTCCCTCCTTTTAGGGGAGGTAATTTTCAATGCAGTTCTTCAGTGCTGGCTTGCCAGACTCTTAGCCCTTTATCAGGTTGTGCAAAATCAAATATATCTTTATAGCAAGTAACCCAGTGCTGCTGTGTGGGGTGGATTTGTAGGGTTTTTTCTAACTTCCAAATTACAGGTGCGGTTCATGCCTATACTTGCTAAACTCACTGTTCATTTGTGGTTATAAGTCAGTGTGTATGAGTTGATTTGTGCTAGTAATTTATCTGTTCTCCTTTCTCTACAAAATTGGAGTCTTTCACTGCCAATGAGTAGCTGAAATGTCCCACAAAAACTTTAAGATTCTTCTTTATGACAGGACATGCTGTCATGGTTTAACCTCAGAATCACAGACTATTCTGAGTTGGAAGGGATCCACAAGGATCATTGAGTCCAACTCTTAAGTCAATGGCCCACATAGGGGATTGAACCCATGACCTTGGCATTATTTAAAACCAAGTATTAACCAACTGGCTGCAACTAAGCTCCATGCAGCCACTCACTCACTTCCCTCCCAGTGAGATGGGGGAGGTGAATCAGAACTGTAAAATTGATAAAAAAACTTATGGGTTGAGTGATACAGGTAAGACAAAACAAGGAATTCATTCACCACTTCCCATGGGCAGGCAGATGTTCAGCCATCCCTAGAAAAGTGGGGCTGCATCACATGACACAGTGACTTGGGAAGACAAGCACCATCACTCCAAATGCCCCCTTCTTCCTGCTTCTTCTCCCAGCTCTATAGGCTGAGCATGATGTCATAAGGTATGGAATGTCCCTGGTTGGGTTGGTTGGGATCAGCTGTCCTAGCTGTGTCCTCTCCCAGCTTCTTGTGTCACCTCAGACTCCTTGCTGGTGGGAAGAAGTGAGAAGCTGAAGAATCCTTGACTCAGCAACCAAAACAGCAGTGTGTTATGAACATTATTCTCATACTAAATCCAAAACGTAGCACTATAGCAGCTACTGGGAAGAAAATTTACTCTATCCCAGCTGAAAATAGGATACATGTTAATGACTTTATGTGGAGTCAAGTAGTTCATGTGCAGTAGTTCTAGGCCACACTGACATGAGTACCAGGGGTTTATTTTGTTCATTCTGTTTCCCCCTCTCAGTTCACCGTGTGTTTCTTGCTCATCTTTGTCTCTTCCTTGGGCTCTCTGCCATCCCCCAGTCTGCTCCAGAAGTTTTGTGTTATCATGTCATGATGTTTGCTAATCTTTTCTTCTTGGACATCTGGAATATAGGAGCTCTTCTGCTGAGTGTCTAAACAAAACAGTCTCCTCCTTCTGCTTTCCCATTGGTCACATCCCAAGTTAAATCCTTTATTGCTTTGTCTTGGGCCTGATCCTCCAGAGAATTTTTCACTAAGAATTTGGCCTATAGGAAAGAAAATGTACTGAAGTTTGTGTGATGATATGCCCTAGGGTAGTGTGACAGGATTTTACTTACCCCTTTCCAGTGAGATCCCAGTTGCAGTACTGTCCTTAGCTTTTCCCAGCACTGTGACAAAGTTGTTGGTAAATCAGAGGAGGTCCAGAGTGCAACAGTATGAATGATAAGATTTACAAGTGACCTATGAGGAAAACATGAGGAACTTACGTGGTTTTTTTACCTTCCTCCAAAAAAAAGAGAAGATGGTCTACACTCATGGCCTCTAGTATAGCAAGGTCTGTTATAAAGAGGTCAACAGAGACTTGTTCTACAGGTTTATGATTATAGGGAAAAATTAGCACCAAGTTTGTGGCAGAAATTAACTCCTATATTAGAAAAACTGTATTTATAAGGGTAGCAAAGTGGTGAAACAGACTGACTAGGAAGATTGTGAACTTGCCTCTGGAAGGATGGATGTAGGACAGTCTTGTCATAAATACCTTAGGAAATGTTTTGCCTGCTTTTTTCAGGGGACCTCTTCCATCTCTGCAGTTGTGTGGGGAGGAGAGAGTGGTTACACTGGAGGCACCACACCAGTGGTTGCCACCAGCCAGTTTGACCTGCAGGCAATTCTTATTCTGGCTGAAATTGATGGCAATACTGACAAGTTTCCACGAGCTCAGAGTGGCCTCATTTCCCACACCAACATTGACAGGCTGCTGATCCTCCCCACCTGGAGTATCCCCTTACATTCTGTGTTGTTCAAGTGTGTCTCTGTTTCCACTAAGCATACAAAAAAATGATGTTAGGAGAGGAGAAGACTTGATTTTGTTCCTTCTTTAGTAGCTGGTAGTCATCACCATTACTGTAAGACTGGATGCCAACATGCAGCTCGATCAGTGAGGAACCCTGAAATACATTCTGGCCCACATTCAGAAGAATAAAATGCTACTTTGGTCCTACAGCCAATTAGTAGGTGTTATAACCCACTCCAGAAGGGGAGGGTAACCTAAGTTCTTGTTAATAAATCCCTTGGGGTGAATTAGAGCTTCAGGTATGCACACCCTTCTGCACCTGATCATCAGAAAATGGCAGCCACTTACCTGATCTGCAGGTCATTTTGCAGTAGGCACATTCAGGGAGGGGTGAGCTTTGCTGGGTGAGCAGCTGTCTCTTTTCAGTCAGCTACAGTGGGCAAAAGTCTTTTGGTGATTTTAGAATGTTTAAGTCATTAACTATTTCAGTCTCTGACAGCAGGACAGAAGGACAGTAGTGATATTCAGGCTGTCTGACTCTATGCTCCTGCGCCTTTGTCAAAGACATCCTGGTCTGTTGACTTTGGCAAACCTTGTGGAGTTCTAGGATCACTGATTCAAGAAGCTTTCTCTACAAATAAACCCCCATTTCTCCCCAGGGTTCATTTCTTCTAACTATTTTTTTCCTGTCTCTGCTTGAAGAATAAGATTACAGAAAGATTTTCACTGGAAAAAGTCTGAATCAAGTACTGCTTTTTTTTTTCTTAGAAGCAGTGAGTGCTCAGGATTTATACCCCACTGCCATGGCAAACGTTAGCTCTTCAGTTACTGAATGTTTGCTCTCTACTCTGTAACATTGCTTTACTTAGGAATGGTGCTGTCTAGATCCCCCTTTGTTTGCTACTATTAAAACTATGCTTCTAGTGATAGTATAATTTTGTTATCTACAGACCTGAGATATTAATGTTTTACTTCTTTATTTTTCTCATAGAAGGGATTAAGCATGTTTTAGTTCTTGGCATTCATTACAAAGTCTGAACCTGTGCTTTTTAAAGATTCTGCTGCTACTTATTTGGACAGGATTGCTTTATAGTCCCTTTTCCCCAGTGGACCCCATCAATCAGAATGGGAATGTGTAGGAGAGGGCCTGTCATCTTACTTGGGGAACCTTACAGATCAACAGACTGCAGGAAACCTACTAGGTGTCTACATTACTCTGCATATCACCATACCATCCTGTCACGGATTACAGATGAACTGACCCATTTGTTTTATTTGCAGGCACGAGTGAGAGCTTCCTGTAGAGCTGTGAAGCCTTGCAGGAGGAACTGCCATCAACTGTCCCAAAAAGTCCTCCCTGTCACATCATTTTATTTGCAAAAGCAGAGGAAACACATGCCTGCTTATAGAACCTGCTGCTTGTAGAGCTTCCATGACTGATGACATGAGGAGACAACCCTAGCTCACTTTCCATGTCAGAAATATAGACACTGGAGGGAGACAAAGTGAGGGACAAAGTAAATCAGTAGAGAGGACAAGTGAATGAGCTAAGTGGAAATGGGAAATGATGTAAGCATTTGTGGGAAGGGGAAGGTGACAGGAGTACTTGAGAGAAGAAAAGACCGAAGAGAAGAACCAGAGTGAAAGGCAGAGAGGTCGTGGCAGGACAGCCCACCCTGATAAGGCCTAGAATGCAGAGAATGCATACAGTGCAAGCCATCATACAAGTTCAACTGCTGGTGCCAGGATGCTGTGTTGGTGTTGAATTGTGCTAAGATCAGCCTGGTTCACCAGGCTTAAAATACACATCCTACTTTTTGAAGTACGATTTGACAGATAAACTAATCTGCTGGCCTGTCAATCTGTGACTACCCATCCACCACTTTACAACCATAAAAGCCTGGTCCAACTTTCATGTGGCAGACTCTTTCACATACTTCCTTGAAGTGTGGAGCTTTTCCTGGGAAGCAGGAATGCCTCTTCATGGTCACTCCCCAAGAATTAAGAGCACCTGGAGCGCGGCAAACAGGAGCGGGCAAACAGGAGCAGGCAAACAGGAGCGTGGCACGTCAGTGAGGGTGTGGCACGGCAGTTTGCACGGCAGCTTGCACTGGCAAGGCATAAGCCTAGGTATTTTTGCGGCTTTTTTTTTGTTTGCTTTTTTTTTGTTTCTCTTTTCTACTTTTCCCCACAGCTCAAGGCAGTCATGCCTCCCCAAAAAATGAAAGCTGTTGCTCCTGTTACCAGTAGAGGGGTGTCAATACAGACAGAACCCTCTAAAAAGGATGCAGCCTCTCAGGCCTCTAGCTGCATAGACTGTTTGAGTCTGGACCTACTACCAGAGGACAGTGTGAGAAGCACCTGCATACAATGTGAGCAGGTGAACAATTTGCTCTGTCTGGTGGCAGAGCTAAAGGAAGAGGTGGATAGGCTCAGAAACATAAGGGAGAGTGAAAGGGAAATTGACTGGTGGAGTCACACCCTTTCGACTCCTAAGGAAGCCCAGCAGGAGGTGGTGAAGCCCAGCCCCTCCTGCCATCAGGCAGACAGAATGGACCATATGGATGGGGACGAATGGAAACAGGTGCCTGGTCGTAGAGGCAAAAACACCCCCTCTGGACCCCTTTCATCTGCCAGGGTGCCCTTAAAAACAGGTGTATGGCCCTGGACTCAGACAGTCTGTTGGAGGACAGTCAGGAGGAGGATCTGTCTACAAGGTCTTCTGGTTACCCCCAGTCTACCGGATGGGTTACAACTACAGGTAAGAGGAAAAAGAGAAGGGTTGTTGTAATCGGTGACTCCCTTCTGAGGGGAACTCAGGGCCCTCTATGTCAGCCAGACCCATCCCACAGGGAAGTTTTCTGCCTTCCCGGGGCCAGGGTGAGGGATTTTACCAAAAGACTTCCTAAGCTTATCCAACCCTCAGACCCGCTGTTGGTTGTCCAGGTTGGAAGTGATGACATTAATAAAAGGAGTACCAGGGTAATTAAAAAAGATTTTAAGGCACTGACCCAATCACTCCATGGGACAGGAGCACAGGTAGTAATTGCTTCAGTTCCTGTGCTAGCCGGGATGAATGAGGAGAGGTTTAGGAAAGCCCAGCTTACCAATAGGTGGCTTAGGGGATGGTGCTATCGTCAAAATTTTGGGTTTTTTGATCATGGGGCAAACTCCATGTTGCCCAGTCTCGTCAAAGCAGATGGGCTTCATTTATCTAGGAAGGGCAAAATAACTGTAGCCCATAAGTTGGCAGGGTTGGTTAGGAGGGCTTTAAACTAGGTTTGAAGGGAGAAGGGACGGCAACTGGACTCTCCAGAGATAGGCCTAAGGGCATAGAGCCTGAGTTGAGAATGAAATCAGTGGCCCAGCTGAAGTGCATGTACACCAATGCACGCAGTATGGGAAACAAACAAGAGGAGCTGGAAGCCATAGTGCAACAGGAAAACTATGACATAGTTGCTGTCACAGAAACGTGGTGGGATGACTCACACGACCAGAGTGCTGCTATGAGCTCTTCAGAAAGGACAGGCAGGGAAGGAGAGGTGGAGGGGTGGCTTTATATGTTAGAGAGTCTCTTGACTCTGTTGAAGTTGAGGTCAGCAGTGACAAGGTTGAGTGCCTGTGGACTCAGGGGGAAGGCCAACAAGGCTGACACCCTTGTGGGTGTCTGTTACAGACCACTCAACTAGGATGATGAAGGAGATGAATTATTCTACAAGCAGCTTGCGGATGTCTCAAAATTTCCAGCCCTTGTTCTTGTGGGTGACTTTAACCTGCCAGAGGTCTGCTGGGAGCTTCATACTGCAGAGAAGAGGCAGTCAAGGAGGTTCCTGGAGTGTATAGAGGACAATTCCCTTCATCAACTGGTAAATGAGCCTACCAGGGGTAAGGCCCGGCTAGACCTACTGTTTACAAACAGAGAGGGGCTGGTGGATGATGTAGTGGTTGGAGGCTGACTGGGACACAGCGACCATGAAATAATAGAATTTTCAGTCCTCAGGGATGTAAGGAGAGCCATCATTAAAACCTCTACACTGGACTTCCAGAGGGCAGATTTTGGCCTATTCAAAAAACTGATTCAGAGCATACCCTGGGAAACAACCCTTAAAGGCAAGGGGATCCAGGAGGATTGGACATGTTTTAAGAAGGAAATATTGGGTGCACAGCAACAGGCTATACCAGTGTGCCAAAAGGCCAGCCGGAGGGGAAGACGGTCGGCTTGGTTAAATAGGGAGATTCTGAAAGAAATCAGGGATAAAAAGAAAGTTTACAGACTGTGGAAAAAAGGGCTGGCTACTTATGAAGAATTTACAGATAGAGCTAGGTCATGCAGGAAAAAAATTAGGGAAAGAAAAGTGGAATTTGAAGTAAATTTGGCTAATTCAGTTAGGGATAACAAAAAGTCCTTTTATAAATACATTAATAACAAAAGGAGGGGCAAGGAAAACCTCCATTCTCTGTTGGACTTGGAGGGAAATATAGTTAAGGAAGATGAGGAGAAGGCTCAGGTACTTAACACCTACTTTGCCTCAGTTTTTACCAGTAGGACAGGTGGCCCTCAAGAAAACTGGCCTCTGGAGCTGGTAGACAGGGAGAGGGAGCTGAATAGCCCTCCTGTATTCCAAGAGGAAATAGTTACTGACTTACTGAGCTAGCTGGATCCTCACAAGTCTATGGGACCAGACGGGATCAATCCCAGGGTGATGAGGGAGCTGGCAGAAGAGCTTGCCAAACTGCTCTCCATCATCTTCCAACAGTCCTGGCTCTCTGGGGAGGTTCCAGATCATTGGAGGTTGGCGAATGTCACCCCAATCCACAAAAAGGGCTGCAAGGCTGACCCGGGCAACTACAGGCCTGTCAGCCTGACCTCCGTGCCTGGCAGGGTTATGGAGCAGTTCATCCTGAGTGCAATCACACAGCACCTTCAGGATGGACAAGGGATTAGACCCAGCCAGCATGGATTTAGGAGGGGCGGGTCCTGTCTGACCAACCTGATCTCTTTTTATGATCAAGTGACCCACCTGGTGGATGAGGGGAGGGCTGTGGATGTGGTCTATCTGGACTTCAGCAAGGCCTTTGACACTGTCTCCCATAATATACTCCTGGAAAAGCTGATAGCCCATGACTTGGACAAGTGTACCCTCTCCTGGATTAGGAGCTGGCTGGAGGGTCGGGCCCAGAGAGTGCTGGAGAATGGAGCTGCATCCAGCTGGCGGCCGGTCACTAGTGGTGTTCCCCAGGGGTCTGTGTTGGGTTCAGTCCTGTTTAACATCTTTATTGATGATTTAGATGAGGGGATTGAGTCCATCATCAGCAAATTTGCTGATGACACCAAGTTGGGAGGGAGTGTCGGCCTGCTGGAAGGCAGGAGGGCTCTGTAGAGGGATCTGGATAGACCTGAGAGATGGGCTGATTTCAATGGGATGAAGTTCAATAAGGCCAAGTGCCGGGTCCTGTACTTTGGCCACAACAACCCCATGCAGCGCTACAGGCTGGGCACAGAGTGGCTGGAAAGCAGCCAGGCGGAAAGGGACCTTGGGATACTAATTGACAGGAAGCTCAACATGAGCCAACAGTGTGCCCAGGTGGCCAAGAAGGCCAATGGGATCCTGTCCTGGATCAAAACTAGCGTGGCCAGCAGGACTAGGGCGGTGATCCTTCCCCTGTACTCTGCATTGGTGAGGCCACACCCTGAGTGCTGTGTTCAGTTCTGGGCCCCTCAGTTCAGAAAGGATATTGAGGTGCTGGAGCGAGTCCAGAGAAGAGCAAGAAGGCTGGTGAAGGGACTGGAGCACAAGCCCTGTGGGGAGAGGCTGAGGGAGCTGAGGTTGTTTAGCCTGGAGAAGAAGAGGCTCAGAGGTGACCTCATCACTGTCTAGAACTACCTGAAGGGAAGTTCTAGCCAGGTGGGGGCTGGTCTCTTCTCCCAGGCACTCAGCAATAGGACAAGGGGGCACAGGCTTAAGCTCTGCCAGGGGAAATTCAAGTTGGAGATCAGAAAATAATTCTTTATGGAGAGACTAATCAGGCATTGGAATGGGCTGCCCAGAGAGGTGGTGGATTCCCCATCCCTGGAGATTTTTAAACGCAGATTGGACATGGCGCTGAGTACCATGATGTGGTAAACGGACTGGAGTTGGACCAAGGGTTGGACTCGATGATCTCGGAGGTCTTTTCTAACCCAATCGATTCTATGATTCTAAGAGAAAGAGAAAGATCTGCCTGATGTATCATGGGATGAGTTATAACTATCTCTACCTAATGACTCTTTATTTTGCTTGGTTTGATACTGTGGTGTAATGGTGAGCACTCTGGACTCTGAATCAGAAGGTCGTGAGTTTGAGTCTCAGTGGAGACCGTACCGGGCAGTTAAATGCGTCCCTGCCATCCAATCCTGTCAGATCTCGGATACTCAGCAGGGTCAGCCCCAGTTAGTACCGGGTGCTGTAGACAGTCCTGAGGACTTCACTGTCACTGTCCAACCGTGCTCAGCCGTGGCAGATGGACCTCAGGACTGAAACGGTGGGGCCAGTTCTGCGCAAGCTGAGCCTCACCTAAAAAATCCACTGCGCAGGCTTGAAGGGCACACCCCCACCGGGGGAGAGCCCTTCCCAAATCTTCGTTTGTGAAGTTTGGCCATACATACAATAGCTTTTTTGTAGTGCACTGCACTATTTTATGTTATATGATACCCTACTAGTAGCTTTTTAGCTTTTACACTGTGTAGTAAATAATTCTATTTAAGACCTTTCATCTGTTCACTTGTCTGTTCATTTGTCATAATAAATAATTTGTTCTATATAAATAAATTAATTTTGCCATTTTTAAAAACCTACAGGACAAAATTATTTAATCACACCTCTAAAACTCCTTAAATTGAAACCATTGATGGTCTGAGGCTAAGAAGATTCAGCTGCACCTAAACCCTTCTGTGGGGTGATGGACCCTCTGATAGGGCCTGATGGGTTGAAGGAGGTGTCTCAGCCCCCTGGAGAGATGCTCTTGGCCGAGGACAAAGGCTTTCAAACTGATGAGATTAACATAGGGTGGAGTGTTAAGAAATAGCATAGCCTCCCTTTGTGATATCTTCTATGACTGCTCAAGGGCCCACCTCGCCTCAGGCATCTGCATCACCATCACCCCCCCCCCCCCCCGAACAGATTGACTTTTAGCCACACATGGAAGAAAAAAAAAAGGTATAAAAAGTGTTTGGAGCCTAAACTCCTGTAGGAAAGGGAAAAAATGCCAGCCTCTCTGTGAGGGTAACTGCTGCAGCTTATCCTGCCTTCTCCTCCTCCTGGAACAATATAAGGGTGAGAGACCATGTGCTTTCTATTTTTTCTAACTTTACTTTCTTAACTTTACTTTCTTCCTTTCTACTTTGATTCTTACTTTATAAGCATTTCCTTTACTAAATGTGTTTTGCTACCTTAATACTAATAACAGTAACTTGCTTCACACTTTGCTACTTTATATTGGTTATTGCTTTTTGCTATTTTTACTTTGCAACTACAGTAACTTGCTTTACTTTCAATGTACAGTTTCTTTTTCAACATGTGTGTTGATAAGAAGAAGCTCTGTTGTTTCTTTTTGTTTTGTGTTACAGAGAAAGCGGTGTGCAAGATATTTTATTGTCCTATGTTATTGAGAGAGTGTCTAGATAAGTGGCTGTGTTTTAGTTAGTAGTTCTTTGTTGCTAATTTCTGTCTGTTGTGAAAATGGGATACATTGCTGTATTGTAACTTGAGTTTAGTGTGTTTGTCTCTGTAGAACGTGTTTGTGCTGGTTTCTTTTGGGGTCTTTTATTATAAATTAAATGCAATCTTGAAGTTGAACGTTATCACCAGCAAAGCAGAAGCCACAATAACTGTCACATATTTGTATTAATAAATGTTATTTCAGAAGCTGTTGTGAGAAAAGTTCTTTTTTTTGGCTTAAATGTGGCTTCACATTAGAAGTCAGAAACCCTTCCAACCTGTGTGCTGTCATTAAAAGACAGACAGTGTTGGGGAACATAAGGCTCTGATTGTCTAGAAGCGCTTATTGCTAATAATTTTCTCCCCGGCTTAAGTGTGGTCCTCATATCAGGGGTTAGAAAACCTTCCAGCCTGTGTTCTGTCCTAGTTCGGCAGGCAGTGCTGGGTTCATAAGGCTCTAATTTTTCTGGAGGTGCTTATTGCTATAATTTCTCCCTGGCTGAAGTGTGGCTTCATATCAGAGGTCAGAACCCCTTCCAACCTGTGGACTGTCTGGTAGTTGGCAGACAGTGTTGGGGTACATAAGGATCTGATTGTCTGGAAGCGCTTATAGCTAATAACTTTTAATTAATACCGTTAAGACTAGAAATCTTTGTATTTCTGTCTCCCTCCTCCCTTTCACGTGACACTCTTCTTTGAGAAGTTTAGAAAGCAAGGGACTCCTTGTGCACCTAATGACTCAACAACAAGGCTTTCACTCTCCCATGACAGACATGAAGCATGAAAAACCAAGGGACTGACTGAGAGATAGACAAATGGATACAGGGTGAACTCCCAAATAAATTTAAATATAAATATATTGTTTAAATGTTGTGTTTCTGTTTTATCTATCCTGATACTTTATGTGTTTAAACTCAACTTTTAGGAGTCCTTTTCCAGGAAAAGGAGCAAAATAGACAACCAACAATTAAGTCATATTATTAGAAGGAAAAAATCATCAGCCTTTTATAGCCTCTTTCATAGGTGAAAGTATGTAGAAAGATATATTTTTCATTTTGCCTTTTAGATGCTGTGCTCACCTCATGCTACTTCCTTGAAAGAACATCTCTGGCCAACCATTACCTGCTTCTCTAGCCTTCTTTCTAGTAATTTTTTAAGCCCTGGCAGTTTTCCAGTTCTGTTCTCTCACTTTAAAAAGTAACTTCTGCTGTTACATATGCAGAAAATGAATCTTTCTGATACCCAAACAGCAATATATTTTCAGGAATGGCTGTTTAATTGCTTAAAAAACAACAGTTCATGTTTCACTATCCCTTTAAAAAAATGTTTTGTCAGCAGGTCTTTGTGGTTATTATTTTTGGAACATTCTAGAGCATGATATTTAGTGTGTTTATCTTTTTCTTTGATGATTCTTTGAGTAATAAAATGTCTGCAAAACACACATTAAAAACTTCAGCTAACGAAATAGTGAAAAGGCAAGTCTGTGAGGGTAAAAAGCAGAGCAGGTGAGCTAAGAGGCCAAGAAACTGAGTGGTTTGGCAAAGTAGTTTGATGGCTGGAAATTTCAAGACAAATCAGGAGAAGCTCTGGGATCTGGACATGCAGTCTGTATGGAATATCTTTGTCTCCTGTTCTCCCACCCTATAGATGAGTAATCTCTAGTGATGTCAGTGGGCGTTATCCTCATGTCCTAAGGGTAATAGATTGGGCCCCCGTAGTGTAAGTAATGCCTCATTTTCCCTGAAGCTGGAAAATCATCTGAGTCTTACTTAAATGTTTCACAAGGGAGTTGAAAGGGAGGAAGAAAGATTTAATATTCCTTTCTAGTTGCATCACTTAAATTTTTTGTGGTTAAACTGCAGAGTGCAAACGCAGATTTGGAATTGTTTAAATGACAACAGAGTCACTGCTTAGCTTCTCAAATATCTTGGCTGCTCACGTCATCAGTCAAGCTGCCATACTCCCCCCAACAAATGCACTCATGGGAGAGCAAAGGGTAAAGAACATGAACAGTCTGAAGTAGTGACTGTGCTCTTGGCAGGGAGGTGCCAGCTCTCATTGGAAACAAGTTCAGAACTTGCAGTAAAGATCTGCCCAAGGAAAGCAGGGCTTCAGAAAGGTTTTAAAAGGAATGCAGCAATTCATTAGTGTTTACCAACTATGTTTATGCTATTTGTCTTCTCTGCGGTCACCCCCTCGTCATGGGGGAGAAGCTTGCATGCCCTCATGAGGTTGGGTGCTATGCTGGCAGTGGTATGTGCCTCCAGTAGGGTCTCCTATGCCAGACAGGTCTCTGCTGAAGGGTCAGACAAAGTGTGTCCATGGGCAGGATGGGCTCGCTAACCCCCCAGCAACCATCCTAGGAGAAGGACAGCTCTAACTCCAAACCTGGGCAGATGAAGCTGGCTTAGCTCTGTAAGGCTATAAGAGAAGGATACTCTAACCAAACCTACATCCTGAGGTATTCACTGTCACCGTCTAAGCTCGTTAGGCCCTGTCAGATGAACCTTAGGCGTGAGGGGTGGGGCCAGTTCCATGCACGCTGTGCCTCACCTAAAAAATCCACTGTGCAAGCTCGAAGGGTTCACCCACATTGCAAAGCTCTGCAGCAACAGGCAAGGGTCAAAACAGCAGATGATAAGATGCACTGGAAGCCGCCGCGGTTCAGGACATTGGCTATTTGAGACTGACAGTCTTGTGAGGCAGCATCCTGAATGACCAAGCAGCCTGTTTATAAGGAGAGGACTGCTTGGTCCACATAGAGAGGGGCCTAGAAAAGGTGGCCTAACCAAAGCTTATCTCTGCCCCTCACCGACTGGCTAGCCGTGGCCAATGGGCATCTTCTGATATGGCCAAACAAAGAGACAAAGGCATGCATCTGCTTCCAAAGGTGTGTTCAAATTGACACTCGCATGTTGGAAAATCAGAATCATGCTTGATGCTGTAGATAGTGGACATCCTGAACGTCATTCTGCTCTAATTGCCCTTCAAGTCAATGTCAATGTCAATGTCATGACTCAACATCAACATTGCCACTCTCAGTGAAGTTAGTCTTCTTGAGGAAGGCAGCCTTAAAGAACATGGTTACGTGTTGCCAGCTACAGACTCTACTGGTCAGGCAAACCCAAACCCAAAAGTCACCTTTCAGGAGTTGGCTTCATGATTAAAAACTCCATCGCCTCCAAACTTCAAAATTTGCCAACAGGTCATTCCAATTGCATTATCTCCTTATGCCTTCCACTGCATGACAAGTAACATGTTTTTCTTTTTAGCATATATGCCCCAACTCTCTAAGCTGACCCATTGGAAAAAGACAAATTCTACACCAACTTGCTGAGCAACAACCACTGAAAAATGAATTGGATATAGCCCCCACTATGGGAGCGGTACTTAAGTCCATACAACAGGTGAAAACTTGCAAGGCAGCTGGGGTTGATGGAATTCACCCCAAATCTGGAAGCATGGAGGTCAAGCACTCCATGTTAAATTTCACGAGATTGTTGTGTGTTGCTGGGAACAACACCAGATCTCCGTGATGCAGTCATCATCACCCTGTACATGAAGAAAGGAGAAAAATCAGACTGCTCAAATCACTGAGGTATTACTTTGTTCTCCATTGCTGGTAAAATCCTTGCAAGAATAATTCTGAACAGATTAGTATCCACTATTGCAGAAGAACTTCTACCTGAAAGCCAATGTGGTTTCAGAGCCAATAGGAGTACCACAGACATGGTATTTGTTCTCAGACAACTGCAAGAGAAGTGTAGGGAACAGAACAAAGGACTCTATGTAACTTTCATTGACCTCACCAAAGCTTTTGACACTGTGAGCAGAAAAGGCCTGTGGAAGATCTTGGAACATTTAGGATGTCCCCCCAAGTTCCTCAAAATGATCATCCTGCTACATGAGGATCAGCATGGACAAGTCAGATATAGTGATGCACTCTCTGAGCCCTTTCCAATAACCAGTGGTGTGAAACAAGGTTACGTTCGTGCACCAACTCTATTCACAATCTTCTTCAGAAGGATGCTCCAAAGAGCCACAGCAGACCTCAATGAAGAAAATGGCATCTACATCCGATATCGTACCGATGGAAGCCTGTTCAACCTAAGGTGACCGAAGGCCCAAACTAAGACCCTAAATCACCTTTAGTCCATGAGCTGCCTTTTGCTGACAATGTCACCCTCGTTGCTCACACAGAAGCAGCTCTGCAGTGCTTAACATCCTGCTTTGCAGAGGCTGGAATTCAGCTTGAAGAAGACAGAAGTGCTCTACCAGGAAATCTTCCCTCATCCCCACATCACCATAGGTGAATCAGAGCTTAATTCAGTTCAGCAATTCACTTATCTGGGAAGTATCATTTCCTCAGATGGTAAGATTGACAAAGAGATAGACAACAGGCTAGCAAAGGCATACAGAGCCTTCAGAAAACTGCATGAAAGAGTCTGGTCCAATAAACACCTGAAGAAAAGTACAAAGATCAGTGTCTACAGAGCCATCGTATTGTCTACTCTTTTATATGGGTCTGAATCCTGGGTCACCTGCGGCTCCTCGAACGCTTCCATCAGCGCTGCCTCCATACAATCCAAAACATCCACTGGTCTGATTACATGACCAGTGTGTCTGTTCTTGAACAGGCAGGGGTCAGCAGTATCGAGGCCATGCTGATGAGAACGCAGCTGTGCTGGGCAGGGCACGTCTCCAGAATGAAGGATCACCGCCTCCCGAAGATTGTGCTCTATGGTGAACTCGCCACCGGCTGCCACAAGAGAGAAGCCCCAAAGAAGAGATACAAGGACTGCCTGAAACAATACCTCAGCCTTGGCCATATTGACTGCCACTAATGGTCCACTCTGGCCTCCAATCGGGATTCATGGAGACACACCATTCATGGCGCTGTTGCTTCCTTTGAGAACGCACACAGAGCCGGTCTCAAGGAGAAAAGACAACGCAGAAAGAACCATTCCTTGCCAATATCACCTAGGGAGATGTTATGCTGTGCCTTTTGTGACTGGACTTGCCTATTCCACATTTTTAGCCACCAGCACACTTGCAGCTAGAGTGGGTTGTGCCCTTCCCGAATCTTTGTTTGTGAAGCCTAGCCATGATGATGATGATGATGCTATTTTTTATTGCAAAAAAGTTAGCTCAAAAAGTAATTCTGGCAAAGAAATCCTTTGTTTTATACAAAGATACACATGTAAAATTTTGGAGAGAAGAAAAGTGTCCTGATATTTTAGTTACGCGAACCTTAAGTGAGTTTAACAAAACAGGAGGAAAAAAAAAACAAACTTGTGCTCAGAACATGAAAGCCTAAACCTGTGAACTTTTTATGACTTATGAACATGGGAGGTGCACTGTAAAAAACTTCCAGGGAAGTTCTGTAGCTTTCTAGAACAAGCCTGTCACTGAGCTAAATGCTTCTCAGATGTTTAAAGATCCATCTTTCCTGTAAATGCTTACTTTCATTTAGAAAGGAAGACATAGTAGTCTGAGAAAGATGGGGAGAAATGACTAGAACAAATGTCAACTTTGCAGATCTTAAGTGGGAGCAACACCGGAGCAACTTCAGAGCAACATAGGGAGTAACTTCAGATCTGACTCTTCCAGGAGCTGAATCCTGCCTCATGCTAAACAGAGGTGGCTGAATGTCATCCTTGGCACTTGCAGAATGACATACTGGGTAAAAATGACATTAGAGAGGGCACAGAGTAACTCATTGCTCCCACGTTTTCATTGATTGATCTTCTTCAAGAGCAAAAGGCTCCATGTCACACTTGATTCTGTCCTAACTGTCCTACAGTTTTAGCCTGAGTTTACCAGAATTGACTCTAAGTAAGAGTATTTCTCTTTGATGTGAGTAAAGCAGATCCATAACCCATGCATACTGAAGTCTAATAAAATATATCCTTCATTCATAACTGCCTTTCCAGCATTGCTGCAGCAATTCAGATTTAATTTGTGGGTAGGAATGATTTGCATGCAAAGAACAAGTACTTCAAAGTATGTGAAGATAAGAGACTCCTATAAAAATTAAATGGCCTACAGTCCACAGGATAACTGTGGTAGCTTTTGCATCCTGGTCAGAATCCTCAGGGAAGTACCAGACTGAGAGAGCACTCCAACTGGAACAGTACAAAATAAGTCTGTAATGAAAGCAATTGAAATAACACTAAATAAACTGTTTGAATGGAGCTCCGAGGAGATGTGTAAAAGCTGCTGCTGATGTCAGTTGAAGGCCTGTCACTGTTCCTCAGAAGTCCCTTCACAGCCCTCCTGCTGGCAGCAGTTCAAGTCTCTTTACAGTACATTAGAGGTAAGTGCAGCAGTATTATACCAGTTCCTTTGAAAAACTATTAAAAATATTCTCCCTGTGAGAGGAACTCAATGCTGCTAGGAGAGGAACTGTGTGCCCGTTTGTCTGGGAGCCATTTGTTTCTTCAGCTGGGATAAAGAAGAGCCTTTAATAATTTGCAAAGCCATTGTTAATAGTTGTACTCCCTACACTTGTTTCTTAGCAGCAAGAGACATCCATTAAAATGTGCTTCTCAACAACAGGTCTAAACAATACAGTTCAGTGCCCCAAAAGTTCTTTTTCAAATTCTGGCCTCTACTGAGTAGATTAAAGTGTATCTTTAGCCAAGTAGCACTAACCTCTGAGGATGTGAGCATGGGTGTAACTGTATCTGGTGAAGTTCTCCCCCTTTTCTCGTCAACATCAAACCTGTGCCATAAGGAAACGCATGCAGTAAGACGCAGGGAGCAGGGTCGTTCCACTATGGTGCAGGCTCACCTTGGAAGGCATAGTTTCTGCAACACCTGTAATGGGTGTCCACCTTAAAAAATAACATTAGATTGTCTCTGCTAAGGAAACTGCTATTCTTTCTTGCCACATGATGTGTACCTAGACCCGTAGAAAACTTATCTAAGAGGATTTTTGTCAAGATCCACAATACCAACACAGCAGCATTCAATCTTCTTTCTCTCAGGAGTGCTGGAACCATGCTCTGTAACTGCAGAGATGACCCCAAAACAGGTGTGAGGGCAAAAGCTGTTGAAAGTGCATCTGTGTTACTGATATTGCATTATGTACTGCTGTCTTGGTTTGAGATAAGCAACTGCCAACCCCCCCAAGCACAGAGAGAAAAGCCTCCCTCCTAACACCAGGGAAAGGGAGGAAAAGAGAGGGGAAAGAAAAAAAACACTTCAAACTGCATTTATACTAAATCTACATATATTTTTTCACAGAAAGAAAGAGACAATTAGAAGAGAGTACAAATATACACTCACACAAGTCTGCAACAACAAGTTCCCCACCTCAACTTCTTAACGAACACACAAATTCTACTGTCTTAACTACACATTACTTAAGAAGAAGCTTATTCCCCAGGGAGACAAACCCAAGCAGAAAGGAGAGACCCAGAACAACACATTTTACTTTCCTGAGGTACCCTGTGAGCCAGTGGTGGGCCTGGTCCTCTCCATCCCCCCTGGGACAGCATCGTGCGTCCTCCCAAGAGGAGGGCTGAGAAGCGACTGACTTAACCACTTCCACACTGGTTCCTACTTCCCTGGAGATGATGTCATAATGTGGTATGGAATACAAAATTACTGGCTAGAAGAGGTCAGCTGTTGGCTCAGCCCAGCTCAAGTCAGCTGACAGCTTCGGCCTAGTCCACACTTCAGGGCCCAAATCTAGGCCCACCTAGGTGAACCCATAACAACTGCTACATTGTAGAATATGAGAAGATTCATGGTGTCATAAAAAGAGAAATTGAACTAACAAATCTAGTTTGCACAACCAACCAAGAGTCCAACATGTACAATATTTAAAATAAATATTCTCAATAAAGAATGTTCGTATTAGTTTAATTTTCACTTTATCATCTGTATTTTAACTTTAATTTTAATTTTACTATTCAGATATTTTTTAATGCAGAGTATTTTTATGTCTCAGAATTTAAAAAAAAATTATAATTTTCTTCCAAAACAAGAAAAGGAATGGATATTTTCTGCTAAATATTTTAATTCCTACCAGAGATGCAATTTTATATGAAGTAGTTCAGATGGGAAGATTTCAGGTGTCCCTCTTGACAGTCATTTGGAATACATACTTTACCAAAATGTGAAATAGCCTTGGGAAAAGTCCTCACAAATAAGGTAAAAAAAAATCCTTTATGTCCTAATTACTGTATGCTGTACATACCAGGTATTTTAGAAAGAAGTTATTTAAATTATTTTTTGGAGGTATTTTAAAGAATAATTTTTTTTTATTCCCCCCTCTCAACCTATGCTCTGCTTAATACCATAAGCCGAGCTGTGTATCCTAAACTGGATGGAAGATATTAAACCACCTAATTTTAGCCTTCTCAAAGTTGAGTTGTTTTCAGAAATAAAAGTTTGAAAGCAGGCACACTCAGATATGTGGAGATATGGGGCATGGGAAATGACTGCTGACCTGTGTAACATCTGACCTTTGTCTCGTGGCAGGGGATTAGTGTTTGGGATTCCAGTAAAAAGGCTTATCTTTTAGTGTGGAAAAGAGAGACAACACGATGGCAGAAAGGATAGCAGGCCCTGGGTTGCCTGGAGTCCTGCATGACCATAGAATAACTTTCTCATGGGCACTGGATTAGCAGATTTGCACTGAGAAGAGTGAAATAACCAGTGTTTATAGTAAATGCATTCATCTCATGGCTGCGGCTGTTTTAGTTCTGAATTTGTATGCGGACATGATTCTGTTTGGATCCAGACAGATGGAGAAAACTTTTAGCTGTCATTTTTGTTACATTTTAGACAATCAAAGTATCTCCCTGTGGCCTCTTCTGGTGCACCCAGCCTAGGCTATGGAACACAAGTGGCCCATAAAGATATACGTCTGTGCTGTGTGAGTCTGTATCTTTGATTTTACTATCTGCCATAACCAGTAACAAAGAGATTTGTGAGGATGACTAACAATAGTTGCTGGGAAGAGAAACCTGGTATCTCCCCTAGCAGGCTGTCTGAATTTGAGCTGTGATCTTCTTTCCTCTTCTCCAAGTGCACAACATGTAAGCTGATTAAGAGAGCTGATGGTATTGCTACAGCCTCCCCAAGGCCTCCATGTTTTATGTTCACAACAGCTCCTTCTCACTGGAAATAGGGGGCAAGAAAGGACAGGTAGACATCTGTTGTTTGTATTCTATAATGCCTTGGGTGGGCAAATTGTGTTCCCCACTGCCTTTGCAATGATGTATAATCATCCATTTGATTATATTATGATGAACCACTGCAGAGAAAAGAGGCATCTGCTCATTTGGAAAATGGGGAATTAAATCATGGGAGTAGTTTGAAGATCTCGATGTATGTATATGTCAATGCTGTCTACTGCTTTTGGGCTGCATGTGCTGACATGTCAGGATCTATAATTCGTTGTGATTTTAAAGAGAGCAAGAGGATCGTAAAACCTGTATGTGTTGGAGAAAATGTCCCATATTAGTGATGCAACAGTTCAGAAAACACCTCAGATGACATATTTTCTGTGTTTAACTCAGCATTTGAGATGAAAGCAGGACAGTATTGAGCTAAAAATTGGCAAAGGGAATGAGAGAGAGTGGATTCAGACAGGGCTTTGGAGGACATTCTTCAGCTTTTTGCTGCTGTGGCACAGGATTCTGCCATTGTGGTGTCTGGCACCTGGTGATGACACCTGTGTTGCAGGTGGGTATGAGCGACCCTCATGGTCTGCCAGTGAATGCTGGGTGCCTCTCCACTGCACCCTTGCAAAAGCCCTGTGCTCTGTCAACCATTATTTTGCACAAAATGCTTTTGAGCTTCTCAGAATAATTGGATGGAAGGATTACATGTTGAAGATGAACTTGGATTTGTTCCATTCAAACTGTAAATGCAGGGGATATTCAATGGTCCTGTGCTGAAAAGAGCCTATTACCTTGTGACTATTGTACAAACAAGTGCCTACAAGATAAAATACAAGAGAACTGAAGGAAAGCTTACATGATTCATAGGCTTAGGTGATTAATAAGCTGAATAATTTAAAAAAAGTTATCTGAAAAAGTAATTTTCAAATGCACCCCTTGTATGCCTGTTCTTGGCAAAGTAGGTGTAAGAATTATTCTTCCTACTCTGCTTCTCTCTTCCCTTTGATTTTTCCAGGGAATTGCTTGCACAGTATTTAAAGGCTAAAGGTTGATTTGATTCCTGCTTGACTTTTGATGCTGATTTCCCTTACACCTTTGCTTTGGTCATTTCAAACTTAAATCACTCCTAAACAAATGCGAAGAGACGTGGAAACAAAATCAGCTCTCATGTAACGTGCTTGATCGTTAGTCTCCTGTCTTACTGACTTCTCAGCAGAAGGAATTGAGAACTTGAGCCATCCCAAAGCTCCGAAAGGAGCAAAGAACAAGTGCTGAAGGCATTTTTAAATGCTATTCTGCGGACAATAAACATGATAATTAATAATGGAGAAAGGTCTTATATCCCCATAACGGACGATATACCAGTTATGCCAGGTTAGAAGAATCCTGCTTGCTGTTTTCAAAACATTTTTCTCCCTAAGGAAAAGTTTTATGTTCCTCCAGAAATGCTCAATACTTTTTTCTGTGTGTGTGTGTGTGTGTTTGTTTTTATTTTATCCTGGGCCATCAGATATGCTTGAGCAGCCACACTAGTTCTCTTGGAATCCCACTGAGTCCTTGTTCACAATGGAGTAAATGCTCATTTTGGCCCTACAGGAGTACTGAATTAAACTCCCAGAACAAAGTATAAAAACTTATTTATTAATAATATGTATATTTAAAGCTGTAAGATCCTGAAAGTTGATAACTTAAAGTCATTGAAGAAGGGGCAGAGTCATATGGTTGAACTAAGGTGGATAATCCATAATAAAGACTACAGATTATGAGTGGGAATTCACACTGTAGTGTACATATTTCATTTGTTAGGATACTTGACAAAATTTTGATCAAGTTGATAGACAAAGACTAGAGCCCTTTTGGATTACAAGTTAGATCGTGAATCCATCTCTCAGAGACCAAAGGTCTATTCTTTGTCTCTGTATAGCTTCCTACGCCCTTTTTCATTCTTTAACTGACATTTCTCCTTTTTATGTGCATCTTCTCTGTGAGGGCATTTCAGGTGCTCTGATTTTGTGTCTCTGTCCTTGTTCTTTGTGCAGGAGCAAGAATTTAATCATCTTTTCTCTTTGGAAGAAAAATAATCTGAAGGTAGAAAGATCTTTTGGTTCTTCAGAAGTCAAGCAAATCTTTCAAAAGATAGATTCTGTCCATCCAGTTCAGAAGTGATTTTCTGTCTAAAAACTGATTTAGAGGAAATCAAACATGATGTACTGAATTTTCATTAGAAGTGACATACTTGTCTTTGTGTGCTTCAAATCAGTAGTGCAATGGAGTAAGTTGTCCTTTAAATAAACATCTCAAAGGAGAAGGAAGGCCAATGTATTTTCTGCTTTCACAACTGCTATGAAGGCTGGTGTTGTCTGCCTAGGTGATTGCTGTTTATGACTAATTCTCTAACTACTCATATGTGTGCTCTTGCTTAGTGGGTCATACAAGTAAGTCTCTGTGTTGCAATTCCTTTCTCTTGTTTAAAGCTCATTTGATTGGCATATTTGCATGTTTAAACCTGGAGAGTACAATGCAAAATCCAAATTTTGGATGCTTTTATAAGACATCAACCTCTTCCAGGCTCTTATTTCATCCTACTATGGATTTTGAGGCCACTCTTCTAAATAGTTTTCCCAAAGCTACTATCCCAAAGTACTCTCTGACTTAATCTACAGGATGGGGCCCTTTTAGCTATACTGCATTTTCTTCAGTCATGATCACTAATATCATAATCACTAAATACTGACTCAGCAGAGAGATTGGTAAGGAACAGGTCTATGTCTTGGCAGAATGCCTTGAAGCAAAGAGGATGTAACAGCCTATCTGATATGGCTTTTCTGGAAATATATAGATTTCTAGAGAAATGTCACTTGGGTGGAAATGTCCAATTTTGATAATTTAGCATTTTGCTTAGTTTGAGCCACATTTTGATGAAGTGGCAATTGTTTCCCATTGTTGTAACAGAAATGTACTGAGGAATTCTGCCAGGTGCTACAGAACTAAAATCATTGGCTGGTCATTTTGTCAACAAGGTAAAAAGAAAAAGCAGAGGAAATGGTAAATTTATACCCTTAAATAAATTCTATATAAAGCATAAGGGCAACATATCATGTAATTGCTCTACTGAAATGAATACTTGTTAAAAAAATGTGTGTGGTAGCAGCTGGTACATGAATGCCATATGAGGATTTAATATTTGAACCTTACAGAGTACTTTTCCCTGGTATTTTACTTCACACCTTTCCACACATACAGCTTGAACATACAGGTGGGAAACAGAGACATAGAATTGAGACTTATAACATTTCCTCTAAAGTATGTCCTGAGAAGAGATACTTTCTTAATTAATGCTCAGTACTTTTAGCTTCCACTAGGAACAAACACAGATGTACTCTGACACTTCTCTTTGTCTAGTTTTAGATTATTTTGATATGCTCACAAAGCTCACTCTTTTAGACTCCCATCTCATTGCTGATGGGAATGGGAACAACTCTTGGTTGTTTTCCTGTCCTAAACCTACATTAGTGAAAATAGTGTGATGTGAGAAGATGAGAAGCATAAGCATCCTCTGGTCTCTGTACAATATACTTGGAGAGGAAAGAGGAATATCTGGGAAGGCATGGAATGAAGAAATACTACAAATCTGCCAAATGGTGTAAAAACTCACCAATTTTTAAATGCATTTAAAGTAAGTAGTCTTTAATCTAGCATGTAATCAACTCATGGGATTTTCTGTCAGGGGATGTTACTGAGGCAAATATTTAGCAAAATTCAAAAACAGGATTAGGTCCTTCTATGAATAGTAGTAGCACTTGAGGCTTTTTTGGATAGACCAAAGATTTATAAGGGTCTTGGCAAGTCTTTCTTTTCAAGGCATAAACTGAGAAGGAAGGATTTTCTGCTTTATTGTTCATCATAGGTTATAAAGTTAGCCAAAAGCACAGGAATTTGATCTAGTCCAAAGACCTAGACCCTGAAGCACCACCAGAGATCAGCATCACAAACCAAACTATGAACTGTTCAGGATAGTTGCCTGTTAAGTACATCATTCCTTCTTTTCCTCTAAGAAGTGGCTTTTGTGACAGAGGGCCATGGGATGCCTCGGAAGTGTAGAGGCTAGTGGTGGATCACTGAGAATTTGTCATTCAATGTTTTTAAATTGGCTGCAGTTTATAATGGGTAACTTTTTGTTGATTGTTGGTGATCATCTGAATACCTAGTGAGTAGTGGTTACCAAGTAAATAAGTTGGGTGAAGATGATCTACTATGAACCTGGCATGAACCTAAACTCTGTGTAGTTTTGTTTTGAATGTCACTTTCTAGGTTGCAGAAACTTCCAAAGCCTGATCAGGTTCTAGCCAGGCTAAATTCATTCTTCGTCTCTGACATTTTGCTTTTTCAGTGGAACAAGAATGTGTACACACTAGTGAAAGCTTTGAGGTGGATCTACTTATACCTCTTCTTTAAGTTACTCTCACCAAAGACAATCAAAAAAAAAAAAAAAGAGAAACAGGGTTTCACTAGAAAGCTTTTAGGAAGAACTTAAAACTTATAAGAATTTCTCAAACTCAGAGTAACTAAGTCATTGCAGATATTAGAAACACAGCATGTAAATAACTTTCTTTCCCTACCTACTCTGATCTTGCAGTCAGGTCTTGGCTCCCAGCATTTATTTTAGTCAATTCAGTGACACTTTTTAGTTGCTTCAAATTATGCCAAGATCGTTATGATCCACAGGAAGGTTTTTCCATTGCTTCTGAGACCTGTCTGCTTCTCTGAGAAGTTTGTCTGTATCCTTTGTGACTACAGGCTCCCATTTTGGTATTGCAGCTCTCTCCTCCCAAATCCCCCTGCAGTTTAGTCTTCTCTCCCCTTTCCATGCTCTCTTACTCTTAAGGGAAGGAGTAATCCTATGTTCTTCCAGGACAGTCTGCTGCTTTTAAGTGAACAAACCATTCAAACAGTTGGGGAAAAACCTAACAAATTAAACAGATAACTTTCATGAATGTGTATCAGGTTTTTAATTTTTTTATTTTTTCTCCAAATCTCACTGTAGCATTGGTGATCTCTGAGGACATGTGTGAGTTCAAGGTAGTGAGATATAGAAAAGAGATGCCTGACCTGCACGTTCTTGTCCAGGCTTAGCAGTGGAGACAAAAGAAGCATAAAGAACTCAGGCTTTTGTCTTGTTAAGAGGCTGAGCTTGCTAGTTTAGTGCAGCACAGAAGTCTTTCCAAAGTCATTCCAGGTAAACCAGTATCACACTCACTGTATAGACAACTGGTTCATCAGCTTTTACTGAGCAGGAGCATTCCTGCCTCCTGTGGGCCAAATTAAAAATAAGAATGGATGAACCTTAGTCCAGGTTGCATTTTCAGATATGTAAAACCAGTGTTGTGCATAGATCATACTTGTAGCCCTTATGAGGAAGACAAGAATTCTTCTTTAGAGTAGTAAACTAGGCTTGAAATAAAAGTAGTGGCTGAATGATGACCAACTCGAATTTTCCACGAAGATTCCTGTATTAGCCAACATTTTAATAGCAAGACAACTTGAGTTTAAAGGGACCAATGTTCCCTTTTTATATTGCTCTGTGTTAACTCTAAGATTTATGGATAGCTTAAAGTGGCCTCGAGAAAAAGTCACACATTAACAATCTGATAGTAAAAATGAAAATTTTTCAGAGCAGAATTTTCAGGCCAGCACAGTTCACTTTAGATGCATTTATATTGGCATTCCTTTATTTGAGCAGAGAAGAAACATGAAACTGGTGAAGTAACGGAGATTAACAGCTTGGAAAGTGTGTGTGTCTGGGGTACATGTGAAAAAGGATGACATATTGCACCTTGACATAGTCACATGTTTTCATGGCCAAATTGTACTACAAGCAAGTCATATGTCAAAGGCTAATTTGGCACTGCCATGCCACATAAGTGCAAATTAAGTTTAGATTAGTTGTGGCCTGAAATGAAGATGACAATCTTGGTGTGTGCCTGTAGAATAGTGATTCTGATTTTACTGCCTCACCACCTTGCCTCCATCACTTCTTCAAACCTAATTTGGAGTTTTTGGGAACAAAGAAGGATGATCCATTCTCTAGTTATTCATTTAGCCTGCTATAAATTTATGTTTATTAAGAACTGGAAGATTATATCTGAATACGACCCCAACTGATGCACACCTTTTCTTTGTTTTTCTTTGTAAGCAGAGGTGAGCTTGCAAGG
Organism: Pithys albifrons albifrons; assembly: GCF_047495875.1. Taxonomy (NCBI): domain Eukaryota; kingdom Metazoa; phylum Chordata; class Aves; order Passeriformes; family Thamnophilidae; genus Pithys; species Pithys albifrons. Next base: position 18,994,541 of record NC_092461.1, read on the forward strand.
TGCTGTGAGAAGTTCTGAGATAATGTGCTTGTCTCCTCCAGTGCAGTTGCCTGCTTCTAGAAGAAGAATTGAAAGAATTTAATATTTGAAGAACTGCTTTAACTGCATACTTAAAGCTGAATGTCAGTGTCCTTAAGGTATGAGAATCATGCTGACTATTCCTGATAACAGAGAGCCATAATCCTGGTGTGCAGGGGAGAATAGCTTGGAAAGGTGACGAGGTACAGCTAAAAGTCACCTCCTCAGACTGCAGCTATAATCTGCTGCAAATGTGTGGAAATGCAAACATAAATCATTCCTGTTGTTCTTGTGTCATAGAAACGTGAGTGCTGTACAAAAGGCAATGAACATGCTTGTAACCGAGTGCTTTGTATTATATATACTCTTATCTAATGTATTCATATTATTGTGTATGTATACAGATTTCTATATAATTATCTGTGAGAAACCTGCATCTTTAGAGAAGTACTATTATTTTACTATGATGTGTTGCAGTAAATTCAAAAATAAAATATGATTTATGTCATGGTAATAGTAATTTTGTTGTTGTTCACTTGCAACAATTCTTCATTACACAGTCAGCCCCTCTGTGGATACATACAAACTGAAACAAACCCATCTGCAAATTAACAGCAAATTTGAAGAAGATTATATAAGGCACTTGCATTGTATGAAAGTGTGAAAATTACATTATTTTTTCAATGTTTCCCTAACTTTCTATTTGGCTCATTATAACTATGGAATGTCTTGTCCTAGAAATTTGATTCTTTTTTTTTTTTAATCTACTGGTTTTGGCAAAGACTGATGTTTTGAGTGATTACAGAGGCCTTGTTGGCAGAATTAATTAGTACTAATAGCATTAATAACATAGTTTCTTGCATACCTCAAGGGCATCACAGTGCTAATGAATTGCACATGGTCCTAAAAAGGAATAAAGCACTGGCGCAAATAAAAAATAAAAATTCTTGCTTATCATTGACATACATGCTTGAAAGCCAAAATCATAAACAATGTTTTCTAGAGCATAGCTCATTGGGAAATTTATGCTGACAAGATAGCTTTAGTGCATTCAAGGTGGCCACAGGGTATGTGCTATTTATCTATGACGAAGGGATGAACTATGGGACAGGAACAGTCAAGGATGTGGAAACAGCCTTAATCATGTGTCTTCTTGTGTCATAATATTTGAGTTCATGAGTAAGTGTGCAGCTGAATTGTCATTTATAAATGACTGCATTTTTCTAAGTATTTTCCCTTGAATAATATTTAAATTGATTGAGACTTTTAGTAGTTTTCTTCTCTGTGTTTACCCACATATGGGTGAAACAGAAAACAGATTAGCCGCTAGAATGCAATTCAGTCTCACTGTGCTACCCAGGGCATGCCCACTTGCTTTTCTTTGTTTCTTTTCTAACTTGCTTTACAAGATTGTGAGGATTTATTCACCCACATTTAGAGGTTCCTTCAATACCCTGAACACCAGGGTACTGTAGCAGAGCAGATCAATGCAACTTTTTAAATATATTTCCTTAAGCATTTCTGTGACAGTGCTTTAAGCTATTAAATGCTATGAAACCCTTAAAAAGGAGAAAGTTTATGGTGCTGTGCAACCCAGGTAATAAGTCTGAAGTGTGATATGAGCAATTAGATGATTGCATAACAAGTTGGCTTTGTCTGGTTTAGTGAAGGTTTGTTAAAAGTCTGCCCAAGATGCCAGGACAGTTGTAGAGATTTGGAATGTCTAAGAACAGCTTTAAAAGGAAAAACTGTGAACCAATCTGATGTTTTTGGTAATGACTGGGACATGTACTCAATATGCAGGTGAAGTGTCTTCTCAGTTAGAAAACTTGTAGAGAGGTTAACTGTTGCACAATGCATTGTGTATGGAACCAGTGAAATATTTATAAGGGATAGTCAGAGATGGAAATACTTGAATTCTAGCTGCAGGACCATCAGACCCTACAAAATGCTGTTTGATTGTGGTCATGCATGGGTGATCCAGGGTTGACCCCAGATGCATGGTTGGGTGAGCTGACTGAGATTGCTTCCTGAAGGCAAGAGGACTGGAGCAGTCAGTTTTGATGTGTGGATCAGCTGGACATTGACATGCTCTTACAGGTTAGTGGAAAGCTCTAAAAGAAGCCCTGGAAGATGCAGATGCAGTCAGTGATAGGGATTGGCAGAACTTGTCTAACATGTAAGTTTTTGCAGTACCATCCAGGCTGGAGTAACTGTGAGAGAAACAATGGCCTCCTAATGTGCTTCAATATGTGCTTTGTGTTAAAGGAAGAAGTATTACTGCTTTCCTGCAAGTGTCTGGCCAGGTCAGGTCTTAACTACCACATGTGCTAGAAGGGGTAATATTTAAGTTCCAAAAATGGAGTTCTTAAATTCAATGAGCTACAGAGCTGCACTTGCACAAAATCAGATCTAAACCAGAAATTCTCTGACTTGACATGAAAAAAAATCTTGATTTTTCTGATTCTAGTTGAGGCATTTCAGATAGAAATATGGAAAGAACCACAGGCAAAGTATAATTTGATCTATGCTCAAGAAAGTTTTTCATGTGGGGGCTTTGCATCTTGTTTTAAGCCCTGGGCCAAATATAAAACCTGAAATGCCAAATATACAATAATTTACCTTGAAAACATAAGATTACCTTGATTATGAGATGTAAGGGTGAACTAATGAACTATGGGAAACTATTTTCACGTAAGACCTCAAAAATATGCTGTTGTAGCCTGTGGATCCCTAGGCTACCAGCTGCAGAGTTGGAGGAAATTAATAGCCTTTTTTCTGGAAAGAACTGAAGTCTGTTTATACTATTTATTGGTGCTTTGTGGGGATGTGTGTTTATTATCTGGCAATAATCCTAGCTCTTGCTCAGCTCACTCTACTAATGTTTTTTCTTACCTGCCTATGCAGTGAACTCAGTGATAGAGTCAGACAGTAAATCTGTTGTTTCTATCTCATGCATCATCCTGAGTAGCAAAAGAGAGAGAGTCAAACAAAGCAGACTGATCAGAAGTGTCATCAGGTAGGAAAGGGATATACAAAATATCTCTGCACCCCAAAGCCTACAATTGTCTAACCATCTCTGCACAAGCATCACAAAAAGAGGACTGGACAAAAGCTGAGGCTGAGTGCCACCTTGTTACACCAACTGAGAGCTGAGCCCCCAGGCTTTTTTGTCGTAATATTATCAGCAACACACTTCAGCATCTTCCATCATGATTGATTAATCAGGTTCTAAGAAAAATTATGTTGAGACAGAAGGGGATTTTCTTTGTTTGTTTTTTGGGGGGGTTTGCTTTGTTGGTTTTGGGATTATTTTTTGATATATTATTATTTTAATCTATGTCCTCTGTAGGCTTTCATCAATGAAAACAGCTTTCATATAGTGATGAGAACATAAGCACATCATAGGAATATTTGTGAGTATCTAATGAGCAGCACATTTCTTCTGACAGCACCCTCAGAAGCTCTTAATCAATGCTGGAGGTTGTTCTGTGTATCAGTTGTACCTGGCAGGAGAGACCAGCTCCTGTTCCAAAGCACATTGAATGCTGGCCCCAGCTGTGGTTCCCACAGGCAAATTTCCAGGTGGGTGGCCAGGTGGAGCCACATCCTTCCTGTTCAAATATCATCCCTGCGGAGGGATGTGCCAAGTCACTGGAAAGAGTAGAGACTCCTGTCAGTATCTGTGGCTTTGCTTTTGTTTGTATTTTCCTCTTTCTGTGAGCACTTTTAAATGGAGATGACTTTTGGTGTACTGGATGGGCCTATGGAACAATAGTTTATGCAAACAAACCAGGCTCATGGTGATGTTCTCAATACTAGTTTGTGGACTTGGTGAGGGACGAACCGTCAGTGTTCTCTACTCTCCTTGAAAGACTCTCTGGTTTTTTTGATTTTTATGAAGATATATTTCACAAAGGATAATTATCCTCTTGAGTCACAGATCTGTCACTAGGGTGGGATCTTCCACTGGTTGAGAAGAAATGGGATGAGACTGCTGGGAATAGAATAAAAAGGCAGAGAAAAAATTCAGACATCTGAATGCAGTCAGACCTTTGCCAGCTGGGGAATGATCTCCTTGAAAAGCTTTTATTTCAACAGAATGACAGATCCAGAGAAGACTAGAGTTGTTCACTTTTTTCTTTTGAAACAGTTATAGCAGTTTTTCTCTAGAGTTTTTGCTTGTTTGGGGTTTTTTCCATGATTCCCTTCCTTGACCCCCACCACTGGCCTGTATAATTAACCAGAAAATCAGTAAGTCAGGAGATGGGAAATGTGGTATAGTTTCTGGATATAACACAGATTAGAAATTGAGGTTGACAGTGCAGTGTCAGCAAGTTAAAATGTTACAGCTTTAATGACTGATTTTTATGGATTTTTTAATTTTCAGAATTTATAACGACAAAGGTCAGTAACATTTCATTTTTAAGAAAATAAGGGTTAACTTTTAAATTTTGCCTAAAGTAGGCTGACCCATCACATGCCAGGTCTCTGTGTTTACCTATCTGTTTCCATGAATCTTTCACCAAGAGTTGTGAAGGAACCACTTGTCCTGCTTGAGGATTCTGAAGGTCTGCAAGTTGCCCTTTGGTCTTCAAGGTTCTTGCTAAATTATTTCCATTGGGCTGGAGCCTACTGATTTTGTTTTCATTCATACTCAAGGGTTATATGAAAAATTCAATACTAAATTTGTAGATATTTTTGCTGCATTGCCAAACATGCCATAGACATGTTCAGGTCTGTGAAAGACTTCTGAAGAGAAATTGTAAGGGTCTCTAACCAGTGTATGGAGGGTACATAGGTATAGTTTTGTTCTGAGATCTGGTATGGTGCTCTTCCCCTCTTCTTCCCAGATGGATGATGTTCACTAGTGCTAGTGCACAAATCATGCCACTTACAAGAACAGCTTCTTGGTACCAACTCTTATGCTGTAAGTTAAGTTAAATACTAGCCAGTTATTACTGAGTGATGCACTTCCAGTAACACTAATCCATATGGATATGAAATCCAGAAGAGAAAGTGTTTTCAGATACGGTATTGGTAGCTGCAGCATTTATCAGAATAAGTATCAGAATAAATAAATAAATGAATATTCTTAATCAGATCCTTGATGTGGTCTGACAAATGCGTGGACTGCTCTTGCTTTAATGATGACTCAGTTCTGTGATGGTTTTGTGACTTCTTGGAGTAGTTGATATATCAACTGGTTAAGCATGTGCCCAAAGGAACATGGAGAGACGCAGAATGCAAGACCCAAGTCATTTAGGGCCAGGTTTCTGGAGGTTTCCATCCATTTAAAAGGTAGCCTAAGTATTTAGGAAAAAAAATATAGTCCTTACTTGTTAGTGTACCAATCACATGTAGCAAACACTCATTTTTCCTAAATCATGACAAGTTCTGTGGATAAAATAATGCCAGTGATGTGTTTGGAGCAAAAATGAATTACAACTGGCAATTAAGCCACAGCTGGCAATGACCATCTAATTGAAGGGACCTCATTTGTTACACAAGTCACACAACAGACTGTTACAGAAGCTCATTGCAACAGACTGTAAACTAATTGCTACCCTCATGTAAAAATTAGGGGAATAATGAGGGCTTTGTTTTATTTTGGATGCTTCTACTTTTGTGTACCAAATACGAGAGGGATTGCCATGAGAAGGTCAAAAGATTGAGGGAGAAGCAAAGGAGGAATCTGTTGTCTAAAATACACATATGTTGGTATAAGATGATCTTGCCAAAGACTTGGATAATATGAGCAGGAATCCATAGTGGTATGGTTGGATATTTTTTCCTGTTGTCCTGAGCACTCTCTCTGTTGCATTTAAAATGCATTTACTCTTTAACAGAATGGTTGGAGATCCCTGCATAAAGAAAGGTGGGTGGGTGGGTGAGCGTTGTAGATTCATGTATGGTTATTTTTTATGGTTCTTGGCTTAGAACTGAAATTCCACCTCAGAGAAGAAAAGAGCCACAGCCTGAAACCATGGCAGTGTTCACTCAAATCACAAATAGGGATAGGGTTTCAACTCCCTCTATCTGATGATAAGTTGCTTGATGCAAGGATGCCTTGAGGAAGATAGCAATTGCCTCTGCTGCTGGATTCATCTTGGACAGTCTCATATTTAAACACATTCTTGACAGTTGTTTTACCAAGAGGCAGATCTGTGCTTCATATTTGGATAAAACTTTGTAGCTTTTCTCCAGGATTCCTTTTTCTGGATAAATGACTTGCCTGGGTAAAGAGTTGTTCTGCTCAGTAGATGGGAGGAAGAAGACAACAAACCCCTCATACGTTACCGGTCATTCTCCAGGAAAAAGGGTGATGTTGCTGCCAGCTGGCTTCTTAATTCAGATTGTCTCCAGCCCACTCAGGGCTGGGATCAGCCCAATTCAGCAGTGCTGCTGCTGTTTTACTTGCTCAGTGCTGAGATGCACCTGACAACTTTGCACATTTGCCCCCTGGAAGTTCTGGTAATGCTGACTAAGGCAGTGAAAGTTCCTGTCAAGCCTGGGATAGACGAGTTGAAAAGCCTGTTTCAAGTATCTTTCTGCTTTCTATCAGGAGTTCCTTTGGTACTGAGGAACCAATCTTCTCTTTAGAAGGGAACTGGGCACTGTAGTGATTAAATTACATGGCCATATCTTTTGATCTGAAATCAAAGAGCTTCTCCACCCTTCAGTGTTCTGGATACAAGAATAGATCTAGGGAGTGTTGCTTTGGACATTACATAACCAACAGTGAGCAAAGATGGCACTTACACAGTAATTGCACTTAGATGATTCCAAATAAAAAAAAAATTAATAGTTCTTTGCAACACTAATGAAAAAGTTAATAGTAATATTGTGTAATTTACTTGTGATGAGAGTGTACACTGAGGGTCAGTTAGTGCTGCTGCTCACTAGGGTTTTGGCTCATAAAATGAAATTATATGACTATATTAAGTCTCATCTGGCTTTTAGGATTCATTGAGCCGGAATCTAGTTTCATTTCCCTTAAAATAATTACTGGGAATTGCATAGTTTGATGGTGTTAGTCAGGATTTATGCTGATGTAACTGAGATCACTTTCAAGCTCAAAGGTTTGCAGTTACAGTGGGAAGGGATGTAGAAGTATTTGTGGGATGATTACTGACTACATGGTTTGTTGTTGGCCTCTCGTTTTAGGCTGACAGTGACAGATTGCACTGCCAGACTGAGTGAGTCAAGAGCCTGGGCTTGCAGTGCTGGATTTCTCAAGGAAAAGGCTGGGTGGTAATGGTGGGGTTACTGCACCCTATTTCAATATAAATTCCTGTCAGGAAGGGTTCACAGAGACACCAACTAAAATACAACCTGCATTGAATACATGAGGTTTCCTTGACTGTAACTTTGCCTAATTTTCCATATGGTAGATCATTGTAAGGACACTTCCTTTCCTTTACAATTGATGAGAGCTTTGGCAGGAATTACTTGTGTATACTTCTAAGCAAAGATATGCCAGAATGTCAACATCCCAACAGGATGCTGTCTGAACACAACAGAAAAGCAGTGTCTGGAAGGGATTGGGAGGAAAAAGAGACTGATTGCCATTTAATTATAATAGGATGGTGATTAAAATTCCCTGGGTTTTGAAATAAGTATATAACCTCATCTTAACCAAAACCACGCATCCATTTTTCAATACAGTAGTTAAAAGCAGCTGAGTGAAAATAGCCATTTGTATCTCTGATTTGCCTTGCAAACATGCATACCTGAGTGCTAGTGAATCTTCTATCATCTTCCCTCTTAGGAAAAAAAAATAAAACCAGCAAATACCAACCTCATTATCTGCCCAGTGTTTCAGTGTTCTCTTTTTACTCTGATATAAATCTGTAAAGTAGAAGTAAATGTGGATGTCAATATAAAACAAAAAAGAGAAATCTAGTGTTCTGAAGAAGAATTAAGCTGTAAGACACAACAGGAATATGTATGTCTCACAATACAGTAGACCTACATTTCTACTTCATTGTGTTATTTTATATTAGTTTTATTTGGAAAAAATAGTTAAAAAATAAGGCATTTTATTTCATGCAGTAAAGCAAGTGAATAAAGTTTTCGCAGTGCTACAGCAATTTCTGATTTAGGGCCCATAATGCTGTGAGACATCTGGATACTTTCTTTTCTTTCTAAATAGGTTGACCCTTCTGTGGTTCTCTTGAGTGAAATTCTGGCTTCATTAAAATCCAAAGCAAAATTCTTATTGACTTCTGTGGGCCAGGATTTTGTCTTGGCACACTTTCCATAAGAACCTTTCGTCTTTCAGACCGTGGCTCTGTGGAGCACTTAAACATATGGTTACCCCTCAGAATGTCTATTTCTTAGTAGAAAAATGCTCTTGAAAATATGTTCATCATCAAGATAGGTAATACTAACACCACTCAGAGACATCAGCTGGGAGAAAATACATTTTGAAGGAAATGTGCCCATTTTATTTATTTTATCCTGTGAACATTTTGCCTGCTTGTAAGAATCTAGTGGTGTACTTTTTCTTTAGATTTGCCTAGTAATTTTTCTTTCCTGACTTCCATAGAAGCAGGAGTGCTTTAATGAAATTACTGTGGAGATAATTAATTCCCGTATTTCATGAACTGTATATAAAAAGTAGAAGAAAGAAGGGAGGCTAAAGAATCAGAAATTTAAGAAGCCAGATTAAAGGAATGTGGCTCGTAAAAAGTCTATGCTGTTGCTGTAGTTCTTCCAGGGAACAATTTCATTTGTTGCCTGTTTGCTACTTGCTTTTTTATACTGTTCAGATTTATAAGAGAGAAAAAGGTGAAAATATACATATATTTGTAGCTACTTTCAACATTCTGGAAAAAAAAAAAAGAACATTTAGGTCAAAAGTTGCTGTTCTGCTGAAGAAAAGGAATTGCAGATTGCTGAGGGCATCTCATTAGCATCGGTATCTGCTTCTCTGAATGAATGGCAATAAATGAATGTCACAGCTGAAGAAAAAATGAGAACATACTGAACCCCAAGTGAATCATCCCAAATATCATCTTTCCTGCTGCAGCATTTTACCTCTAGTGAAAGCCCAGTGATTTCTGGAACTTCCTCTCTGACCAGCCACAAATTGTTGCTTTGCAGCCCTTGCAATGGAGTGTTCAGGAGAATTCAGCATGATACAGACCCAAGGGCAGTCACAGGCCTCGCTGTGAGATCACCAGACAATGCTGGTCTGTGAAAGCTGATGTGTTCTATTCATGTGGCTGAGCACTGTCAGTCAGCAGTTGGCAGTGGCATTTACCTGGCTCAGGAATACAGCCAGAGCTGACCACAAGGAGCTGCTGTGAAGAAAGCCACTTAATGCCATCAAAGACCTACCACTGGTCACTAAGCTTTCAATTAAAGAAATATCTATATGTGAGTATAGTCAAAGTACACAGGCAAATTTGAAATTGTGCATCTCTTGCAAGAAATGTGAATATCTTATTTAAATCAGCAGTTCTCATTTGGAAATAACTCTACATATCCCTTCTGCACATACAGGCCTTTGCATTGAGAATTCTGTGGTAGAAGTAATGACTGCCGTAATTTGCATTCATCTCATTAGTTTGTTTATAGAATACCCTGAAGAGAGACTTTTTGAGTGAGTCACTATGAGCAGATGGAAATAAGAGACCTAATAATAAAATGTATGCTTAAGAAATACATAAAATTTTACACAAAGGCAGAGCAAATTGAACGTGGATCTCAGTCACTTTTAAGACAGAACAGTTGTACCAGTGTGAAAAAGGGAAGAATTTGGCCCAGTGGATATTGGTAATTTGATTTTATGTACAAACACAGAGATGTTGGGAGCATATAGTATAGATAATTAGGGCTTCGGGGTACTGGATATACCACATATCTCCTTAAAGCTATGGAGTACACACAAGCTGAAACCAAAAGTTAAAACAATAAAAGCAGTGAGAAAATTTGTGCAATCCACTTTTTTCCCAGATCCCTGTAATAACACGCCATTTAAATGCTAAGAAGACAGTCCCCTGATATTTCTATTAATTGAACCCCATGTCCCAGGAGGAGGTGAAAGGGAGAATGGGTGTTCACTTTTCCTGTCTACAGTGAAGCATTTTCTCATACCTATGACTAAGGGGGGAATTTTGCAGCTGAGACTGTTTTTCCTTTCAGTCTATTATGTTTCTTAATACAGTGATAGGAGAAAATGTTGCTTAACTTTGGTCACTTGTCCAGAGAAGAAAAGAAGGAAGAGAAACTGTGCATGTTGGCCCCAGTGTCTGGTGCAGGTATGAAGGGTAGACATGTGACTCTGCAAAATCTTTTCAAGACTCAACCCTGTTTTAAGTCCTTCTGTATTCACTCTGACTTTTAACATCCTTTCAGAGCATTGATTGTGTAAGAAATTTGTTCTATCTTGGTCTTGTGCTCATCCTTTTCCTGTGGTCCTGAGTTAGTGCCATCTGTGGCAAACTGCTGCTGGTTATTTCTGACCCTTCTTGGCTGCTGCATTTCTCCTAGACCCCTCCTGGGCTCTTCCTGAGTCTTTCCTACTGCCTATACTCCCTGTACCTGAATGCAGACCCCTGGAGCAGGGACAAGCATGGACCCCTTAAACATTCATCTGCTTTTGAGTGACTGTAACTTGTTGAAGTCATCTCTGGTCTTCCCTGATTCCAAAAGTTATGAGCCTCAACTCTCTCAAACCAGTGTATTGCTCAGATTGTCTTGGTTTATCCTAACAGTGGCATAGTTAGACCAATAAACTCTAGATGAGAGTTTGAACATAAACTTGAAGGATGTATATGTATAAGAAGTCAAAAAGAAGAAAACAGGCTTTTGATTTGTGGTGAACCTTAAACATCACCTCATAGGGGCTGTATTTAGATCTAGAGCTTTTGAATCCAAACGGGGGCAGGTTGCCCAGCATGGTGAAGTGTCTGCTCTTTGGTATAAGCAGATTAGGTGTTATACAGCCTGATATAAAGAAAGGGAACATAGTCTATTCTTAGTGATTCTTTAAGAAAGATCTTTAGCCGTTCATGTGCAACTAAACAAGATCTGCTTACCTGTGGCTCACAGCACACAGCTCATGTCTTAATTGGCAAATTGTCTCCTGGATACTTCACAACCCATTCAAGATTATTTATATCCTCTCCCACATGAGATTACAACATTTCCCTGATGGCAATTACAGCAATAGCCTACCTGGAATAGCAGTATGAAAGTCTCTGATCTTTCATTTCACATGCAGCAGCCAGAGGCAAAGAGCAGAGCCAACTGGCTGGTCCAGGGGATCTGACTCCACCTGGTCCACAGCACCTGCTTTGAGAGGTTCTGTTTTACACAGTGGTCTTCTGAACCGTGTACACAAGCATGAGGGAGGCAAACCTGTTTGGTCTCGATCTTTGAGCACAGGGAAATAGGAAGACTTTAAAGAAATTGTGCTTCTGATGAATTTAAATAAGATAAATATTGCATAAACCTGCTAGCTAGCTTAGTTATTTATGAGCTCAAAGGAGTTTAATTCCTGAAACAGGAAGAACTCAAAACTCAAAGCTTTCTGTACCTGAGCTCTCTGACTTAAGGATACTGAATAATCGACCTATCGATATTTTCCTTTGGCTGTAGAACATACAAAATTCCAGAGGTCTTATCAGAGAGGACTTGAAGATGTGGCATATGTGACTGGGCATTAAGCACACCTCTGAATACTGCTGATTTCAGGCAACATTGACAAGTATATATGAAATGTGGTTTAATGTCAGCTACAAATTTTGTCTGAATAAATAACAATGATAATCAGTTTCTGACAGCACTTTCTGTATCAGCCAAACTATAAATATACCCTTTGGACAAATAAAGCTTTGTTTTGAACTCTCCACTTCCCCAGATATTTCAGAACTGGGAATTTTACATTGTCTGCTTCAACTATGGTTAGTCTTGAAGAAAAAAATGTGTTCTAAGGGCCTGTAACTCAGAATCAGAAATTATGAAGTAGGAAAAGTAAAATTATTTGAAAATCTACCAAGGCACATTTCAGGCATAAAACTGAATCTCAAACTCAAGAATTTTGTTTAACCATAAGATCAGTTCTTCCATATGTTTTAAATAATTCTGAAAAGTGTTTTTTAGAAAATAACTTCAGGCTATCTGACTACTCTTTAAAATTCTTTATATAAAATTTGTTTAAAAAATATTTCTTTTTACTGAGAGAACCATATGGAAAGCGTTACACATGGGGTTTTTTCTGTATCATAGGTGGATTTGATTAGCATGACTTGGGTTTCAGAAAAAAACCAACAAACAACAAACCAAAAAAAAAAAAAAGGACAGGCAAAACCTCAGCTCCTTTACCGTAGTTGCTTCCAAATGAATGGATCTGATTTCCTTTCTAATATTTGCAGGGCAAGAAACAACTGTTCAGTTTCTCTTCCCTTCTGTTAAAGTTTATTAGATTTTCTCATTCCAAACCTAGTGTTTCTCATTCCTTGAGTTACAAATCCTTATTGAACTTTCTAGTAGGGCTAATAGCTTTTTATTCTGCATTCCATGGCATGCTTTTATCAGCTCTCAGCTTGGAGCTGTGGCTTCTGTTCTGCAAGGTCTTGCCCTTCCTTTAGCCTTCAGGGAGGCACAGGGAGCAGGAGCATGACCATCTAAACTCCCAGTTTATGTCTCATAGTACTGTAACACATGACTTCATTATTCTTCCATAAGTGCTGTCATCAGAGCCTGACCTCAGGTTGACTTTCAAGTTTACAGTATTTATATCTAAAGAACCTGAATCAAAGTAAGATCAAAACATAAAAGCAGACAAGCTGCCGTAACTTAGAACGACTTCTAAATACACTGACTCACCAGGCACCCCATTAAGAATGACTGAGTGGATTTTTCTTGTTCTTGGTTCTGCTTTAGAAAACCTTTTCAGAGGTTGTTTTCCTTAAATTTTGTCTTCACAGTCAAGTTCAGTACTGTACTGACTTGAAAAAAGACTCAACCTTCAAAGTTGGCCAGAAGAGAGATAAAATTATCCCATTTTTCCCCCTTTAAAATATATAGATACAAAGCTTTGGAATATAACAAAGCAAAACTTTTAGCCAGCAAACAATACCAATTGTAAAGTAGACTAAATCTAAGCCTTGTAATAAAGTTGTTCTTCCAAACAAATTTTAAAAAGTTTAAAAATAAACAAACAAACACAAAATACAAATCACTTTACCATGTTCCTAAATTGTTCTGTGCACTGTTGCCCCTGTTCTGCTAGCCTGAGAAGGGCTTTTGTTGTGCTGTGGCAATTTGATGGGCGGGTATCTGTGTGAGACTGTGATTCTCTCCTGCATCTGTCGTTGCTCCACCACAATGGCTACATGGGGTCTGGTGCAGAATCCAAATGAGATGCCCAGCATTGACTTGTTTACATGCACTAGTTAAGAGCTGATTAAGTGGCTCACTTTTTTGGGTTACTTGTTTTCAGTGCATTGCTTTAGTGAAGCAAAGATGCAGGAGGTGAGGCTAAGCTGACTGACAGAGAATATGGAGATCCTATCACAGCATCTGGGATATGAAAAAGGAAGGTGGCTAATCTTCTGACCTACTGACTAAAGTGTGCCTGTTTTGTTCCCAGCAAGGCCTGTGTCCCTTGGGATTGTTTACAGGCTGAGACCTATGGCCTAGGCTGAGCTCATCTTAAGAGGCATTTGCAAAATTGAAGACTATTCTAACGAAATGATCTATTGGAAACCATGAGGTTGCTAGTTTGTATCTTATGAGGTCAGCACAGGCTCAGAAACCTGTTAATGGCAGCTTAGTTTAGAAACGTTAGGTATTTTTTGTTGCCACATTCCTGAGTTGTTCTTTAAGGAACATTTTACAACAGCAGGTATCAGAACCTCACTGCAGTCAGAGGTTCAATTAGGAATGCAGGAATCTGAGCTCAGTGCAACTCTCAACCTTATCCATTTCTATTAGCTGAGCAGTTTTTAACTCTCATGATTACATTATGTATCTAGACAGATTTCCTGGCTCTTGATGAGATTTCATTCTTCAATCTAGATGACACAGGAGATGTCTGAGATGTAACTATTGAACTCATAAGAAAACAGTTTTTGAAATTGAAAGTGTTTAAGTCAAACTGAGTTAGTTATATGAAAAATGCAAGGCAGTATGCTGCCAAAACCATATTGGTGACTGAGGATTTCAGCCACTGTTTAAAAATTATAGTCCTGGTGCTTACAGTGTAAGTGCATATTACAGATATACCCTGCATAGAGTAACATATACTTAGAAACAGGATGTAAGTACTTCAGTAATGTCGAATGAAAGTGTGCCATTTGAAACTGCTTCACTTGACATCCCTGCTGATGTATGCTTTTGTAATAAAAAGCACATACAAAGTAATTCAGCATACAGCTTGCCCTGTAGTCCAAGCTTGGCAGCTGACAACAGATTAGATTTTTCAGAAAACTATAGGAAAAGTTGGGTTTTAGGTGCAGGAATGTCAGGAAATATCTAACTCATGAGTGTAACTTAGAGCTCTTCAGTCAGCAGCAAAGAAGGAGAAAAATTCAGAAGGAAATTCAAAATGAATGAGCAGCCAGAATGGAGAGGGAGGCTAAGAAGGGAAGCAATTTAAATGGATCAGGAGGATTATGCCAGAGTAAGGAAGGTACCTTTTAGACAGCAATTTTTTTCCCCCCTCCATTATCCTTCTGCATTACAGTATCTCTCGTCAACTAGTGAGGGAAGGAGAAGGAGGTGGTAATGAAAATAGCTATTTCAGATTCTTTTTTTCTCTTTTGATGTTTGATTCCTGCACCATTGTCTGGCTCATGGAAATTGGTACTGACAGGCTGAGCAACAGTGAGGGAACGGGAGTTAATCTCTTGAATGACCTCTTAACTCAGGAATTGCCAATATAGAAATTAATTAAAGGTCTTTCAAGTAATTGAGATCCATTACTATTACTTAATAGACCACAGTGCACAGGAATCCTTCATTCTTTCTTGAACTAATAAGGTATGTGTTCCTATAAATCATTTATATGGCACCATAAATACATGCTCCGTGTGCCAAGTGGTGCGGGCTAAGGTGCCAGAGGTGTGCTTCCAGGGAGTCGGCAGGGACCCAGCAGAGGCAATGGGAGCTGTCTGTCTGCCTGCAGCTGGCACAGGCAGCATGGCACTCAGGCTCTGGGCAGTTTTTCACCAGGATTTCTTTAAAGGACAGCCTGTGCAGCCATCAATATGCATCAGGTATGGGATGCGACCCTGGCTTTGACTATGTCAGTGACAATCCATGGTTGCCCCCATGAAACTGCCCGTCAGTTTCCTGTACTGGCAAATAAGCACTGCAAACTGCCTCCTGTACCTGTGCTTCCTGCCTTGGAGATTTAAGGAATGGCATAAAGGACAGCATTTAGCAGTTCAACAGCACTTTTTACCTTCCAAGCTTTGCATGAACATTAAGTAGTAAACACGTTACCGTAAACATGTTACCATAAACATGACAAATGGAGATGGAATAGCACAGTTGAGGTGAAATTGAAAAGTGACTCAGCTTGAAACTTCCATGAGCAGAGACATGACCTGAGTTCAAGCTGCACTGACTTACAAGGAAAAATGGAATCCATAAGAAGTAACAGACTGCTGCTCTGCAGTTGGATGGTTTCTAATTCAGCATCAAACTTTGCTCTCGAATGTACCGTTGGTAGCTGGGGAGGATGAGACAGGAACTTAGGTCTTGCTTCTTGCTCATTCAGTGCTACTAGGTCACTCATGCTCCTTGTTATGTCAGTGCAGGACTTCCACCACAATGAAATGTGCCCTAGCATTTGTGACTCTCTGCCAGTTTTATGCAGGAGTAAGCTATGGGGGACAACAGCTGTGTTGGCAGTCAGTTTACTGTAGCACGGTGCCCACAGGCCCCAGCTGTGGCCTGGATGCAGTGTCACTGTGACACTGTAGAACTTCAAAGAAGCTGCGAAACTGGCTGGGGAAGCTCTGTGAATAATCAAATGATCAGATCAGGCTGTGGCTGAACTTTTGTTAGGTTGGCCTTTATGTGTTTGCTTTGTACTGCATTTCTGTTTCAGGGAAATGATTCACAGCAGATCTGGAGAAGTTGATGAATGTGGTAAATGCACCATTTCCATGCATTTCAAGTGAACTTGGTGAATACCTGGAAGAGTATTCCACTATAAACCTTTAGGGGTTTAAAGACAGACCAGAGGAAATGTTCTGAACTAGTAGGAGTTGAAATTTGGGAAAACACTCAGGAAGAGGAGGGTATATGCCTGCCTTGTTCTTTTCCTTCCCTTGGTGGTCACTCAGGGCTGTAACTGTCAGAACCTCAATGCTGATTTACATGGGCTCTTAGTCTGAAGTCTTATGGCTATTTTTATGTTTCGGTGTCAAGGGATCTCCCTAGCAGTGAAATTACTTGTGAGAGGGCCTGGCCAGTCATCAGATGGCAGCAACCAAGCTATCTGGGGCTTTTCAGCCATTCTCA
Source organism: Pithys albifrons albifrons (assembly GCF_047495875.1). Lineage (NCBI taxonomy): Eukaryota > Metazoa > Chordata > Aves > Passeriformes > Thamnophilidae > Pithys > Pithys albifrons. Next base: position 19,011,047 of record NC_092461.1, read on the forward strand.
GTTGCCAGAGGTGAGGAATGACAACTCCCTGTGTCTCCAAACCTCACAATATTTTTCCCCAAGAACTCCTTTCCAAAAGTGTCTTAGAGATGTTGTTTGCAAACACTTAGCAGTGCCTTTGCCTGTTGCTGGCATCTGTACATCTGGCACCATTGCACACGTGCCTCTTGAACAATCCAAGTGCATGACAGAAGAGTGGGATTCAGAAAGATACTGGTCTGTTTTTTTTCCAGGAGGGTCACTGATGCACCTGAGTGATCAGAACTGGGGTCAGTGTTAATGTTTGTTCCAGCTTTCAAAAATTTGACTAATATGCTGATTGTCTGCCCAAAATTTTAGAGGGATGGGGGTCCAGTAGCTGGTTTCCTGGCAATCATTTAGTGGCTGTTAACAGACGGTGTACAGACAGATTTAAGGGTTTGTTTGGATTTTTTTTCCTATGGATAACACTCATATGTTTCTCCAGATCACTCATTAAATGCATTAAAAACATATATCCAAGAGTGAAGCTGTGCAGAATCCCCTCTGGCATGGCTCTGGCTCCTATCTGTTGCCAGCTGGCTCTCAAAATCTTTACTTAGTTGGGCTTTAACCAAAGTATTGTGTTAATTTTTCTGTATTGTTCTTCAGTGTGCTTATTTTGGCTAAGGAACTTATTGATGAAAGACCATTAAGACTGGATTTTTCAGATCTGAAGAAGTTGTCACTGAGATCCTGGAGGTCAGGAAGTTTACCTGGTGAAGGTAGACGTTTTTGGTTCAAAACCATATTTTGCCACAGGCAGAGTAGATTTATATTTGTCTCCCATGTCTTAATGAAAAGTTCTTAATAATCAGGAAATAAATACTTCAGTACTTCCTATTGATGGAGCTGGTCTGTACTATTTTGTTTTGCATGAAATTTCTGAATAGTTATGGAGACAGAAAGAAATTGAGCAGGGAGTGTTTTATAACCTAGAATTGAGATGTTACCCTTACAAAGAAAGGATGTGGGTTGAAGCCTTTCCCAGCAGAGGGGTGATATCTCAAAACCGGTTGTCATTTTAAAAAAGAGATAAGGACAACTAATACACTTATATCATCGGAAAAATCTTTTTCAGGACTGAAAGTATTTGGCAGTGTCAACCTGAATGCACAACTTTGAAACAGCTTTTCTTTTTCCAGCAAATTTTCTAGGTTTGTTTCTTTTTTTATGTAGTTCTAATGGGGAAATGGATATAAGTGCTGAGTGAGTGGGATATTCTTGTTACTATCTATTAGCATTTGATTTGTACATTTCTAAATAAGTACTGTACTCTTACAAACGATTCAGACTAATTAGCAGACAGGGAGTTTGAAAAGCAGATGTTATTTACGAAAGGCGATAGACAGGAACTTATGCAGAATAGTTTGGAACTAAAGAATAGAAGCAGAGAGACCAGCAAACAATCTGGTGGGTTTTTTCTTCTTCTACTAAATTTAGAAGGCAAAGCTGCATTTTTTCCAGTGCTGTCAAAAGTGAAGTGCCTTATAAAATGGAAGAGATTTAAAGTAACTCACAAATAAATAGCTGCTGTAGCTAGAGGGAAGGAACTGCTTAGAAAAAGAAAGAAAAAGAAATTCTGCAGTCTGAAAGAGACTTAGCTGAGTCTAAATATGAACCTTAAGGTCACGGAGACTTTTTTCCCAAAATCTTACATCCAACCCTGTAGAAGCCAAAAAAGGGAAATTCACTTCAAGTGCACAATGTACTGAAAGTGTTCCTTTGGCATTTTAATTGAGTCTTGATCACCATCAGTAGTAAATCAAATTCAATAAATCAGGTTTCTGCCATGAACAGAAGCACTGAGTGATATCCCTCAATCTTTCTGATTTAAAACTAAAACATTGTTGAAAGATCTTTGCAGGAAAGCATGTAGATGGGATTCTGGAGTTATCATTTCTTTGTCTGTCACAAGCATTGAAACAATTATTCTTTGTTTTTTTAATTTTGGAATTTTAAGCTGCGTCTTTTATTTCTCACATCTTCTCAAGCTCCCAGAATTAGAAAGGTACAATGCTAGCAATGTAGTCATTATCATGGATGCATCTGCCATAACAAAGCTGAGGACAGAACCAAAAAGTTATGAGGTTTTCTGAGCAAGGAAGTGTGCAGATGTCTGATGAGAAAGGGCTTGACTAGCTTAGGTTTCAGTAGGTAGAAAAAAACCCCACAGCTCTTGCAGTGGACCAAAACAAAGTATCCCAAAACTATGATTTTCCTTATGCTATGAAAACCCATGTTTCAAGTTTAACAGAGGCATGAAAATCCCCTTGAACCACTGACATTACATTTTCTTCAGTCTTCCTTTCCACGGAATTCCAAGTTTAAAGTTAGCAAGGTAGAAGCCAGCCTGCATTTTCCCCTGTTGATCGAAGTGGGAGCATGAGTGGACCTTCACTTTGCAATTCAGACAAGTCTTGACTAATTGAAGCTACAGACATGTATATTTATAGTAAAGGTCAGAAGCTGAATTGTTAATACTCACCCATAATTAAAGAAGCTGAGTTAAATTTGGTAAGGGAGTATAATCTTCTACCTTGCAGCAGCAGTAAGCTTTGTTGAAAAGCCTGATGCATTTTACACCATTACTGAAAATTGTAGCTTGAAGTTTTGATTCATGTCCCAAGCTTAGTTTGCAATTAGCAGTTCTTAGATAATGTACTGCAAATCTTTCTAATAAACCCACAGAGCTTGTTTTTTGTCGAAAGCATTGAGTTGATAGAAGGCTGTTTTCCTCTATGCTGCTGCTTTTACAAGCTGCTTATGCTGTAAACATGTTGCTAGTGTGACAAAATTGTTTACTTGCTCATTAAGGAACTGCAGGCTAATGGTTGAGACAACCAGCGGTGTTACAGCTGAGTCAATAACAACAGGGTCCTGGATGTGAAAACAGTAGGTTTGCAGTACACTGGGCTACAGACACAGGCCACCATGGAGATCATCAGACATGGCTGGCTCATGAAAGACTTCTTTCATGGATTTCTGCAGTAAGTGGGTAGTTAGTTTTAAAAATAGATAAGTATGACTGAGCACTGCTAGTGCAGGTTTGTAGGTCTGTACAAAGGTACTGGAAGGAGAAATGTCTTGTAATTTTTTAATTTCTTTAAAGGGAAGAAGGGAAGTTGAAGTACAAGCAAGCTTATTGAGAACATTCTCGAGTGGGATACTCAAGACATTTTTTAGGACCTCAGCTCTTTGCTTTTGTAAGGAAAACTTGTTCAAGCATTGGTAGCTACGTGGTGGGGACTACAACTCCTGCTGTCTTCTTAAGAGAACCTGGGCATCTGTCCCACCATCTCTGCCTGTCTGTGGCTGGATAGTTTGCTCCCCAGATTGCAGAAGCAGCATTGTGAAATATTAGCTATCAAGGTTGTACCCTTGAAATCTCACCTCATGTCTTCAGCTGTATCACTGTATATCCTGCAAATCTTCTGTGAAATCCAGGTCATAGTCATTATCCCAATAACACTGAAGGGAGAAATGCTCCAGTGAGCAAATTATCAGAAAGATAAAGAATCTGATTTGGCAAGTCTCCCTTGAAATTTGTAGATTCCTGAAATGGGCTCTAGCAAGGGTATTTGAGGTAAATACTTTCCAAAGGAAAAAAAAATTACCTCTAATTTATCATTCTGTAATAATTCCAGTCGACTTCTGTGACAGCATAATACTGAAAGTGATTAACATTTCACACTCTACCAAACAAAAACATTAATTCCTCTAGTAGTGCTCTCTACTACACAATAGTACTATTAGACTGGTTTCCTCAGCTTCAGCCAGCCTCCCAGCCATTCACTCCACTATCTTCTCACTGTTCTGGCCAGAACCCCCAACAAACTTCCTCTCCTGAAACACGAAAATAACAGCTCAGCAGGGCAGTGCTTATAAAGCACATATCATGACAAACATTTCACTTTGCATTCAAAACAAACCCCATTCTTCCATTGTTATCAAAACATTTCTGGGAAGTTTGGCAGTCCTACCTGCGAACATACCCATGTTACTTTCTCTTTTGGTGAACTCCTCAAATACTTCCCATATTTGACCCCCAGCCAATCAGTAAACTCATGAGAAAATCCTTTCTCTTGTCATCTCCAAACAGATTTCACAGGTCCATGTGAAGAAAACTGCTTAAACTTTCAAACCTTTCCCTAAGTTCACTCCTCCCTGCAAAGCTCTGTGTATCACATATAGGAAACCTGAGAAAGTAGAGAGTATTCCTCTAATATTATTGCTAAGAGTGCTATTAATAGTTAGGAAAATGGTTCTGGTCCATTTGTAGAATTTTAGGTAGCCTGAAAACTGCACACAATGTATGATAGTGTAACCACACAAAGGTGTCAGAAAAGGGCCATTTTGGATCAGTCCATCGAGGCCAATGGTGGGAGATTCAGTAAGGGGAAGTGCCAGATTCTGCACCTTGGTCACAACAGCCCCAGGCAGCATTACAGGCTGGGAGCAGAGTGGCTGGAGAACTGCCCAGTGAAAAAGGACATGGGGGTGTTGGTTGACAGCAGCTGAACGTGAGCCAGCAGTGTGCCCAGGTGGCCAAGAAGGCCAATGATATATTAACCTGTATCAAAAATAGAGTGGACAGCAGGACCAGGACAGTGACTGTCCCTCTGTGCTCAGCACTCGTGAGGCCACACCTCGAGTACTGTGTCTGGTTCTGGGCCCCTGAAATTAGTTACAACCTGGATCTTAAAAATACAGGGTTGGGTGCATTTATAGATTGATGGAACTGAGAGGGAGGAACAGTGGGATGTTGGCATTCAGGATTTTTTTCACTCCCCCGTGAGCTTATGTTTTAACGTTATTGACAATAAGGCAAAACAAAGGCAAGAAAGAAATCAAGCCCTTCAGAGCAGGCATGTCTCAGCTTCAATGAAAGAATGAAATAATAGTGTATGTGTTCCCATGAGAAAGTCCCACCACTGGAAATGGATGTAGGGAGACCACAAAAGCTAGGAGGAACTTCTCGAGAGCTGAGGAACAAGTATTCTCTGCCAGCAAACGTCCTGTGCTGGTGAGGAACATGGAATGTTATGTCCATCACAACAAAAAAATACTTGTCTTATCCGTTTTAGGGAAGCAGCATAAAATTCACAGATAGAAACAATATTAATAAGACTTTATTATGCAGAGGGGGTGAAAGTTTTGCATAGCAAATGAATAGTACAAATCAGGTAAGGTAAAAAATAAAGCCACATCTCCAAGAAGTCTCAGGTTCTTATGTGGTCTTTAAGCTTTTTCATGTGAAAAGGAGAAATTAAGCTTTTTTAAAGATTTGCAAGTTTCAGTTTTCATGAAGCCAAATTGAGATAAATCTGAAAATTTTTATAACTTTAAAAGAGCACTTACTAAAATGTTCCTGTCATTCTCAGTAATATGAAGTGAGTCAACTTGTTCCACACAGTGACCTTAACTTTTCTCATATTCCAGCAGATTTTTTACAATCCCAGGAGTGTAGGTACAGTCCCATATATCATTGTCATTCTACCCCACCACTTTGGTTTCTGGTAAAGTACTACTTTCTGAATACTGAATGTGTTAACTCTTTCTGTGTGTAAGAGCTGGAGGCACATACTGTCTAGTTTCTTGTAGAGAACCAATGAATTAGGGTCTTATTTGTATTTGCAGAGACAACAAAATCAAAGAAGACAGCAATGTGGTGACTACAACAGAGATGGTAATTAAGATAAAATGATGATGTTACTAGCATATTTTAAGAAGCCTGGAGAAGTTAGTATAGCTTCCAGGAAACTGAGATGAAAGAGATGTTCTTTAAAAGTAAACATGAAAATGTTGTATTTTTACCAAATATGACAAAGAACTGATACATCTCTCTGTGTTTGGGTGGATAAGTGGGGTGGAGGAGTTAAGAGGAGCTGAAAATAGAGTTTGCAGGGCAACTGGGGAATGAATTAATGAACCTATGGATAGCAACTCACTACAAGAAGAAATACAAGTCTGAATTGTTCTTGGAGCCACTGACTATACCTTTCTGTCTATCCCTTAAGAAGACACCCTGGATTTAAAGACTATGTATTAGCACAAGTAAGAGAAAAACTAGCTTATTTTATGACACTGATACTCCTTTCCTTCAGCTTGTGCAGAAGGCAGACAGCCCATCTCATTCCCTTCAGTGGTATCCCACCAACCTCCCTGGGAGTTCCGCACTGCATTTACCTGTCCTACTAGTCTTATTGGGCCCCTCATTTCTAAGATGCAACACCACCATCCACGAGAAGTCAGGTAAGAACTGAAGTAATTTGACATTGCTGAAGTACCAAGCATAAGTTGTCAGTTTTAGCCTTTTTTCTTCCAGGTATTTTTGATGGATGTTCATTTAACTTTTGGTTTTGTAATATGGTCTTCATAGAGATTATTTTAAGCTTTTACTGAAATAATAGAACTGAAGGGAGCAAAGCTGCTGAGAAACAGACATTTTGTGGGCTAAGAAGCAATCTCCTTATTACTTGAAAAAGTCTGCTATGAATGGGTATGGGAGAGCTTACAGACAAAATGATTGTGCCCATTTTTTAGGTAATAATTTCTGGTGAGGAGGCCTTGGAGTCAGTGATTTGCTTTCCTCTTGTCTACATGGTTGTTTCACAGGTAGTCTATGTGAAGTTCACAGAAATGGGTTCCCAGCAGCATGTTAAACTTCTAGGTGTGCTCAGCTTCATGATACTGGACATGCTGTGGAGAGTAGAGCCAGAGGAGTCTTGTTGCAGGCTCACTAGATGGGAAAAGCAATGTTTGTTTTGAGACCAAAAAGACACAAGACACAATCAGTGGGTTAATTCCCTTCCCTATGCCCCTTCCCACATCCTTACCCCAGTTTGATACCAGTTTGACCCAGAGGTGCTTTCTGTGAAAGTGACTGTGAAAACCTGCCCCCCAGAAAAGTTTTATGTGGAAAGACGAATATATTATGAGACTGCAAAAGAAAAACAGTCCCTCATCAAGAGTATGGCACCCTGTTGTCATTTGACCCTGGCTGGATGCCAGGTCCCCACCAAAACCACTCTATCACTCCCCTGTGTAAATGGGCAGGAGAGAGAAATTATAGCAAGAGGTTCATGAGTTGACATAAGGACAAGGAGAGATCACTTACAAATTGCCATCATGGGCAAAACAGACTTAGCTTGGAGATATTAATTGAATTGAATTACTAAAAAATAAGAGCAGGATAATGAGATAAAAAATTAATCACAGAAACACCTTCCCCTCACTCCTTCCTCCTTTCTGGATTCAACCTCCTCTCCCATCAAGCAGCAAAGGTAGTTGGGGAATGGAGGCTACAGTCAGTTCATCACCGGTTGTTTTTGCTGCTGCTTCCTCCTCAGGAAGAGGAGTCCTTCCACTGCTCCTGCATGGGGTCTCTCCCATGGGAGACTTCTCTGTGAACTTCTCCAATGTGAGTCCTTCCCATGGGCTGTAGTTCTTCACAAACTGCTCCAATGTGAATCACTCTTCTACAAGGCGCAATCCTTTGGGCACAGCCTGCTCCAGTGTGGGCTCCTCTCTCCACAGGTTCACAGGTCCCTGCTAGGAGTCTGCTCCAGCACAGGATTCCCATGGGGTCACAGCCCCTTTCAGGCATTCACCTGCTCCAGTGTGGGCTCCTCTCTCCACAGGTTCACAGGTCCCCGCTAGGAGTCTGCTCCAGCACAGGATTCCCATGGGGTCACAGCCCCTTTCAGGCATTCACCTGCTCCAGTGTGGGGTCCTCCATAGGCTACAGATGGGTCTCTGCACCTCTGTGGAGCTACATAGGGTGCAGGTGGACAGCCCGTGTTACCATCATCTGCCCACAGGCTGCAGTGGAACCTCCACTCCAGCACCTGAAGCACCTCCTGCCCCTCCTTCTGCACTGACCTTGGTGTTGTATAGTTGTTCCTCACATGTTCTCACTCCTCACTTCTCTGGCTGCAATTACATCTTCACAATAACTCAATAGCTATTTTTCCCCCCTCTTAAATCTATTATCACAGAGGCACAACCACCATCTCTGGCTGAGCCTTGGCCAGCAGTGTATCCATCCTGGAGCTGGCTGGCATTGGCTCTGCTGGACATGGGGGAAGACTCCAGCAGCTTCTCACCAAAGCCACCCCAGCAGCTGGCCTGCTACCAAAACCTGGCCACACAAACCCAATATACATTCATTACTGAGGCTGCTGCAGGTTTGATTCCCATCTCACTGAAATGTTTTCTTACAGGATGAATCAGTTACTGTTACTGGAAATTACACTTTCCAGTCTGAATCATATATTTGTACCTCTGAAGTCTCACTGGGCAATCAGATGGAAAAGCCACTGATGCATTAGCAACAGGAGGAAATAATGGGCAAAACTCTGAACCATTTAGAGAAAATGAACTATTTATAGCTAAAATAGGCCACCCTGAAAACAAAACATGAAACTAAACTACCAGAATAAGTGGTATACCTCAAACTATTTTTTCAAACACTTCTAACAAGTTGCTCCAGTTCCCATTTATATTGACTTGGCCTGATACAATTCTAATAGTCCTTTACTCTCTACAGCTTCCTGAGGAGACATGGACAGAGAGATGCTGAGCTTTTTTCCTCTCCATCAACCACTGACAGGACAGGAGGGAATGGATCAAAGCTGTGCCAGAGGACATTTAGATTGGACATTAAGAAGCACTTCTGTACTAAGAGACTGGTCAAAACCTGAACCACTCTTCCTAGAGAGGTGGGCAATAGCCCAAGCCCACCAGTGTTTAAGAGACATTTGGACAATGCCTTTAATAATACGCTTTAATTTCTGGGGGCCCTGAAGTGGTTCGACAGTTGGACGAGATGATCATTATAGGTCGCTTCCAACTGAGTCTATTTTATTCTTTACCAGATAACAGTAGCACAGTTTTTTGTGGAAATGGGCATGAACCAGAATTTTAGGTGCAAGTACTGTTTACTTATGTTAGATCATTCAAAAGACATGGAAAACAGTTCTCTGCTTATCCTGGCCTCTCATCTATATGGCTTTGAGCACCCTGATGCAAGAGTTGATGTAGGTCTATGATCTGGATTTTGTGACTTATTCGAGATTAGTCAAAGGTGTGAGAAACTATATAATTCAGAGCATGGGATCATCCTTGTATCTATGTGCAGTCCAACAACTAAGATTGCCCCAGGAGCAAAGGGTTTTCTGAGGTGATGAAAACCTTTGGCAGCCCAACTTTCCAGCTAAAAACATCTTGTTTACATGAAGCTTATAGTGAGGCAGCGTGTTACCTGTGGGCTGCAACAATCCAGAGCCCTGGAACAGGGTAGCAACAATACTGAAGGAATTGTGGTGAAGTCTGAGATGCACTGAGAAGAGGCTAAGTCAGACAAAGTTGCAGATTTCTATGGGCTGGAGAGGAGAGGAATGGCAGCAATAAGAAGGTCATCATGACAACCCCTGAAGCATGCTGCTGCACAGAGGAGCTGTGTCAGACAGGCTGTTGCCATGACATTTCTTTGGATAAACACCTGGAGTCCTTGGGCATACTGACGTGGTACTGCTCCAAGAGCCAAAACCACTCTGTTGCTGCTTTAATTGAAATCCTATTGCTTAAAGAGCATTCAGTACCCTCTCAGTTGTGAAACTATGGCCTTGAATGTGTGTTGTGTCTCCAAGAGGAGGCATCCCCTGTATAAGATTCAGTCACACATAGAAAAGAAAGATGGTCTTGTGGTTTAATCTGAAGTGAGGTTCTTTGCCCTTGGCTCCTAGAGACTGTAATTTTGTCCTCTGGCAGGTCACTTTGGAACAAACTGGTTTTAGTGGCACATAACCAAAACAACTGCCTTGGCCCCCAGACTGTGGGTGTGGGTGAGCAGCAGAACATGTTATGCAGTACACAGAGGGAAGGGCACAAGATTAGCTCTCTGTGACTCTATGAACCTGCCATTTATTTTGCTTTGCACCCTAAATTAAAAACAAAAACAACAAAACAAAGCATCCTTTGATTTCAGCTCCAGCCTCCAGGAGGTATACAATCTTGTTTTTCTGAGTTATTTATCTCTCTGAACACCAACTCCAAAATGACCTGTCCCAACTTTACGAGTGCTTGACATTTCTGAAAACTGTGTTCTGGGGATCTGGAGTCAAATAGAAATGCACATTTAACAGGAGGCACCTAACCTTGGATTATAAGGCTGAATTAAAAGCCGTCAGTTAAAGTTCATTAATATACTTAGTAGTGTGTGCCATACAAATGTTAATATGGCTTTCTGAGAAGGACATGCCTCTGTCAGTGCTACATATGAACTGCAGTTCAGATCTGCTTGTAGTTTTGACCCACTGGTGTTCAAACAGGAGGAACACTTTGTGTGTGCTCTAAGTAGATTTAATTCAGGTGCATTGAAGAAAAAGCTGAAAAGTAGAAAAGATCATCCACAATTAAGAGATGAGTTTTTCTTTCTCCTAAAATATCTTCTTTATTCAAAAGTACTTTTACACAGATAGCTCTGTGTTTCCATTACACCTTTTGAATTTGTCTTTATCAACTTGCCTCTGAGTACTCTGTCAAGGTTTGGTAAGCCGTAGGCTCTTCATTTAACTTGATAGCTTTGAAAATAATTTTGTGAATATTGTGTATGAATCACTATGCTGAAGGGAAAAGGATGAAAAGGAGTAAGTGTGGTAGACTTCTTAATTGTGAAGGAGGAGACCAGTGCAGCCATACACATGCAGCAACCCAGAGGTTCCTCCTGGAATAGAAGACCAACACTCCTGAGGTGTGCAAAGACAGAGTTCAGTGGAGTCCCCTTTGACACATTTGAGTCTGACAAGGTAATTTACAGAAGCATCTGGATTTGGCAGCAGGCTTTTTGTCACTAAAGAAAATTGATCTGATCCATGAAATAATTTTCCATAAAAGGAAGAAGACAGATTCCCCTAGAGCCAGCAAGTCTTGCTCACAAGTTCCCGCAACTGCAGTGTTCTGAAACCTGGGAGCCCAGTAGGGCCAACTAGAGCTTATGAGTCTTCATGTTCATATCCTTGAGAAGAGATAAACTAGAGTACTCCAAATTTCCTCTTCCTAGAGCAAAGCCTCCTCTTAATTTCCCAATGAAGGTTTCCTCATCTTTGAAGAAGATGTAGTGTATTTTATGTGAAGATGCTTAACCACTCCTTGTTGCTGGTTATCTTGCAATCTGACCCACCTGGCCAAAGCATGTCTCTCCCATTCTACCCTACTACAGGTGCCCTAACCCCAACCCTAACCCTGCTTTGATTAACCTCATCCACACCAGTTCATTTTCTTCTGGGCTAGTCACCAACTTGTCTCCTTTAACCATAAGAATTTTTTATCATGCATCCACTAGTCAGCAGGTTCTCTTTGCAATGCCAGTTCTCTTCAGTTTCTGCCTCTTTCCTTTTTCGTTTTCATTCTTTATGGCATTTTATTTTTATTTAGCTGTGCTACTGGGTGTAATTCTATGATACTGCTTATGTTGCTGAAAGCCACCCACTTACTCTGGGGTGCAAATTCTCTTGACTAAAAGGGAACATATTGTGGGGCAGTTTTCTGGACTTTGCTATCCCAGCCAAAATATGCATTTGGATGTAAATTCAGGCAGCAGAAAGCAGCTCAGTTTGTGCTGCAAATGAGGTAAATAATCTGATCACAGTGCCCCTTTTAAGTTCTTTTAGGCTCTTAGATTTTGTGTATCTGTGCAAGATTTTGTGTATCTGTGTTTTTCCAGTTGTGAAAAATCTCCTCTGTCCAAGCATGATGAAAAATTCCACTCTAACTTCTAAACTCATAAGATTTTTTTTCTCAGTTACAGAACAGGTAGAGACAGCTACTGCTACCATACAAGAAGCATTAAATGTGTGTGTGAGGCAGAATGATTGCACTTGCTTCCACAGACTTTTCCATGGAAGAAAATAGTTTAAAGACAAATGACAAGACTGAAGAAAAGCTAATTGCCTGAAGCAGTTAAACTGGGATAAAGATGTGTGTTGTTGAAATTCTCATCCCGAGGAGATTTCACCCAAGGGAAACTTTAGTCCTTAGTATGTTGTTAAGAAGGGGAGAAACCTCAAGAGAGGAATTCAAGGAACAATTTGGGAATCTTAATTCTAGTGAACTGCCAGGACCAGATGGTGTTCATCTCAAGCTGTGAGGAATCTCAGCTCCAAAACTGGAAAGCTTCTGACAAACATATGCAATATATTCCTTAAAATAAGAGTTCTTCCTGGTTGCTGTAAAGGTGTCAACAGGGAGCATCACTTTCAAAATGCAATGAAGAACGACCTTGGGATTTGCAGGTGAATGCACAATAACCTACATAGAGGGGAAGCATTTCAGGCTAGTCAGAATGGAAACATATACTTAGAAAAACAGAATTGAATCATCTGACCAACAGCACAGTTTCTGCTGAAAGTCCTCAGCTGGTCTTGGAAGTTATTTGAAGACTATATTTAAAATATTGGGAGGAAAAAATCTGTCATATATCATCCAGGGTTTTAGGAAGTTTTAATACCATTTTTAACATAATAGTCCCTTTTCTTATGCTAGACAGGTAATTTGTTCTGAATTAAATACTGGCTAAGCATCAAATATTTTAAGTCCTGGCTGTTTTTCTAAATGCAGGTCATGTAACAGTGGCATGCAAAGATCTGTGCAGGGATTGCTCTTGTATGATTTTTTGGTGATTTTAAGACTGAATTGAAGATGTGGTCATTATGTATCACTATCCACGTTTGGAAAAACTAGAGAAGCACACAAAATATAGAAAGACATTTCATTCTTACTTCATTTGTTCATTTCAGTGAACAATATAGTAGGTAAAATTTAACTTATATGCATACAGACTCACATACGACAGGAAGAAAAATCTATTTTTTGCCAGACATGCAATGAACCTAAACAAGGAATCAAAGATCTGGGAGTGGTTATTGACAGCAGGTCAGCCTGCTTCACCCAGGCAAGAAGAGCAATGAGAAAGTCTAGCTTTAGGTTCTCAGAAAATGAAAGTTACAGTCACAAGCAGCAGCAATTTGAATATCCTTAAAACAAATTAAAGGAAATAATTCTGCAGAATTCAGTGTTAACAGCATGTCATAAAAAGTAGGGTTTGCAAGACCTAAAGACTTAGATCATCCTGCTACCATTACCAGCTTTACAGCAGACAAATTATATGACCAATATCAAATATCAAATTCTGGGTTATAAACTTCACTTCTGTGAAGTGAAATGAAGCAAAATACCTTCCATAGAATTGTACAGTAAGAGAGGCTTAATTTTAGTTGGACAGAGATTACCTCCCTCTAATATAGAAGAGTGGCCTGAACTGGTGAGTTAATATTGACCTTTGCTGTATAATTCTGGTGAACAGTCCCAGACTTTTGTATTTCTGAGGAAGGCAATGCACTCGTTGCATGTGTTTCCTCCTTAGACATTAGTATCTTTTGTAGAATGGGAGTTCAAATGAAGTCAAATAAAATTGTTACCAATTTGAAATGTTGTCTGCCTCCTTTGTCCTTTTTATATTATGGATGGCTAAAAAAAAAAAAAAAGAAATTGCACTTTATGGTTTATGGCAATGATTTCCAAAGCAAATGTAGCTCACTCTGCTAAGTGTTTTCATTGGCATCCCAAAAGTAAGCTGCAGTTACTTTAGAGTCTAAAGGTCAACTTCAGTCTCATAGTTTCACAATTTTCCAAGACAATGAATTATATTTAAATATGTAATAGAAAACATAAAAGTATAGAAATTGTTTTTAAAATGAAGCTGGATGGGGGAAAAGAGAATAATTTATTTCAACCACAAAAGTCAGTTATGTAACTGCTATTTGTTATTGAGAGTCTGATTGCCCTTTTACTCAGTGTATTCCCACTTTTCACTAGACTTAAAGAAATAGACCTGGTCTTTTTTTGTTTTTTATTTTATTCCATTAAGGAGAATTATGAGACATTTTACAGCAGAATAGTCTATTGATGTAGTGCTTAGTTAACACAAATTTACACACATAACAATTACTATAAATTTTCTGATATTAAATACCTGCTCAAGTCTGATAAAGACCTACTGAAGCCAAATATTTAAACAACAGAAAAATTTGCTTAAAGCACTTAAAGGGTTTACAAACAAGTGATCTGTCATTATTCAAACATTGTTTGGCATTTTGTCTTATTTTAAAGTCACCTTTGAGACCTTAGATGTTAAATAAAATTTTCAGATGCAGCAACATTTATGTGTGTTTATATATATATGCATGATGCATATACATTATACATATGTGTAAATGTACATGAAAAATACATATTGTAAATATCACCACACATGGTTTTAAGAAAGGACTAGCAGGGGGGCTTACTTTGCAGATTTTAGGACTGAAAGTGTTGCACTTTGAAGCAGAAATTCAAGCAAAATTCTTAGCATCAGTGACGTGTATTCTAAATCTATACACGCAGTCTGCTCTCTCAGTCAAGAAGTGCCATTTCTCCATAAAAACAATGCAAGACTATAAAGGCCACAACTAACTTACAAACCATTAGTTACATTACTTATTAGGCAGGTGTTTATATGTGAATAGCTCCTGGCTTGTTTCGTCTGGATAGGTAGGAAGACAGCCATGGTAGGCAGCAGAAGTCCCTGATGTGATTGTGCATTAACAAATCTCTCAGTGTCTCGGAAAATAACAAAGTGGTGAACAGACACATACTTGTCCCTAATCTTTTTTCCCCAAAATCTTAATCTTCCAGAAGTTAAAATTGCTTTCTCTAGGTTGACCTAACACAGTAACTAACTTATCTCAGTGGCTAAATTAGAAAGCACTGCAGATAAATCATGTAGTATGTTTAGAACACTTCTGTCTGTCATGATTAAAACTGTTGTGATAAAGGTAATTAATTACTCCACTTGCTGTAATCACAGGGAGCATCAGCAGCCATAGGAACTGATGTGACCAGTACAAATGCAAGCCCTGAGGTAGTCATGACTCTGTGATGCTGATTCTCAGACTATGAGGAATACTCTGTGTGGAGCAGTTGTTTTGAGGTCCTTGCTTTGTTTTGAAATCCACTGGGAAGCACTCAGCATAGCTGACAAATGAGCTCATTTTCTGGGTGTGGCTCTCCAGGGCTTGGGAAGGACAGTTGCAAAGTTCTCAGGGAAAGCTTTTTTGGAGTGCTAAGTATTGATAACCCAGTTAATTGTTTTGACTAGTTTGTTGGTGCCAAGGGTTAATTTGAGTCATGTGAAACCAGAGTTGAGAAGATGAAAATGCCGTGAGTGGATTTTTTTTACTTAGATTTTTTACTAAGATTTGCTCTGGGAGGCAGTGGGGCATTATTGCTCCACTTTACCTTTCCCTTGGTATCTCAGTCAGCTGGGGTCAGAGAAGGGGCAAAAAAATGAGAAAGGATAAGGAAAACCCAAGAAACCAGTCAGGTAAATATTACATAACTAGTCTTATATCAGGAAAAGGGAGAGAACCGAGACATACACATATGGCTCTGGTTTCCTTCCAGAGGTTTCTGAAGACCAGGAATGTTGTTGTTGTTCACTGATACAGCTGACCTGGGCCTCTGCCAGGGAAGAGGGCAGGCAGAGGAGGGGGATGTGTGTTTGTCTTTCCCTCCTCAGTATGAAATATGTCTTCTTTCCTCTGCCAATGGCACTGCGTGCAAATGTGTCTGTTTGCAAAATCACCATCTCCCCTGTGGAATGACGACGTTGTTCGAATCCCAGGTTTGAAGGGATGGGCTTCTGAGTAGCATTTATTTTTGTTTTCCTTTGTGTTTTGATAAGATTTTGCTTTTCAGTGCCTGCAAGGAAGTGTTCTAAATACGTCTTTTGTTTCTGTAATGGCAATGTCTGAAATGTTCCCTCCTGATTTTCATTTGCATATGGCTATAGAGCATTTTTTTTTATTTCCTCCATTTGGTAGCCTTTAGCAGGCTCTGATCTGTACTTAAGGACTTTCAAAAATGTTGTGTCATCCTACAAATAGTCCTTAATTGGTCTAGTGTCTATTTAAAACTTAATGGTTTACAGTACATTTAATAACTTACAAAAAGTAACTTGTTCCTTTTGAACTAATTTACCACTACTGTGCCCACAGGCAGGTTTTTTAAGGACAGTCTAAATGTGTGTGTGTGTGTAAATATATAATACATACAAATACACATATTTCAGCATTAATTTAAGAGCACTGAAATGTTTAAAGCATTTGAGAAAAAGAAACCAACAGGCTTTTCAACACATAAAGCCTTCTTCAGACAAGTTGATATTTTTGAAACTACCTTTTCATTGCTCCCCAGGGCTCTTTAAGTCCTCTTAGAGTTCAGGGCATGGGGGTAGTGGTCTACAAACAGTGTGATAAGGACCAGGAAGTCTCGCATCTCCCACTGTTTCGATGAGTACTTGTGTGTGTGTGTCACACTACGCCAAATCAGTTGACAAAGGGAGAATTTTTGCTTGTAACATTTTGCTGTGTGCATTTCAAAACAGCACAACTTACACTGTGTCCTGTGCAAGATGACTCACCTTACTCTAATTTAAGTATTCTCAGCATTCATCAACTACAGCCTGGATTGAGCCACTAAAGACAGGCACAGGCAAGCAGCAGTGTGGTGGCTGGCTGGACTCCAGGGGCCACTCCTCATGGAAAGTCATCAGGCTCTCCTGTGCCTTTCGGGAACACGCACATTGTGGTGCATATTGAGTCAAAATATGGCACACGTTGAGTCAAGTCCTGTTTCCACTCCCAGTCCCCTGTGTGAGTCTGTGTGGTGAGGAAGATGACAGGCCTCATCGTCTGCCTTTACCCAGGTGTCAACCTCATGCTCAGAAAGTGGATGTAAATATTTCTATTAATGACACTGTGGAACTGCTTCATCCCTCAGACAGAATTGCCTTGCCTCACGTAGGGGCTAGGGAAGCCCAGAGAAGTTCAAAGTTGCTCAGGAATACACCATTTCAACCGAATCAGACTGTATCAACTATGTTGTCACTTTATGGTGGCCAAAAAGGGAATTTGTATCTGAATAGTATCTCTTTGTAAGAAAATCAGTCTGGTGAAGCAGCATTATTGCCTTCTCCAGACTCACTCAGCTGGACTGAGAGGCTAGCTGCTGCTTTTCTAGTTGCTTTCCATAAGCATAAGAATCACTTTGTCTTTCAAGAGCTGTTTCCTACAAGGGTACACTGTACAATGTTCCTTACTCATTCCTATCTCTGTAGTAATGAGGTGAAATAGTCCACAACTGAGTGGTCTCAATACATACTAAGAGCAAAACCAAACCTAATGTTAATGACAACACTGTGTTGAATGGAGATCTGAGGTGCTCTAGGCCACATCAAAATGTGCCTCAAAAGCTCTGAAGAGACCCTCCTAGAGTCTTTTGGTTTAGCAAATGGGGGAGAGATGGCTTAGATTACTAATGTCACTGAGACCACCAAATTTTTTCTGGCCAGACTGCACTGCAAAAACCTGTGACATTCCTTGCTGCTCAGGTAACTGATTTGATGTTCAGCAACTCTTAGAAAGGAGGCAAGTTTTGAAATGTTGATTCCTACCAAGAGCAGAGCACGACGATGAACAGCACTAGTAGATAAGTGAAAAACACCAGGAACATTGTTTTCATTAATATTTAGACCTCTGAGAACTATTCCCATACACAGTCTGTTCCACGTGCTTACCTTGCTAGACGCTGTATTGGAGGCACATCTGGTTGCAGAAGCTCCATGGCATGGGTCCAGCTGTGACATGGAAGCAGTGTTCTTCTGTGAGCAAGGACAGCTGCTCCTGCTGTCAGCCACACCTGGTCATTAGTGAGCAATTTTGTAGTTGTAACCGTAAGGCACTGGAAAGTATTTAGTGACATCAATGTTTGATTTTATGTAGTATTGCTTCAGAGCCAGGAGTTCAGCAGCACTTCCTAGAAAGGGAGTGATACACATATTTTTATGTTTCCAGAGAGGAGTACCAGTGTGACACTAGAGTGTTAAAGGCATGGAGGAAAGGAAAATTAGAGGAAGAAAGAATAGGGATGAAGAAAAGCACTTTGAGTTTATTCCCTATGTTACAGGCAAAGTTCATAAAATATTCAGCACTTGAACTCTTCAGTATGTGGTCAGAATTTCCTCTCACTTCTGAATGACCTACAGAACAAACATTGGCTTGTTGACATGTAATAGTTGCCTTCAAACAGGATATTATTCAAGCACTCTAAAATAATCTAAAACTCATAAGAAATAGACAGGTTAATCCCCATCACCTGTGAGTGAGGAAGAAAAAAATAAATTATTCACAACCCATTACTTCCCTGGTAAAACACCACAGATTTTTGTGACTGTTACTGTGGCTGGAATCAATTAAACCAGTGTGCATTCTTTGAGAGTCTTAAAATATTTTTAAGTTTGGGCTCAAACATGGACAGTGTCACACTTTTTCCAGTATAAATTCTCCCAGCATGTGTTTTAAGGTGTTTTGGACCAATAAAGATTTGTTTAGGAAAAAAAAAAATTAAAGGCAGAAAGGAGAAATAATTCCATTTAAAGAAGAGAGCTTGATTACACAGGGTTTGGTTTTTCTTTAAATCACACCAAGAGAGCTGGTAGGAATGATGAGATGTGGATAGATACACAAAGCTTACTGTAAAGAAACAACTGCAACTAGTTAGTTTATATGAGATAAAAACAACATAAGCCATAGTTGTAGAATACCAAAATCCTTCTGACATGAAGAAATATTAATTGGACTTCTTTCAGTTTAAAATTTAATTATTTATCTTTAAAGAGATGGCAAACAGAAATGTGTTACAGAGCAAAACAATTATCCCCCGGTATTCCCCCTGCACTGTCACCTGGGCCGTATCACCCACAGCCAGGTTTTCCACCTGCGTCTTCCTGGAACCTGCATAAACCCTTCAAAAGGTATGTCCTCATAACCTGTTTTCCAGCTTTTTCCTGTGTGTCAAACAGACACAGAAGACACAAATGTGCTAGAAAACATCTTCCTGAATAGACAGAGCTGAAAGGTCAATTGTTCCAGCCGCCCACCCCCACCCCCCCCCCAAAAAAAAAAAGGGTGGAAAACGGTAGCTTTGTGGATAGAGGCAATGGAAGTTCATACTTTATTTTGCTTTAGGGTTTCCCCCCCTTTTTGGTGGTGACTGCATGAGCTAACTGACCTCTCTGTCATGATGCGTGCTGGAACACAGGCATACTTGGCTGTTTTAAGCCTTCTCTTGGGCATGTTCACTAGTAAGGTAGACTTCACAATTACTGAGAGGGTCTCAGTTAAGTTAGCCTTTTGTTGTGAGGGGAAAATAGTTCACAGGAAGCACTCTGAGGCTGCTGGGTCTATTACTGGCTTTTCTCCACCATTCCCGACCTCCCTGCTTCCATCTGTTCTCCAAAATGTGCTTTTGAGAGGTGAAAGCGGATACTTTTGTCTGTGTATTTTGCTGTCAGTGATCACAGTAACAGCTAATCCCAAAGCATTTAAAACATGATGATTCCAGTTGTACATTTAACAGCCTTCAAAGCCAATATTAGGACATTTCTCTTGCCAATTAAAAGAATATAAATGCTTGTCAGACAGCTTTGGAGTCAGGTGTGTAACATGCTGGAATCTGAAAATAAAGCATTTCATTTGCAGGCCTGTCAGTCAACAAAGCCATGCTGAGCTTTTCCAGTCGTTCATATCCCAAAAGAGTATTACACTGAGCTAGTGACTGCCCTTGGAGAAGGAAGGACTGAAAGAGCAGAGACTGACACTTTTCATGACCCTGACTCAGTGGGGCAACTCACATGCAACAGCTTGGCTAATAGCTGCAAATGGGTTCCTCTGGAGCCAGTCTCTTGATTCATGTATCTCATAAAATTATAACCACACCTAAACTAAACTTCAACAATTTAGGATTTTTAGAAACACTTTTGATCCACTGTTTAACTGTATGAAACCCTACTGCTGCTAATGCTGGAGAGATTTCAGCAATTGTCTGTGCAGGTTCTCTTGCTTATTTTCTTATTCATTCCTAATCATCTTGGCTTTCTTTTGATCATTTTGAGAGGGCAGATGAAATTAATGCTAACAGGCACTAAAGCCTTCAATTTCTGGAAGGTCAAATCATTTCCATGAGCCCTGTTACTCTTCTTAGAGGAGCACAAACAAGGAGAGGGGAGAAAGGTTCTGGCCAGGTAGCCCATGTGCTACCGGAATAGACAGCAGGCAGCAAGAAGGCAAGAGAGTAATGGCCATCTGTTGTGAATGTTGGCCTTTTATGAGGGAGAGTAGTTAATGGACTGAAAGGGAAGAGCAGTGTATTTTGTGATTACGAGAGAGCAAGTATGCAGCTGAGCACAGATGTAGTGGCAGGGTGGGACCTTGGGGTAAGCAAGGGAAAGAATGTGAGATGGAATTGTCTGGACAAGAAAGTAGTTTTCATTGAAGTTCTTTGTCTTTTAGTGCAATTAGAACCAAATCATCCTAGTGGATTTTCTCCTCAAAATTTCAAAGCTTTTCCATTTGAATCACCGAAGAAAATTATCTCATAGAGACACCAAGGCTTCCTGAGTAGTGACACTCACCTGCCAGAAGCTGTGCCTTCTGCAGACTTTCACTCATTGTGCTGGTTTGCTTATGTCATAGTCCTTAATTGAGAAAGACTTAATCCTTTTAAACATGTCAAACAAACACATCTAGATTTGGTAATCAGTTACTGACTCCCCTAGCTCTATACTATTTTTCTGTAATACTTTGTGGTGTTGCTCCTAATAAAAAACTGAAAAGAGAGTACTGGTCTCTCAAAGTGTTGTCCTAGTCACTTTACCACAAATAGTCTCTCTTGCATTAGTTTGTGCTGAGTGAAAGTCTCTTCATCAGATACAGCAACTGCAGAAGCTGAGTGCTAGCTCCTGACCCCCACTAACAGACCACAGCCAGAAGAAGGGCACATGTTTGGTCTATGCACAGCTGGAGGTATAAGCGGCATAAATTTTAAGTCATACAGATGGATTAAAGTGAAGTTTGCCCACATCTTCTGGTGCACCATTCAAATACATCTTAGCTTGATCATGAGCTGCCTGTCTGCATTCTCACTGCTTCTGCTTCATGGTCCTCCAGAACCTCAGCACCATTTGCACCACTTTTGTCTGGGTGTTATAAATAACACTGTTCTGCAACCTCTTTGGGTTTGGCACCTTTTTGAAATTTTCATTTTATATTCCTAACAGATTAGTGTTGCCATCTTTTTAACCATGATTACTGACGGTAAAAATTATGTTTTTATTATCTATCCTATTCAATATATTAAATATGTCAATAGATACCAATAGATTATATATTAGATAAATATCATATATAATATATCATATAATACATAATATACATTTATATATTGCATATATATCATATGTTATGCTATATTGCATTATATATAATTATTATTATATATCAATTTGCTGGATAGTGAAGCAGTGAGGGAATTGAAATTTTAAAACAGAAACTCAGTCTTATGTGAATGTAAAACTATATATTTTACCTTCCATAGTTCCTTGGTCTTAAAATTAAACATGGCCTGCACTTTATAACTTATGGCCATGTTCCAGTAATATCAGGAACTATCAGGACAACAGCATTTTGAAAGCTCATCTGTTTTTTAAGGGTTCTTCTAGGACAAATTCATTTTAAGGAGTGGGGAGCATGTTGAGAACAGCGGCCTTGAATTTTGTGTCAGCTGCAGAATCCCACTGCAAAAACATAGTAACAAGTAAGGTCAGTAAGGGAGTGAAGTCCTGGATGGAGTTTTAACTGTTTCCAGAGACCATACAACTGACAATCCCACATTCTGTTGCAGCAACTGCTAAAAGGGACAGCCATGATGCCACCATGGCTGATGAAAGCAGATGCATCTAATCATAAAGCCTCATGTCTGCTCTAGGAGGGTGACCACAAACACAGCGGTTCTTCTGAAGCATGCAATGCTATGATCTACTAGTAACAGATATTTAATAAGGGGTTTTGAGTGTTTTTTACTTAATTCTAAACCAAACATTTTCAGTTAGCAGCTGATAATTTTTACAGTTTTATGAGACTGGTTTTAAGGTGGTGGTTTGTTTTTTTTTTTTTTTTTATTTCAGCATATTCTTCCTAAGCCTGTGTTACTGAAGAAGAATATGTAGTGGAATTGAATTTCTAGTGTATTTTAGGCTGAGAAACAGAGTGGATGGAAGAAATACGTGTACATGCTGCCATTTCTCAGCTGGATTCAATTAACAATTGAACCAAATAGAATGATAGGGACTGGTGTCCATTGAGAATAACCTCCTCCTGATTGAAGGTCACTTTTTAATATCTGTAGATATTCATCAATAAAGTAACATTGCACATTAAAAAGTTTGTGTTTGTTTGAGTTTTGGGAGATCAGCACTGATATGATAACAGATTTTTAAATACAACTATTTCTATGAATAAGAAAACTGAAAATTTCATTTAGAGAAAACTCAATTAATAATGGATTTGGCACCAAATCTCTATTGTAAGGACATTGAAATTCATTCAAATGATCAAGTAATTAATTTTTTTAAATTAATAAAATAAGCATACTTTAAAACTAGACACAAGATGCTTCTGAATGCTGCCACTAAGAATTCAGACTTGAGAATCAGCGAATAACTGATTGTTCATTCAAATGCCAAGAAAAGAAGAAAAGGAATGATAACACAGGAAAAAAGCAGGTCCACAGTTGTTTTGGTTATCTCTTGGGCAGCAAACTCTTCAGTGTGTTGTTTGAAATACTTTTCAGGGGAAGAATTGGCCTCATTTGTGAACTCTGTGACACTCAGTGACAAACACAGGGTTCTGCTCCTGAAATTTAATAAAAGGTAGGAAAAGCTTGTTTTTGTAAGAGACAAAACTCTTTTTTTTTTCGAAAACAACACAAATGGTGATATGTCACTCACTGAAGGATGAGGTGTTGATGCAAACACACAAGTACCTCACAGGATGGTGAAGTGGTGAGAGAGTTGAGATCATACTCTCGTGTTTAAAACAGGAATTCAGTCTTACATGAAGCTAAAACTATACATATTTTACCTTGCATATTTCTTAGGTCTTAAACTAAACATGGCCTGCAATTTATAATTTATGGCCCATAAACAGTTTGTATTATGTTTTCTAAACCCCAGCTATTAACAAGAATATTAAAAGGGAGGAGGGAAACACAGTTATTATTGCAGTGTTAGCTTTCATGAAAGTAACAGAGGTAGAGTTAGAATGCTAGCAACAATAAAATAGGTAAGCAATTAGAAAAAAAAATCATGACAACATTGTCCTGGGATTGTATATACATACATACACACATACATACACACATACATGCATACACGCATACAGATATACACACACACACACACACACACACACACACACACACACATATATGTTTGTGGTGTGTTGACCGTTAGAGATACAAGTTTCTCTCAGTGGCTGCACATGACCCTGTCTCCATTATGGGCAAAAAGTAATCAATAGCCAAACACTGGCAACTTGCATGTCCTTGCTACACAGCAAGCTCCTTGAGATGGGCAAAAGCTTTATAGCGTCAAAACCACTCTTTCATGAGCTCATAATCTGGAGGGTGCTCTCAGTTTCATATTCAGACTGAGAGTCAGAACCAACACATCTGTTCCTTAGGCTGACCACAGTAAAGTTAAGTTTTTACAGAAGAAAAGTGATCACATCATTTTGAATATAGTGTGCCCTTCTTTTGCTTCTACTGTTGTTCTATTGTAATTATGTTGGTGAGACTTAGCTACTGTAAGCTGCAGGTTGCTTCCAATAGTCTGAGGACAATTTAGTCATTTATTAGTGTAATGGAGCTTAAACAGAGGATTCAGCCTTTTCAAGCTGAAGCTTGGTAGCACTGAGGACTTTCCTTCTTTCAAACATATCATCACTGCTCAAGTGCTGTTTGTGGGAAATTCTTCATCCCTTTTTATATGATCATTGTAAGAAAATCCTGGCCTGAGTCTATCATCAACTTAATATATGAGAGATATGATTTCATCTGCATAATTTGTGTGCCTGCATGAAGTCGTTTTGCTAAGAGCGGCAGAGGCAGTTCTAGGCAGCTGTACCTTAAAGCCTGCCCATATTTTCTAACTTAAAGATGCAGAAAAAAGGCAGCTGGTAGCAACTTGCACCTTAATGCTAGTACTTCAAAGGACAGAGAGAAGTCTTTAGTGTCAAAAGTCTCTCAGGACTCATCCCTTTCTATAATATCATGTATTTATTCTTCACATCTTCTCCGGGGACACCCCCTTGTCGCAGGGGAG
Organism: Pithys albifrons albifrons; assembly: GCF_047495875.1. Taxonomy (NCBI): domain Eukaryota; kingdom Metazoa; phylum Chordata; class Aves; order Passeriformes; family Thamnophilidae; genus Pithys; species Pithys albifrons. Next base: position 19,035,384 of record NC_092461.1, read on the forward strand.
AAGCTTGTGTGCCCTCATGAGGTTGAGAGCTATGCTGGTGTTGGTTTGTGCCACCGGTAGGGTCTCCCATGCCAGACAGGTCTCAGCTGAAGGGTCAGACAAAGTGTGTCCACAGGCAGGATGGGCTCGCTAGCCATCTGGCAACCATCCTAGGAGAAGGACAACTCCAACCCCAACCCCAGGCAGATGGAGCTCGCTTAGCCCTGTAAGGCCATCCATCTAAGAGAAGGATGCTCTAACCAAACCTACGTCCTGAGGTATTCACTGTCACCACCCAAGCTCGCTAGGCCGTGGCAGATGAACCTTAGGAGTAAAGGGTGGGGCCAGTTCTGCGCACACTGTGCCTCACCTAAAAAATCCATTGCGCAGGCTCGAAGGGTTCACCCACATTGCAAAGCCCTGTAGTGACAGGTGAGGGTCGAAAATGGCAGGTGATAGGAAACAGCTGGAAGCTGCAGACCCAACCCTGCATGCAGGCGGTTCAGGATATGGGTCATTAGAGACTTGACCCCGGAGATGACAGTCTCTTGCAGCAGCATCCTGAACAACCAAGCAGCCTTTTCTAGGGACAGCACTGCTTGCTCCACACGGAGAGGGGCCTAGCAAAGGTGGCCTAAACAAAGCTCATCTCCACACCCGGTTGGATAACCGCGGCCAACCGGCATCTTCCATGTGGTCAAACAAAACCAAAGAGATTTCAAAGGCATACACCTGCCTGCAAAGATGTGCTCAAACTAACACTCGCATGTTGGAACATCAGAACCATGCTTGATACTGGGGATAGTGGATGTCCTGAGTGTCATTCTGCTCTAATTGCCCACGAACTGTCACAGCTCAACATTAACATTGCTGCTCTCAGTGAAGTTCGTCTTCATGAGGAAGGCAGCCTTAAAGAACATGGTGCTGGCTACACACTCTACTGGTCAGGCAAACCCAAAACCGAAAGACACCTTTCAGGAGTTGGCTTCATGATTAAAAAGTCCATTGCCTCCAAACTTGAAAATCTGCCGACAGGTCATTCCGATCTCATTATGTCCTTATGCCTCCCTCTACACAACAAGCAACATGTTGTTCTTTTTAACGTATATGCCCCAACTCTCCAAGCTGAGCCAGCGGAAAAAGACAAATTCTACACCGACCTGCGCCACCTCACTCAAAATGTTCCTGCAGATGATAAAATCATAATCCTTGGTGACTTCAACGCCAGAGTAGGTAAGAATTCTGAAGTCTGGAAAGGAGTCCTGGGCAAGCATCGCATTGGAAACTGCAACGACAACGGATGCCTCCTGCTAGAGTTTTGTGCAGAACGGCAGCTCAGCATCACCAACACTATCTTTCAACAGAAAGACAGCCTGAAGACAACCCGGATGCATCCTCAATCCAAGCACTGGCACCTCATCGACTATATCTTAGTACAACAGAGAAATGTCAGTGATGTCCGTCATACTCGAGTGATGTCGAGTGCAGAATGTCAAACAGACCATCACCTTGTGCATTGCAAACTTAACCTCCACTTCAAGCCCAAACCTAAGAGAGGCGGCATTCCAAGGAGGAGGCTCCAAGTCAGCAATCTTCAAACAGCCACAGTGAGAGACAGCTTCCAGGGAAACCTTCAAACTAGACTTAAAGATAATCCCATAGATCCCTCTCCTGAAGCACTTTGGCAACATATTAAAAGTTGCATCCTGCAGTCCTCTGAAGAGTCCCTAGGGTTCTCCTCCAAGAAAAACAAAGACTGGTTTGATGAAAACAATCAAGAGATCCAGGAATTGTTGAAGTAGAAGAGAACTGCTCACCAAGAACACCTCGCTCAGCCATCTTGCCATATAAAAAAAGCTGCCTTTCATCTTGCATGCAGCAGCTCCAACAGAAACTTCGAGACATCCAGAACAAATGGTGGCTCAACCTAGCAGAAAAGACACAACTATGTGCAGATTTGAGTGACCAAAGAGGATTCTATGAGGCCCTGAAAGCAGTGTACAGACCCACATACCAGCTTCAAAGCCCCCTACTCAGTGCAGATGGTCAAATGCTTCTAACAGATAAAACCTCCATCCTGAACCGATGGTCTGAGCACTTTCAGACTCTCTTCAGTGCCAACCGTGTAGTCCAAGGCTCAGCAATTCAGCACATTACATAACAACCAGTGAAACATGAATTGGATGCAGCCCCTACTATGGGAGAGATACTCAAGGCCATACAACAGGTGAAAACTGGCAAGGCAGCTGGGGTTGATGGAATTCCACCCAAAATCTGGAAGCATGGAGGTCAAGCACTCCATGACAATTCCACAAGCTTGTTGTGCGTTGCTGGGAACAAGGGGAACTACCACCAGATCTCCGTGATTCAGTCATCATCACCCTACACAAGAAGAACCCTGCTCATATTACCAAGGTATTACTTTGCTCTCCATTGCTGGTAAAATCCTTGCAAGAATTCTTCTGAACAGATTAGTACCCACTATTGCAGAAGATCTTCTACCTGAAAGTCACTGTGCTTTCAGAGCCAATAGGAGCACCACAGACATGGTGCAAGAGAAGTGTAGGGAACAGAACAAAGGTCTCTATGTAACTTCCGTTGACCTCACCAGAGCTTTCGACACTGTGAGCAGAAAAGGCCTGTGGCAGATTTTGGAACGTTTAGGATGTCCCCCCAAGTTTGTCAAAATGATCATCCTGCTACATGAGGATCAGTGTGGACAAGTCAGATATAGTGATGCACTCTCTGAGCCCTTTCCAATAACCAGTGGTGTGAAACAAGGTTGCGTTCTTGCACCAACTCTATTCACAATCTTCTTCAGCATGATGCTCCAAAGAGCCACAGCAGACCTCGATGAAGAAAACGGCATCTACATCCGATATCGTACCGATGGAAGCCTATTCAACCTAAGGTGACTGAAGGCTCACACCAAGACCCTGAATCACCTTGTCTGTGAACTGCTTTTTGCTGATGATGCTGCCCTCGTTGCTCACACAGAAGCAGCTCTGCAGCACTTAACATCCTGCTTTGCAGAGGCTGCTGAGCTTTTTGGGCTGGAAGTCAGCTTGAAGAAGATGGAAGTTCTCTACCAACCTGCACCTCAAGAAGTCTTCCATCATCCTCACATCACCATAGGCAATTCAGAGCTTAAGTCAGTCCAGCAGTTCACCTATATGGGAAGTATCATTTCCTCAGATGGTAAGATCGACAAAGAGATAGACAACAGGCTAGCAAAGGTATACAAAGCCTTCGGAAAACTCCATAAAAGAGTCTGGTCCAATAAACACCTGAAGAAAAGTGCAAAGATTAGTGTCTACAGAGCCATTGTACTGTCTACTCTTTTATATGGGTCTGAATCCTGGGTCATCTACCGCCACCACCTGCAGCTTCTCGAACACTTCCATCAGCGCTGCCTCCGTTCAATCCTAAACATCCACAGGTCTGATTACGTGACCAATGTGTCTGTTCTTGAACAGGCAGGGGTCAGCAGTATCGAGGCCAGGCTGATGAGAACGCAGCTGTGCTGGGCAGGGCACGTCTCCAGGATGGAGGATCACCGCCTCCCAAAGATTGTGCTCTATGGTGAACTTGCCACCGGCTGCCGCAAGAGAGGAACCCCGAAGAAGAGATACAAGGACTGCCTGAAACAGCAGCTCAGCCTTGGCCATATTGACTGCCACCAATTGTCCACTCTGGCCTCCAATCGGTATTCATGGAGACACACCATTCACGACGCTGCTGCTTCCTTTGAGAATGCATGGAGAGTCAGTCTTGAGGAGAAAAGACAATGCAGAAAGAACCATTCCTTGCCAATGTCACCTAGGGAGACGTTCCGCTGTGCCTTTTGTGACCTGACCTGCCTTTTTAGCCACCAGCACGCTTGCAGCAAGCGTGGGTAGTGCCCTTCTCAAATCTTCGTTCACGAAGCCTGGCCATGATGATGATTCTTCACATAAGTTTTACTTCATATATACAGATACATGTAAGTTCGTACACATATTTGCAACAAAGGATGCTGAAAGTATGAAAGTCTATGGATTTCAGATAATGAAACTATAAGGTAAACATAATACATAGCATTCATACTATCACTATCTCAAAGTCAAAAACATCTAAAAGAAAACAAAACAAAAATGTTCCTAATTTTTCTTAGTTTTGGCTCAAAAACTAGCTCTGGAGTTTTTCAACAGCTTACATTAATAAAAAGTTTGTGTAGCTTTTTATTCTTCTAGTAAGTTCCAATTTTTCTTCATGGTTGTATTGATGCCTTACTTAAGAGGCAACTGTTAGAGAGCTTCAACCATGCTCATCCTCTAGGGAAAGAGATGACTGTAAACTCAGCTTCCAGCCTCACCCTGTTACCAAACATTAGGAGTTGTGAAATGAGACAAGTACATTTACAGAGCTTTGGAAAGGTGTGCAAATGAAATGAAGAAACAAAATGAAGTAGCTAAATGAGTTCAGAGAAACAACCCTGCTAAAGTGAATCCCCTCTCCCAGCCTGGATTCAGTCCTGCTGACAGGTGGGTCAGGAGCAGGGGGTACCTGGTCCAGTCAGGGCCCCTCCATCTCAAGCATCGCCAGTCTGCAGCTCCAGTGGGTTACTGGGCAAGACTGCACAAGGCTGGTGCTGCTCTCCTGAGACAGAAGTGCTGCAGTCTGTATTCACAGAATGCATAGCACACATGTTAGCCTTAGCCTACCCACCCCAGGATTTGCAGCAATCTAGTCATTCAAACCTTGGCTACACAGGCTCCACAAGGAATTAGCTACGTTGGGTGTGATTCTTGAGCTGGTTTGCTTGCCTGTGACCCATATAAACTGCAGTCTCAGCATTCTTGCAGCACACAAAGCTGGAAATCACTGTATCTGCTTCTAATGAATGTAAGCTCTGTCCAAACTTGGCAGGTTTCTTCAGCTCTGCTAGTTAGACTAATAAAAGATATTATCTCTCCCTCTCTGAGTTTTACCTCACTTATATCCTGAGATTATCATAGCTCTGCCACTTGGAGGTCAGACAGAGTAACATTTTGAGATTAGGCAAAGCTACAGTGATATCAGAAGAAATAACTTGAGAATTATGTTCTTAAACCAACACAAAGTTTAAGGCTGGGGAGTGGGTAGTTGACAGGGCTTTGCAGTCCCTAAGTGTGCTTTGGTTTCATTTAGTGACACAATGCACTGCCAAAGATTTTCTACCAGTGAATTCCTTTGGCATCCTGCTATGGGGTGTTTCATCCCAAGGTGTGTGCTGTGCCTGGTGTTGGGCCGAAGCAGTTGTTTTTTTATAAAAAGCTGCCTATTTTTGTTGGACTTTGAAGCATGCTGGTCTTCTTAGAACAACACTGGCATGACCTCTTGAAAGCATTTCTGTGGACTGAGGGGAAATTTGAAAGCATTTTGTGTGCATTTGTTGCATGGATTTTACCTCTCTCCACTTCTTACTTGCTAAATCATAACAAATTGAGGATTGTGTTTCATACTCTTTACTGACTTGCTCACATTTTCAAAAGCTATTTATTTTTAATATAAGCAAATGAAACAACTTGCCTTGCCTTTTCATATCTACAATCCCCCCTCCCCTCCATATTTGCAAAACACTGCAGCAGCCTAACAAAATATAGTGTGTGGGGTTTCCTGCTGTGACCCAAAATACCCACTCGTGTGCTCTAGCCTAGCTATGCTCATTTGCTGCTTTTGGCTATGAGCAGTGGATGCTTTATGGCAGTTGACTATTTTATTCCATATACACACAATATTCTATCCATATTCCTCGCCAAGGCAGTTTCCTCCTTCCTTTGACATTTTCCCACATCTTCCCCATACTTTTTTTGTTTATTCTTATCCAGCACCGGTGCTATACTGTGGTGGTTTGAATTGCAAAAATAGCCCATTGCTTGTAAATTTTTCTTTCTTTTCCTCTTCTGGTACACCTTTGTTGGATTTGATATTTGTTAAGTCCTCTTTTCCTATGTTTTATTTGTCATATTTAATTTCTGAAATACCTGTGATCCATGAGTCTTCCAGAGCCATGTACTATTTGTTTTATTTTTGCATTCCAGTTTTGTTCAATATATTTACCACTTCTGTCTTTGTCCACTTGATCTTTAGTAAAAAAACCAGTGGTTTGCAATGATTACAGTAACAGTTCAGCTAAATGTACAGTATTATCTGACTCAGAAATTGTTGACTTTCCAGGCATGTTCTTTCATCAGGCTGTATGTCTCAATATTCCAGTAAAAGTCCTTATAGTACAATGTGTCATGCAAATGGCATCCTCCTTTTCGATTCCATGCCAATATTTGTTGTCTATTTAAAAAAACCCAAAACATAATAACAACACAAAAAAACCCTGGAGGAAATCAAAACCAGCTGTCAGTGAGTTTATTACAATTTAGTAGTACTCAAACCTCATACAGAGAAACAACTTGTAATATCTTCTAGAGGTAGGATATATAAACTTTTTTCAGGTGTGCTTTCCTCTTAATCGAGTTGGGCAGTGGAAAGGGAGTTGGTGGCTAAACTCATTTGCCTTGTTATGGTGAGTTGCACAGGTCTAAGCCATGTTCAGTCTTCTGCATGGGAGAGGGTGCAGGAGGATTGTCTGTAGACAGCAGAATTGAGAACTGCCTAAGTGGAGTGACACACTTTCTTGAGGAAATCAAACTCCAGGTTTCTCTATTGTGTCTCCAACCCTCTCAATTTTTAATTTCTTTTTCTAGATATAATTCTTAAGTTACCAAAACAAAGCCCATCTCAAACTTTCTATGTGTTACAAAGCTGCTAGAGTAGAGAGAGGTCTATCAAACATATGTAATAAGTAAGGGAAGAGGAGGTAGAAGAAGCAAGGGCAGTGTCATCACAAATACATTCCAAATTTTTCCATTAGTACATAAAATATTCTGAGAGATTTATAATAACCATGCAGATTGAAAAGTCAAACCAATTCCTTAGAAAATCTTTGAAATATTTTGTAAAACATAAGCTTGAGTTTATAAGCAGTGGGAAAGTTAATCTCATGCCAATTTTCAATTAATTTCAGAGCAATGGTGTTACAAAATCTGTAGATGCAAGTCAACAAGCGATATGGACATTGCACTAATCAGAACTGTTTTACTTATCAATTCTGAGCATGAAACAGATTAGATTATAACACAAAAGCCTTCTGCAACTTCAGTAAAACCAGAGATCAGTGAAAGGAATGTCTGAGTCCTAGCTACCTTACATCCTGTGTCATTTGCACTGGTGCTAAATCAGAACAAAAATGTGTCAGTTTGGATTACTCTGTCCACTTCTCAGAGCTGCAGCTGCTAATGCAGGGTGTGATGCACCAGAAGTTTCTACACGAGGTTTTTAGATTCATTACACCTTGCCTGTGAACTGCACTTAATCTTGAAATTGGGATCCCTGATTTTGGATTCCTGTTTCCAGAGCAGTGAGATGCCCTAGGAAATAAAATTAGAACTCCCTGGTTCAGCAGTTTTGTCCCATTCAGTTATGAGGACCAAGAAAAGGCAAAGTGAAGTGGCTTTCTTTTTGTGTGTGCTGCAAATCCCAACCAGACACATAAGGAAATCAAAGCCCCTCACTAGCAAAATCCTTGCTGGCCTTACTGGCAGGAAGGGCAGAGAAGAGGCACTCCATGCAAGTCGGATTGTGCTGTCTGACCTCAGTGAGATCTGGGGTCACTGGAGAAATCTACTGAACTGAAAGTCAGTACATCCTCCCCCCATTGTACTGTGGGGCTTATGTGTGGTGGGGATGACAGTGTCAGTACATAGAGACTGATATACTGAGTTTGCTTGCCAGGTATCTAAAGATTTTGTAAAACTTCATAGTTTCTGGGTTCTATTTCAAATTACCTTTCACATTTCTCAGGACACATAAATTTACATTTATTGAGAGATTTTCCTTGGGAGAGCTGAATAGAAACTGGACGGGACTTGCAAGGACAAGAGCGGTATCTCCTCACAGGAGCCCAGGCCACAGGAAAGGCACAGGAGCAGGTGCAGGCAGACATAGCCTGACCAGCCCTGCCTGCTCTTGAGTGACCAGACAACCAGCCTCCAGTTCCCTCCCAGCCGTTTCTTTGTCTTTCATCACTCTGCACTTCCATGGAAAAATAATTTCATACAAATTTTAGAGGAACATCCAGTTAATCAAAACACAGCAGGCTGCCAGCACAGCCTGAGCAGAACAGTGCTATCACACACCATGGCACTTTCAATTCTGCTGCTTCATTCTCTTGACAGAGATATTAACAAAAAGAGGAAACAGGCTATTACTGTGACAAAGGCTTTGACAGCACAGGGAAAATGGCATGTTAACTCAGCATCAGGCAGGCTGAAGCTGGCTGGTAATAACCACGCTCCACTCATGGCGCTCAAAACCTTCCTCATCACTATGTGGGTGCGTTTGTCTGCTGTGGAGCAGAGCACATTTTTCCCTGCAGCAATACTCCCCTAAATGCTTAGAAATAGTAGCCAAGGGCCCCACTTTTAACAAGATAGGATATTAAAGGTCATCTTTATTCTGTTTTGTTTCACGTCTCAAACTCTCTAAGTTACATCCACTGATGTCGGGTTGAAGCAAGTCAAAAGTTACACTCTATTTAATGGGCAGGTGGGTGTTTTATTTTAGTGGGGAGTGAACTTGCACTGTACATGTAGAAGCATTGTCATCTGCTTTTATTGAGAGCATATGTTGAAGAGTGTTTAACTTGGAAAAATCCATGAGACCCAGAACTAGCTACACTAACAGAGGTCATTTAGTAAACAGTATATTTTAGTTATTTCAAGGTCCAATTCTGATTGTTACAAACAATGATCAGTTTTCTCTGGGGCTCTAAGAAAACTGTGGCCATTCCTCCTTTCAATTCTCCCTGTTTGAGGCCTGCTAATGATTGATGTTTGGGAAGTCACTTTGTTTGCTCTTTGCTAGTTCCATGCTGTGGGTTGCTGTGTCAGTAGCATGGCACAGTTAGCCCTGACATAGTGCATTTAGCTAAAGGTGCACTGGGCAGCAATTCTGCACCCATGATCTGTCTGTCAAACCCCTGTCATTACACTAGTCAAAAGGAGAGCAATTACAGACTTGGATGGTACTCACGCCATTTTTCAGCTATGACTTTAATTGCTGTTGCTGTTCTCTGGAGTCTGGTATCCAAAATAATTTTCATGACCTCTCCTCTTACAGTCGATTTAGCTCCTGAATTTCTTAAGCCAGGAACTACCCTCTGCCCACAGGAATAACTGGGCTCCCTGTGTTCTTCATCAGTGTGAATAGTAACACAGAGACCACTTCTGCATGAAGGTATAGCATCTTCTGTTACATCAGGTAATGTAAACAGGAAAGGTAGACAAGCCTGATTTTTATCGGGTCTGATAAAGCAACAGCAAAAAAAAACCCAAAGGTTTAAAAGGTCATATTTGTTGGAGGGTGTCCAGCTACCCAATCTTTTTAAGTGATTTTTCTGGAAAAGAGCATAAATGTGAGCAACTGCCTTTTTTCATTATTTTTCCTTAGTAATTGAAGTTGGTTTGATTAAGTCAATCCAATCTCAGGCTGCTAGCCAGACCCTTTTCACAATCCCCCATAATTCTGCTTCTTCCACTGTGCAGGCAGTGGGGCAGAGACAGACATCTTGAGATCTGGTTCAAGGAGCTGATCTGTCTTGAAACAAATCACTGGCCCCCAGCTGCTTGTTCCTGGCCTCAGAGTAGCCCTATGCTCATGCTAGCAGAAGTATTTCTGTGGCCATTCAGTGGACCAGGTTCAGAAACTGATCCAGCTGAAAAATAACCAGGAAAATATTATCCATTTTTCTCCCAGCTGAACCAGTTTCCTAATCTGATGCACTGAGATGCTGAGAAAATACAGCTACAGGCAGAACACAGGACAGAGCCAAGAACAAGGCCACTAGAGAAAAGGACAAAGTGAACCTGAGGACGTGAGGGTTGATCAGCGTCCTTGGTGCTAGAAGTAGATCAAGGCTGTGGGGAAAAGTAGGGCATTGCAACAGCTCTGGTTCATCCTGGGACAAGAGGGGACTCTCCTGCATCAGCTCTGTAAGCAGACACATATCTCATTGGGAGACCCAAGAAAAAATAGTTACACGCACAGACACGAGGTCTGGATATAAACAGAGAGGTGATGATCTCAATTAGGAGTTCTATATAACATGTCCTCTTTTCCCTGTCACCACCTGGGAATCACAGCTGTGGGCTTGGGGAATGAGATGTATTAGGACTCCTGCAAGGACGGAGGCAGTGCCGTGGCTCCCAGGTGTGGTTGGTCAGTGGCTTTCCTGCTGGATGTGATGGGCAGCTGCTGTTTCTTGCTTAGGCACACAACTGTTGGTTTCAATGTGTTTTCTTATGCTGCAAAACAGATAGAAGAGAGAGGGAACACAATCACGGAAAGGTTTAGAAAACATAAGGGAGGAACAGAAACAGTCTTTGCTAGAGATGGGAGCGAATGCTTTAAATAAGAGAGGAGTCTGTCTGTGGCATTAAGGTCTGATGTAGTGCCACCACCTCCCTTCTGCCCCCAGGGCTCTCTGGGGCAGCAATGGGCAGTGGGCATGTGCATGCTGCCTATGGGGTCTTCTCACACCCTCACCTCCCCAGTGACCTCCCAAGGTTTCCATCAGCCCTTGCAAGGATCTTGGGCTTGCAGCATTTTTGAAAAAGCAGCCAAATGGCTTAAAACTAGTTATTGCCTTCTTTTGGCAGCTGTGCTGTGTGCTGGTGTTGTCCTCTTAATGTCACCCTAACTCTATCCCAGCACAACATCCAACTAACAATTAGGAAGCTCCAGCTTCAGGCTTTGTAAAACAAATAAACAAACAAACAAACAAACCACCAACAAAAAAAACCAACCAACCAACCAACCAAAAAAAGACCAAAAAACCACGACCAACACGGTCCCCAACCAAACAAGCAAACCAACAAACAAATCTCCACTAATAGGAAAGACAGATCTGGCTTTAAAAGATTTTTTGAATGTCACTCTTAAGTAGAAAAAGTTTAACTCAGGGTAGATAAGGTGAATGACTGCACAGTTACAAGAATAACAAAGTAGGAGCCTATAAGATGTATTATAATGCGAATGTTTATCTGAAAAGCAAGACAGGGTATTCTCCCAGACTGGTAAAATTCAAGAGAAAACTAATAGCATTTTATCAAGTGTTTATTTATACCAAAAAAATAAAATATAGCACAGACAATATTGACTGTTCAGAAATATAGCTGCAGCCATCAATATAGGAAGATTGGAAGGAAACTTCTCCTTTCTTGAAAGTGAATTTTGAGTGGCTGCAAAATACTTAATGATTTTGACATTCAGATGGTCACAGTGAAGCTTCAGCATGAATGTCTTCTGGAGATGAATGAAGTTACTTACAATTCAGAAATATTATTTCAGCATATGATAGGTGCTGTTTTCAGACACCACATCAATTATATCTTTTTTTTTTTTCACGATAAAGATTTTTCTCACAAGCAAAAGCAGAAAGGTTACACAAACCATCCATAACAAAAAAAAGTCTTTATATTTGGAAAAAGAAAAAATGATGTCAAATGAAAGAGAAAAGTTTCCTGAGGAGTTTTATTTTACCCTGGATGGAAGTTTTGGTTAGCCATAATAATTGCTCTGCTAGCAAATATATTCTTCCTGCTTTCCTGTTGACATTGTCTCCCCTATTTTATTTCTCTGACCTTCAACTTCAGACTTTGTATGGTTTTGCTTTATGCTCTGGTTTTTCCAGGTTGTGGCAGAAATTGTGTGCCTGCCTATTTCTGGTTAGTAATCCTGAGCCATCTGGAGCATGTTTGCTCTGTTGGGTTTTTTTGTTTGTTTGTTTTGGTTTTGGTTTTTTTTTACATGTATTATTGTCTGTTTATTTATTAAAAAGAAACAATTTACAAGTTAGTTGTACAAAACATAAACTCTAAGTGAGTCCAGAGGAGGGCCAAGACAATGATCAGAGGGATGGAGCAGCTCTTCTATGAGGACAGGCTGAGAGGGTTGTAGTTGTTCAGCCTGGAGAATCGAAGCTTCTGGCAAGACCTCAAAGCACCTTCCAGTATGTAAGGGGAGGCTACAAGAGAGCTGGAGAGGGACTTTGTACATGGGCATGAAGTGATGGGACAAGGGGGAATGGCTTCAAGTTGAAAGAGGGTAGATTTAGATTAGATATTAGGAAGAAATTCTTTACTGTGAGGGTAGTAAAACACTGGAACAGGTTGTCCAGAGAAATGGTGGATGCATCATCGCTGCAAGTGTTCAAAGGGACACTTGGATGCTGGATAGGACTTTGAGCAATCTGGTCACTCTGGGTAGCATCCCTGCTCACAACAGAGGGGTGGAAGATGATCTTTAAGTTCTTTCCAACCCAAACCATTCTATGATTCTTATTCTGTGATTCTATGACTCTAAAGTTGTTGAAAGAAATTGCCCTGACAGCAGCAAGTATCCATTGTCCTTCTCTGCTGACTCAGGGTTTCTCAACAGTGCAAGAGGGAGTGAGGCTCTCAGAAGAAAAGGAGACACGCTGCCGACAAGCTCCATGGCAGCAGCCACTGCCAGAGGGTTTTGAGATGCTCATTTTAGATGTGTGGAGGAAAGTTAATCTCCTAACTTCTAAGAAACATTGTAAATGTGGTGTGAATATGTCTATGTTACAATGGGAAAGTGTTCTTCCTTAGGATAGTTTGCCAAGACACAAAGGGGTGTACAGAATTGCCAGAGTTGGCACCCACAAGAAATGTCACTTTGAGGTATGCCATGAAAACCTGAACTGAGCAGCTAGCATATATGCATATCAAAGAATAAGAAATTAAGGTGCATTTTGTTTTAATTTGTGTTTTCCCGAATATTGTGTTTGGATTTTTTCAGACAATTGGAGCATCTAAAAGGAATTATAGGCTGTTGGTCAGAGAAGCCGTATTTCCATGATTACTGAAGTTACTTATTCAACAGGAAGGTGATCTAACCAATTCATCATTGTTTAAATTTTAATTCAGTGACAATGTAACCTCTGGAAAACACTGTTCACATCTATAATTAATAGATTGTTATGCTCTGTAGTTTAAAATTTGATATACTTTCCTCAAACTCCATGAAGAAGTGCTTAATGTGATCTTTTTCTGAAGTCACAACAGATGAAAATGGCCTGCTTGGTTTAGTACAAGGAGGCTCATTTGCAGGGAGATGCAGATCCAGTTTGCTGTTTGCTGTCTAACACAATTTAGTCAGAGAAGCAGAGCCCTCCCTTTTTCTCCTGACAGCAATTCTCCCTCCAAAATGAGGTTCTGACAGTCTGCTTTCATACAAAGTAGACTCAAATGTAATTATGCTGCTATGACAACTTAGTCTTATAGCACTCACAGTCCTTTTTCTTCTCATCTTTATAGTGCTGCTACAAGTAGAAACTGATTCTGTTTTTTCTTCCAGTATAAATAGAAATACATGTCAGTGAAGTCTAAGTTGTACTGGTATAAGGTTGGGGTCAGTCCCATGATATTAAACAATTCTCTCTTAAAAATCATGTAGTGAAAAGAAGGAAAACATGTAAAATGCTCCATCCCCTAACCCTCCCTTAATGAAAGCCATGTTAACCACGCCTATCCACACATATACAAGAGGAAGGAAACCTTCTCTGTTTAAATATTCACAGGGAAAGAGAGCAGCCATGACCACATCTCTCCCCGCCTCACCTTCCCTCAGCAAAAAGCCACATCATTTCTTCAGAGCTCCTGGTTGCAGTTTTTAGCCCTTGCTAAGGAGTCCTGTCCATGCTCCCATTCAGGCTGCTCTTGGGACTGGAGTGGCTTACACTCCAACAGTGAGTCACTGCCATGCAGGGAGGCCAGCAAGTAAAGAAAATAAAGCCCAAAGAAACATCTCTGGACACTGCACAGTGCCTCTGTAGAAAGGCAGACCAAGGGGCTGGACAATGCATGGGAAAAGCTGGTGAGGGAAAGCTGGCTGGAAGGACCACACTGGTCACCCAGGTTGCTGGAGGGATTAACTGTTCTGGTAGGAGAACATCAGGGGAAATGTTCAGTAGCTGAGGAGTGTGTTATAGAGAATGGACATATTCTTTCTGTTCCCTCATGCCTGGTCCTTGTATGAGGTTTGAGCATGCTATCTCCTGCTATGAAAGCACAACCTCTGTTGCAACAGGTTTCAGCTACCCCTTAGACCTCCTCATCCAGCCTTTGAGGCAGGCAGTAGAAAGTGTCTTTGGAGGACCACCTCAAAATTCAGAGTGTGGCACAGGCATACTAAGGTGGAACGCCTAAGGCCAGCCCTGAGGGAACACATGGTTTCGCCATCAAGATATCTCTCTTAATTTCTACCAAAGCCAAAGCTTTTCCATATGTTTACCTTTGATGAGTTATGTCCAACAAAAAGTTGTAAGTGCAGCCAATGCAACAATTCACTGTGACACCTGGGGAGCTGTGGTGAGGTGCTGGAGGTGTGATGGGAGAGCACTTTACTTTCATGTGGCTTCCTGAAACTCCCCAGAGTACACTGAAAGCAGTCCAGCCATTTTTTTCTTTTTATTTAAGGTAAAAAGTATTCCCTTTCCAGCTGTGAAAGCAACTGCATAGCCCAGAACAGAAGGTGTTTGAGGTAAAAAGATGCACAGGCTTAGCCAGACTATGTTGACCTTCTTTTTCCTCTCTGAATTCTCCAAGGAGGAGAGGTACCAACATCAGAGAGAAGGAGAGACCTAGGAATTCTACTTATTTTCTTTCTTCTGACCCAAGCCCCGAAAGAAGTAGGAACTTCTGTCACTTGATGTCCTCTCTATCACTTAGGCTGAGACCTGAGGTCAGAGAAAGACTGTTCTTAGTCAATGTGGCTGAGGCAGTGACCAGACCCAGTGAGGGGCAGGAGGGAGTTCATGAGTCACTGCTTCTGAAACAGACTCTTGTCTAGAATCAGTGACCCACACCATACTTGTTTCAGCATCCTTGAAGCCCCACGGCCCTCACTGCCACGTGCATCTTCCTTTCCACAATGCAGTCACCTTGCAGTGGAGATGTAATTCCCCAGCTTCTCCTTCCCCAAAGCATTCACCCAGAAGCTGCCGTGTCAGACCTGGGGTTAAAGAGAATGAGAACACAGGGCTTTACAGAGGAAGCCACCCCTACAGCCACCTAGGGTGCTGCCATAAAGCCTCAAAAACATGCTAAGGAATAGTAAGTGTTAATTTCTGGGCCTGTGTAAGCTGTTTGGATTGCCTCCTTGCCTGTGCAGGGCTGTTTATAGGGTTAACACTCCACAGTCCTGCAGGAGAGGTGGGGTCTAATTCCCTAGACAAGGGAGCTGTGACAGCCACAATGAGTGCATGACTTCTGTCATGCTCCCTCACCCTGAGTGCTTGATTCTGGGTGCTGCAGAACCTGAGCTTCCTTCTCTGGCTTCACCTTCAGCAATGTCTGTCAGCATGAGCATCACGTATATCCACAGGTGGTCTGGTAATATCAGACACAAAAAAGCTGCTTTCAAAACAGCATCTGGCAGCCCTTTCTCTTCCCCTCTGCCCCTGCTTCAGAAACAGAGAACAGACACCACTGCAGGTGTTTTCCCTGTCTCATTTCAACATCTTTGTGAAGTAGCAGTGATAGAGATGTGTCTTTCCTGTGAAAGAACACCTGCTTTTCTGCTTGTTCCTTAACATTTCAGTGGATGAACTAAGAAGATTCTGGCCTCTATTCTGGCCTCAAGTAATACAGATTTCATATACAGACTGGTTACCGAAAGCTCACTACAGCATATGAGAGATATCTTGTCTGAAACACAGATCTAAACCCAGTGCTTACTGCACAAACACTGTTTCTGTCTCAAGCCCTGTTGTTTACTTGTTCACAGTTTTCTGGCCTCTCATAATGCTGCCTGCTAAGCACCTCATGGACCAGACCTCACATTTTGTTTGGTAGGTGGCTCTTTCTCTGTCGTACTCTCTAGACTTGTGTTTTGCAGACTAAGAATTTGTCTAAGACACTCAGGAAAGCTGAGACAGAACATTGAAAAAATAATGTTTGTTGTGGGAATTGTTCATGGCGGAGTAAGATGGAACTGGAAGGGCAATTTTCTGTGTTTCCATTGACCTACTGATCAGATGGTTTGCCTACTGCTGGCTGCTACTGGAGAGGTTCCTGGGGAACCTTTCCTTGGAGGAAGTCTTAACACACCTCCATATGTATGTCAGCTGTTCTCTGGGTAACCTGAGTGTTCCCAACCTGACTTTACATGTGCATTTTACTCCCAACCTCTTTTCCTTCTTGCACATACTGCTCCCTACACCTCCCTATTCCCAAAGGGACAACACCCTGCTTTGCCTCTCACCCAGTTTGTTCTCAGCTCTGAGGGCGCTTGTCCTCGGGATTCCTGTGCACCTTCACTCTTGGTAGCAGGTCCCTGTGTGCAGCTGCACCTTGGCCCCACACACTGGATACTTAAGCCTATTCATTTTAATGCTTCTTCAGAAGTAAAACCCTGCTTATGTTAAAGATCAGAATACCTGAGAATGTTCATTACTAAAAGTATACTGTGTTAGCAAGAAAAATGGGCATATGAAAGCTTTATGTTCTCACAGTCTTGATTCTTACACAGTCTTATACCATCAATCATACCCCTGCAGAGTAGAAAACAATGCAAAGTGCTGTCTCTCATATTTACTTTGTGAAGATGTTAATGACTGCAGGAGCAAAATGAAGTGGGCCTTCCCTGAGGAGATGATACCATTTTGTTCTGAGAGGCAGCACGTAACAGATGGGATGTATGTGCACTTACTTTCTTGTGTGCGCTTCTCATTTCTTCTTTACTGCTTTTTTACAGAATCCAAGTTAGGAGTGACTCATACCAATTGGTGGTTGTCTGCAAGACAAATATTTTCCATTTTGAGGGTTTTATAAGAGAAGAAATGGGAATTGCACTCTTCCCTCCTTGTCTGTAGCTCAAGTCACAGTCTATTAAGAAGTGGCAACTTTCTTCCAGGTGATGCTCATATTTAATTTAACAATAGCAATTTGTGATGAATAAATTAAAAGTCACATGATGCAGCATCATAGAAAGAGCTTGGAGCTCAATGGGATTCTTGTTTAGTTTCCTTTTTTGGCTTATATACTAGTTGGGCAAACAATGTTTCCTGGTTCTGATTCCGTGTTGGACTCTATGGCTCTGCATTTCACAGCTACCATAAAAGCAGGTACTGCAGTGATGGAAACCATATAAATACCTGGATAGATGATAAAAATATTGTTGCTGAGCACTTCAGAGTGTGCTTTGTGTGAGGAGACACTTAATCTGAAGAATAAGGGATTGTTAACTTTTATTATATAGCATATGCAATGCTAGAATTTATTAGTCTATTGTTCAGTAACAGCACAGTAACTGATGTGCTGTTTCAAGTATTTTTGGTTTCAACCCATGAGATAAAAGAAGTTCCCAAACTTCCTGCCTCAGTTTTCCTGTTTGCAGCATGTCAATGCTGGTGACACTAAGTGAAAATGCAGTAAATTAAACCACAGAATAGATATATAGCACACAGGTGGAACATGATTCATGTGTTCCATTAAAAGATTTGAGTTTTCCCCACATTAATAAAGGACTGATTTCTAGTTTAGCCACAGTAAGGTAAGGGCATTCAGCAGACACTGCTTACAGCACTCACACTCCCCTCATGCTGCATTTGAGAGTGAGCAGGAGAGCTGGTAGGGTTATCTGTACTGTTGTACTCCTCAAGTTGTCAGTAACAAATAGTTAATAAAACACTGTTGTGTAGATGTCCAAAGCCGTCCCCAACCAAATAACCTGCATGAAGGATTGATACAATCACTTTTTGTATATACAGGTCCTCAACAGGCTAGAGCTCACACACTGCCAGGGGTGGTCACTGCTGTGGGGAGCTCACTGCTGCTTCTACAGTGCAGTGATGAGGGGCAACAAATAATAAGAACAGAAACAAAAAGGTGGTCTTAGCACTGAGATGAGTCAGCAACACAGTCTTAGAGAGTTGAGCATTCATTACTTACCATACACAATACTAAGTATTGCCACCATTATTTTTTTTAATGAATATCACCCAATACATTTTTAGATTTTTGCATTTACATTCAGTTTCTGTTTTAAATTGACATGTTTAGCCCATAGCTGCTTTCAGCAAACTAGGAGGGGCAAATGCCATTTTTTAACCTCTCTGCCATTTGAGGGAAAACAGTTGTTCTTTACACAAAATCTCTATCAGTTGCAGCTTTTAAAGACTTCCTTGTGTGATGTCTGAATTTTTTAAAATTTTGAAGTGCCAGCTTTTTCTGCATAAAAGCTGCTTATCCCTCAATTGCAAGAACTTCAAACAGTTTGCTGACAGCATCTAGACAGCTTTAGCTGAAATAACTTGAGATGGGTACAGCTTCTCTTGGCAAGTGGGGGAGATTAAGAACAAAATCCTGCAGTGATGAAGATCATTATGCTGAAGTCCCACTCTGCTGTTGATCCCTCCACATCCTTATGCACTGTGCTGGTTTATAGGTAAACTGGCACGACAATGAACCCAACTCAAAAAAGATTACAAGTCAGAGTTACAATTTACTAAAATTATCACAATAAACACAATGATACAGAAAAAAATGGTTTTAACCCACAAAAGAACAGATGTATAACCCAGCATCCTGGGACACAAACAGAATGGTGTTCATTAGCTCCCGTGCTGAGCCCCATGTGGTCCCACTAAATCCAAAGTAAAAGGAAAGGAAAACCCATTGGTGAAGATGATGGTTGCAGTTATTGAGAGTGGCAGTCACAGTCCTGTCAAAGTTCTGATCCTCCTCTGGATCCAACCAGAAGTCCTCAAACCCCAGCTTTTGCTTCATGCTGGTTTGCAAAGCTGAATTGGCCACTTCACCCATTTTGGTATCTGACACAAATTCATCCTTCCTCCATGCCTCCAGAGTAGTAGATGGGCACAGTCCATTTATGTTTTGTTAAATCTTCATGAGAGGCAGAGAGATGGATTTTCATTATTTTCATCTGGATATGTGCGTGCAGTAGAGAGGGACAGTGTATTGATTTTTCTGTTCATCTTTTCCATCTCTCAATTAATAAATTGTTTTGCTCAGCAGCTGTACACTCATAACCTCAGGCTCAACAAAATTTGCCACTACAGCTCACCCTTCCCTCTAACTTTCACCTACCTGTTTCATATCTTGAGGATCTACCTTTATTGTAGATGAAACTCATAGATATAAAATATAAGATATACATTCATACTAACTTCCTGTTTTCTGGGATCTGAAAGGAGAAAGGCAATAAAGTAATGGGAATCAGCAGCAGATGAGAGGCTGACCCCTGCGACTGCACCATGTACAAGATGCCTGAATACCTCTGGAAATATGAACCCCAATGTCTGTATAAATAGTCTGTTGCAAAAGCAGTACCAGGGTTTATTGCATCTCTATCTGCCTATCCATGCATTATTTCTGCTGGAATAAGTAAAGACTACATAGGTCAGTGGTGATGGGCAAGAAATCTATCACTGAGGGCTTTTGGAGGCGGCTTTTGGATGCCAATGTAACACAATCTCCAGCAGCAGGTGCTAGGAAGGCACAAGTGAGCCTGTTGTACCTTCCCATCCTTTCAGCACTCAAGTCTGCATGTATGCACAGACAATGGTGTCAAACAAGTACTGCAGGCTCACAGCAAGCTATTTGTCTCCTTTTTAACATGGTGCAAGCACTCTATGTCTAAGGAAATGGAAATTCCCTTCTAATAACTGGCTCAGTCTCAAAATTCTGTTTGTATAGATCCCCAAATTAGAAACTATATTTTCAGCTGGCTCATTGCAAAGTCTGTTTTTCCACTGCAGGTGGAATCAAGACAGGAAGCTTTTGCAAACCTGATGAAAACCTTATCAGGCAGACCAAGACTATCACTTAACACAGAAAACACTTTTTGAAAGGAGTAAAAACAATGAGGTGGGGCACCAGAAGGCATGGATGCCCCATCACTGGAAGCATTCAAGGCCAAGTTGATGTGATCCTCAACAGCCTGCTCTAGTGGAAGGTGCCTCCATCCATGGCCAGAGAGTTGGAACTAGATCATCTTTAAGGCCCCTTCCAACCCAGACTATTCTACAATATCTTCTGGGTTTCATGCTTGAGCTGATAGCTCCTGCCTGGCTCACAGACCCCCTGCAAAGCTCCAGTAGACTTGCTGCAAGCTGTTGCTTTTAACCTAGAGAAAAATGAGCACCTGCAGCCTTCTGGGGCTTTTTTTGGTAACAGCTGCTATTTGTCAGAGTGTTCTCCCTTTCAATTTGCAAGTATTCCTTTTCCTTTTTCTCCTTAAGGTTACTCTGGGCTCCTTTCTTCTGCTGTTTTCACGTCCTCTGTGATTTAAAAGAATTGATCATGAGAAAAGTTGGGTGGAGAAAATAGCAACTTTCTTTCCAGCCTTTTCCTTTACTCCAATGTGGAGTATGCTGGGAAACCTTCATGAAGCCCTTCAGCCCCATCAGAAGGTAAAGTTTTGTAAAGCATGAAGTCCCCTCATGGTTCTCTTCTTTATCTTCCTTCACTTCATGTATGCTGTGGGGTCATTGGTAGAACACAATCTTCCTCCCTTTGGTCAACCTGGTCAGGTGCAATGTGTCTCTGCCCATGGCAGGGGTTGGAACTAGATGATCTTGAAGGTCCCTTTCTTCTGTGATCCTGTGATTTCTCCTCTCTGCTGGCAGGCCCACATTCAGACAACCCCAGGCACAGCTGTGCCAGTGCCAGCACAGAGGAAATCTCTGTGTGCTGGCAGAAGGTTGTTCAATGTTGTCTTTCTTTGCCAAGCCCAAGAGCATGCCAGTAACTAGTGGAAGGTAAGTTTTGAAATGCTTTTCCTCTGTGCCAACTCAACATATGAGATAGTAGTACTCTTTATGATATTTTAGTAGTTAACAAACACTATGTGCATGCTGTGAGAAAAATCCTATGTGGAAACAAGATAGTGTGGAATGTATGCTTTCTTTTTCACATTTTTTTTTCCTTTTTTTTTCCTTAGAAGTCTGTGGAATTGGAGTGTTACAGAGGAAGACCAGACAAGGTGAGAGGAATCAACTGAAAGGAAAGTTTGTGGCTAAAAGAAGAAAAGGTAAAAAGGTAGGATTGCATCTATGCAGTTGTTAACCTTTCACCAGCTCACATTGGCTGTAATGGGACTGTTGGCTCAGTCAATGCCACTGTCCGTTGGACCCTAAAGGTGGAACAGGACATTAGAAATCTCCAGAAGTTCAGGAAGATGGAAGTGAGGTGAGCAAGAAAGGGCTTGTACTGCTGTGCATGCGAGTTGACCGTCACAACCACTTTCTCCACTCCTGTGTCATTGTCTCTTTGAGACCAGCCCAACTTCACCACCAGCTCACACACAAATACATGAAAAAGAGCAAACCCTGCATTTATTTGAAGCAGCTACTTCCTTAGTGTTCAAAACTGCTTCATTTCCATAATGCTACATGGCAGCATCATAACCTTTAACAGTACATGAATCAAAGTTGTCCACTTTTTTGCCATAACCCTTGTGATTCTTGCCATGTTCTTCAATTTCTTGTGGTTAGCCAAAGCTTGCTTGCAAATTTTTCTGGCTTAGAAATGTCCATCATTTCCTGTGCTCTTTAACAACAAAGGAATGCCAGCCAAGGCAGGTAGCCTTTCCACACAGCTCTTTGCTCATTCACACTGAGGGTGCTCCAGGTAAACAAGGTTACTGCCTCTCCCTGTCTTGAAGCAGAGTGCAACAAGACTCCACTTTATGCCTTTCCCCTGCTGAGAGTGGGGGATTGGGAGGCTAGAGGGGAAAACTGGCCTGAAAAGGTCAAAAAAACAAAACAAACCCAAACCTCAAACAACCAAAGAGTACTCCACAACTTTTACATTGGTTGTTGAAAAAAAGGTCTCATACACTTATGTGGAAATTTTCCTATTACTGTTATTATTTCAGCTTGTAGTTGGCCATGGGAACATTTCCAAAGAAACCAGTACTCTGGGAAACCTTTTGTTTTCCAGAAATGCTGTCATTCAAAAGCAATTAACATAAAAACATTAAAATTGTCTAACTTCAGAGACAGAAGAATGGAGGAAGGAAATGCGAGAGTGCGTTTGTGAGCGTGCTGGGGGAACACAGCATTCTGGGGTGATGTAAGAGGCAGAAGGGGGACACCAGGAGACTCAAGTCAGGGATGGGTGCAATTGCCAAGGAGTGGGATGATGAGACTCCACAGCCATGGGATGCAGGAGCTGGGAGGACTGCTGGGGAATGCTGTGTCCTTGGAGTGTAGCACAAGCCAAGGAAAGGTGTGGGACCCAGGCCAGTGGGAGTCTGAGGACTGAGGGTGGAGATTCCCAAGGGCCTCTCTATTGTTCAGGTCACGTATGAAATGTGTGTTATGTGTTTTGGCATCTCTGAGTGCCTGTTGTGAAGAGGTGAAGCTGTGGTGTCAAGACCAGGCTTGTTCTCAGCAGCCTGGGGCTATTCTCCTGAATCCTCTTGTTTCCCACTGATAATGCTGGGACAAGGCACTGGCAGCAACAATGTTAAGGGGTTTTTTATACAGCATCATGGTGCAAGGTTTCTCCACCATTTTTCCAGTGGGTTTTGAGCCAGCTGGCAGATTTCAGTCTCACTTGAGAGGGCAGAGATATTAAGATACTGTCTGCTTGTGTGGAAATGGAGGTTGATCAGACAGAGTTCCCAGATGCCCCAAGGCAGATCTCTCTGCCTTTTTTCAAAAGAGTACAACTATTTGAAAGTCTGAACTGTACTCTATGCAGCCTAAAGTTAGGTGCTTTCTTTTGCAAGAGGTGTGCCACAGCTATAAATTCACAGATTACCTTTTGAGGTCTTCTGACATTTCTATCCATCTTTTCCCCTCCCCTTACCTCACCTCTGACCCTGTTCACGTCCACTTGTATCAGTGTCAGTCAGAAATGTGAAAGAGATCTCGGTCCTCCTCAAGGCGGACCTGAAGGACTTGGGAGTCAGCCAGAAGTAACACTGCAGGCAGGAAACCTGTGAAAAGGAGGGGTGGTAGTAAATATTGGGAAGGTTGACATCATTGGAAATGAATTAAGAAGCTGATGAAATGTACAAACCAGCCAGGATTCCTGAGATCAGTGACACTTGGAAGAACCTACCTATGTCCCAGAAGCACATTTGAAACAAAAACCCATAAATACTTTAGATGAATAAAAGTCTGAAATGCAAAGGCTTCTTCTAAACTAGATAGTAGTCTTATGTTCTGAAAAACACAGAGAAATGGGGCAGGAAGCATTGCATAAAAAAGGAAAAAGGCATGTGAACAACAATGACAGCAGAGCTGAAAGCAACTTCAGAGAGGCTCAGGGCAGAATGTCATGCTGGTGGAAGGGGAGGAGGTGTCTGGGACTGTCCTTCTGCCACAGAAGGAGGCTTTGCAGGTTTTCAGGGCAGTGTTTCTATGCTGGTGTTTTCCTGTATGCCTTCCCCTCCACTCAGAGGGCAGCATAAACTTTTAATAGATCAGCAGCAGCTCATACAAGAGTGTCCCCTCACTTCCATCCTTCTGTCTTATTTCAAGATCAAATTTTAATTGAAACAAGATATGGCAGACAGGATGAATGTCTATAAATAGGTTCTAAACTGTCATCTTAAGAGCAATGTATGTGTCCCAGTTCAAATACCAAGATGAAGAAAGAAAAATTGTTAAACACATATTCCCATTAGACACAAGAAGGTCTCCTTGTAAATTGTTTTATTCTTTGACAGATACTTATTTAGGCTGGTTCTAGAAAATGATAACATATTTTCTGCTTTAGTGCCCAGTAAATGCATTTTGATAATAGATTCCATTCATACTACATTTTGTATTGTCATTCAATTTATAGCACAGATAATGTACACCCTTACTAGTTTCTCTTTCTTTCACAATTTTTAAAGAGTTTCATTTATATACTCTATTATCTAACATGCAGAAGAGATTTTGTTTGGGTTTTAACAACATTCTCATTTAAAATATGTAATTTTTGATGATACAATATTCTAGAATGACCATGTGACTTACCTGAGAAACCATTCAGAACATTTGCAGAGATTGTGAAATCCATGTAGGGTTTTTACACTTCCAATTTATGTAACACAGTATTTAACTTGTCTGAGCCCCCAGAAAATTATCTGTATAAGTAGCAAAGGCTGACAGGATTCAGCTTTTGTTATTCAATCTCTTTTCAACATATGAGGTGCTCTTCCAACAGCTGGTTTCATGAGGAAGGTCTGTCAAGGTTATATTTTTCGGTACTTGACTCTTGGCACTGCATATTTCTCATTTGTTATTTGCCTCACTTTCTGGGGGGTTGCATATATCATCCCTACTGCTGAAGTTCTGCAGCAGCATGTACATTTTGAGGAAAATATTTATTTGAAGTGTGGAGTATTTTTTCACTATAAAAAATATGAAGCTAAAAGTGGCTGAAATAAGAGCCAAATATATTTTTTTAAATTATGCTTATGCAAGTTTAAATAAATGAAACACAGACTTTAAAACTTTACCCATACTCGCTGAGCTTGACATGTTATTACTAAAGATAGTCAGCACTCAGAGCCAACTACCATTTAAAGACCAATAACAACAGTCTTGTGTTTCTAGATGTTTTATTATAATGAACTGCTCCTTATCTGTTCTGTGAAGCTAGGGAAAGCTTTACTTTAGACAACAGTGTTTATGTACATACTGAGGAACTTTTCAAATATTTTGAAGCCAGGGGACATTCAGGTTGGAAAAAAATTCTTTGCTGAAAGAGTAAGTATTGCAATAGAATCCCCAGAGAAATGGTGGAGTCACCATCCCTGGAGGTGTTGAGAAAAAAAAGTAAGTGTGGCACTTTGCAATATGGTTTAGTGGGCATGGTGGTGTTCAGTCAAAGGTTGGACTTGATTATCTTGGAGATCTTTTCCAACCTTAATGATTCTATGATTCTATGAAATCTGTGTTATATCTGCATGAAAGCCAAGCAGTTATATTACATCAGGGATAAAGAAACAACACGTACATAATGCAGACTGCAGGATTTAAAATGCAAAATATAGGTGTCTTTTCTTTTTTTTAAGTTGACTTGTGGATTCAGAAACGGCACCCCAGTGGAAGCTGTGAGTTTTAGTATCCTAAACAGTCTCTAGTATGAGAAAGTCACAGAGCTTGTATTACAAAATGAAATATAAAGTTGCCTCAAGCCACAGACAGCAAGCAGTTTGTTTTGATAAGGTTTTTGGGATAGGCTGACAGTTTAGTTCATTGACTTTGCTATTGCTAGAATTTGGGCATTAATCTTGGTATCTAGTGGATAGACCTCAAAATGTGTTTTGAAATCTGTTTTCCTGAATACCAGGGTGTACAAAGGCAGGATAAGAGGATGTGGTGGTGGTGGAGGAGAAAGAGGTCCTTGGCCTAAAAACACATGGTCTCCTCTGCCTTGAGCATTAAACACAGGTTCTTCAGCAGCAAAACACCAAAGACAGAAATCCCAGGAGAAAACAGCATGTCCCTTTGATTTTCTCACTAGTTTGGAAACTTTCCTTTGGGAACCACATTAAAAGGCCTTAATTGCTTCCATCTCATCGTGGTTCTTTGTGGTGGCAAAAACTGAATGATAAGGGAGGACTTGGAGTGAGGTGAGGTCTGAAGTTCCCAGTAATCTAGAAGATCCATGGGATCCTGTACCCTCCTGTGCACCTTACACACCTGGAAGTGCTGTACTTAGCCAGCCACACCACAGCATAAAGCAGACACAACCCATTCACAGAACCAGTAAATATGTAAAATAACGTGAGGTATGTGCCATGTGAAAGTAAGTGTCCCTGTGAACCATCAAGATGGCATTTATATCTGAAAGCTGTAAACTGACCTGTCTACACCTTTTGCAATAAAAACTCAAAGTGTACATGTACAAGGCAGGACTTGGAGTAGAGGTGTTGAGTAAAACACCATCTAGACAGGTGTATCTGCCAGCACAAAAAGAGTGTGGGTATTTTCAAGCTTGAACTGCAAATATCCAGGTTTACATGAGCTGTTTTCTTTTGACAGAAGAGAGAAGATTGCAGTTTCCTCTCTCCTTACAACTCCTTTCAATGCCTTTTTGAATTTTCTGGATAGTCCTGCCCTTTTTAAGAATCTGGATAGGGAATAGAAACCATATTTTTTAACATGAGTGACCAGTCACACAGCATATTTGAATCTGAACAAAAATACTTGGAGATATTGGTACAACTCAGCAACCCATAGGCAAAAATTGCTTTTATTGAACCTCTTCACCAATTGGTTATAAGAAAATACTGCAAAAAATGCTATCCATTTGTGGTCAGAAAAATAGCAAGTACAACAAATTGCCCACACTTAATACTTCAGTTACTGTACTTGGCAGAGAATTTGCTTTAACTCCAGAAGAGCTTTTCAAATGAAATCTTTAGAAGAGAAGTAAACCAATTGAGCAATACTGGACTTTTAGTTCCTCATGCCATAGCCCTGCTCCCAGTCCCATATTAAGGCAACAGAAAATTTAAGCAGTTCTTAGCTACAGAAGTCAGCATAGCAGCAAAGCTATTTGGGATGAAAGCACCATGGGAGAACTGCAGACCCAGCAAGATTTGGCTCAAGGATCACGTGGGAATCCCTTCCACTGCCAGAACAGTGATGAAAAAGAGACAGAGGGTGAGGGGTACACAAGTACCAAGTTGTGAATCACCCCTCACACTGGCCAAGGAATCTGCTGATGAAAAGAGGAGGAAAGCAACCACTGAGGCTGAGCTCTACAGCCTCAATATCCTACTCTTCACTATGAAGAACTGTGCTTTGTTTCCCATTTCTGAGATACATCTTCTCATACAGCATTATCTCTCATTAATTGGAGCATCTCTCTCCTGCATCCCAATCAAACACTGTTGGCAAAGCAGTATCAGTTTTAAGAGTGATACCTGACATGCTGGCTGAGTCAGTCAGTGAATTGCTTGCCTCAGGCCTGGCAGGTAGAGGTCTTCACCTAATTTTATCCAGGATAAAATTATTAATGACAATGAAGTATGTGTAGACCATCCAGAAAAGGAAAGATCCCTGTTGCTGAGAGAGAGCTAGACTTTTAGTTTTTACTTTTGCCCTCAAATTCACTTAAAACATTGCTGCTTTCTCCCTCTGGAGCAAAATACCACCTGGTAAAAGATGGCAGCAAACACATTAAAATGGATGTTACACCAGAAATCAAGAAGGCATGAAAAAAACAGCTGAGAGAGAGAAGTTCAAAATCAAAACTGCATGCATCTGTGAGATGTCCCACTTCTTAGCAAGTACATCTTTCAGCCAGGGAGTTCCTACTCTAGAGGACAAGTACCTGTCCAGCTCTGTGCCAGACTCAAATGTCTTGCAACAGGAGTCAGCTGTGAGTGGGATTTTGGCTGGGTCTGCAGTGCAAATGCGTGTCAGCCACAAAGTGGCTTTCAAGTCTGGGTTGTAATTTTCCCCAAATGCAGTACAGAAATGACCTGCTCCGCATTTTTTACCTCTCCCTGTTGTTAGGGCCTGGACTGATTTCTCATGAAATGTCAAGACGCTGCACAGGTACTCATGGAGTGAACTTTAGTAGAATTTAATTTCGGCAACGACTCTGCTTTTCACAGTTTCCTGATCCCTAGAGAAACAACTGAGGCAAGCAGGAGCCTTTGCAGCAAACCTGACCCTGTGTCGCAGTAGATGGAGCCACCTGTGTCTGTGTCCCTGTGTCTGTGTCCAAGGCAAACAGCTCGCTTCCTGCAGTCCCGGGCCGGAGGGGGATGGCGCGGGGTGGCGCAGCTTGGAGCGGAAAGCGGATGGTGCTGTGGAGAGCACACGCTGTGACCGGCTCGGATGCAGGCATTGCTGCTGTGAGCTCATGGCAGCAGATGGCTCGTTCCTGTGCTTGATGGCAGGAGAGAGGCACGGAAGTGGGGGTAGGGCCAGTTTTTTCCCCGGAAACCTATCTGTCTGGCAGATATCAAGCCTAGCATCTGTGTGTTCTGGGAGGCTCAGATAGACGTGTTACATCGCTGATTCAGCCCCTGGGGCTCCCCAGCTGCTTGGTTTGGGGTGGCTTTGTCAGACAGTCCTGCTTGAGCCTACTGCAAAAGTTAAAAAGTTATTTTCTCAGCTCTTCCCCCTCCCACACCCCCTTGCCAAGGCAGCAAACCTATGGTTCCTTTCTCAGAAACTAACTAAAGCTTTGGTCCCCTAAAACTTGGCCACCGTATTAAGAAAAGGTATAAAATAAAATGGTTAATAAGACAAAATGATTTTTTTCTATAAAAAGAAATATGTTGCAAATTGGATGACATTCTTGTTTCTTTCCTTTTCCTGTTTTTCTCCCTCATCCATGCACAAACATTTCTTCTGTAGTAGGGAGCCCATCACTGCAATTTTAGGCAACCTCCATCACACAGTGCTGCACTGGGGCTGCACTAGGACAGCTGGCAGCAGGCTCCCCCTCTGGGACAGTGGCATTCCCCCTGTATGGAAAGGGAGAAGAGAGACTCAGCATACTTGTACTAAGTCAGCATTTAACTGGTGATTCAGATAAGGGTAAGGCACACTGGAAAAGTGTGTATGTCTTTTAATCTAAGATCATCAGTACGGTGTGTGTAAAATACTGAATTTAGTGAGCTATGAAATCTATGGATAGAAAGGAAAAGGTTTTGCAGTACTTCTGCTGGGCCCCCGTTCATCCAGCCTGGCTCCCTGCAGGATAACTTGTTTTTAAGGGGGAAGTTATGAACAGAGATACCACCTCCTTCCTCTGAAACTCAGTAGCTGGTTGATTACTTTTTAGTGTGAGAGTCCAGAAAAGCATTCTTAAACCATGATGTCTGCAGAGGTTTGTGGTAAGAAAACAACATTAATTTGCCCAGACTAGAAGAAGAAAGATGAAAAAAGAGTAAGGTACACTGTGTTCTTTGTTCCAAATACCTGGAATTAGTGTCCTTGTTGGAGACAAGTACCATAAATGGATTTAATGTTTGAGGGTTTTTCTCTTGTTTATGGAGCAGTGCAGTATTGCTGCCACAGCACTGGTGCACTGCACAGCACGATCCTCCTGTTTTCACATTTTAATGAGCAGTGACTCTAATTACTGTAGTTATTGCAGGGTGTGCACCCATGCTTTACTGCACTCCCCTTTCCAAAGGGGAGTGTGTTATATCAACTTCTAGAAAAGTTAGAGAGCTGCCTGTGTCATGGAAAAATAAGACTTGATTAACAGAGGATGGAGGAAGGCAAAATAAATAGTAGAAATGTGCAAAGCAATTATGGTGGTGTAGATTAGTACATATGAAGGGATGTGTAAATATGAGTGCTTGACATGACTGATTTTTACATCAAAAGGGAAGGCATTATGTTACTATGTTTTCAGTTGGAAGTCCCTGCTGACATTGTTGGAGCTATTTCAAGGTCCCACTTTACTTGAAATCTCAAATACTGTGAAGAGTTGGGCCTGCATTCACATCTTCCCTGAATTTCATATATGAAAGGACAAGTAACAAGAGAGGAAATGTGAAACTTTGAACGGTGTGCCTGTCAGCAAAAAATGCTGGTGTGTACACACAGCACCTCTTGGTTGAACCACATACCTTGTGTATAAAAAATTCCCCTATGAGAGGTAGACGTGATGGTAGCTGTGTAATGGGACAATTTAAAAGGCAGGAGGAGTCCTTTGTGAGCCTGTGAGTCTCACACAGTGTTTGAGATGCTCTTACAACTTTTTGTGTTCCTGACACACAGAGCTCAATACACACATTACAGACAAAGAACAAAGTGAAAAGCTACAGTTACTTAAATCAGCCACTGAGACACTTCCAGTTAACTTGGTTATGAAGAAAGCCTGAATTATCATATTCTACTCTGTCATTTAAAGATAAATGTTTTGCAGCACAAACCCCATCATTATGTGTACATATTTTAAAAAAGGTTGGGTTTTGTTTGCATTTTTATTTTGTTTGTGAGATTTTTTGTTGTTTTTATAGCAATTATAAGATTTTTAGACTTGCTAAGAAGTGGGTCCAACTTGTGGTTAAACCCTGCAGATGATAATCTTGCTGATCTCAGGATTTTCAAAATACTAAAACACACGTCTGGATTTCTCAAAACCCCACAAAAATTCAAAACCATTAGACTTAGACCCACTTCACCTTTTTCAAGGTATCCCAGGTGGCCATAAACCACTGGAGCATCCTGGCAAGACTTCTTGTAATAGACAGTCTCTCAAACAGCTCTTAGTGGCTTATTAGCAATTTCAGTTATTATATATTAGCAAACCAAATCGAAGTTTATCCTTTAGTTTTTGTTAACTACAGTAAAATATTTATAAGGTGCAACTCTATGTGCATTCAGGTGCAATAGTTTTTCCAGTTGTGTTGTTTATATAACAGAGTATATTAAATATGTCATGTGGAGGGAGGGGGGTGCTCTGTATGGAGAGCTGTATAAAATCTGAGCCAAGAAAAATAAATCTCTCAGTAAACCCTGGCACTCTTGTGACAGTGCCATCCCCAGCACTGCTTCCTACAGAAGCCTGACTCCAAGGCGTGGAGGTTGGTACGTGCCAGCTGCATGGCTGTGGATGTGGAATGACTGGTCTAGATAAGAACTGGTTTTAGCAGAATCAAATAGAAGTCCTTAGCTAGAGATAAGCCTGAAGTGCTCATGCACTACTAAGTTCCTGGCAAAATCCTTTGGATGCATATATTTACACTCAGGGTTTGTATGGATATTTACACTCGGGGTTTGTAGATTTAGTTACAGTGTTACAAATATCTCTAATTAGACGATGTGGCAGGAAAGAGACAGTGTAAGAACAGAGTTAAGTGCCTATGTACCTGCTTGAGTGAAAATCTGGAGGGTCTCAGTGTGTGCATGCATCTTTTTCATTTACTTAAGTTGGTTTAAGTTTCTCAAGTGGTAACTGCAAGCCTTGGGTAGCTGTACAGTTCAAGAAACAGAAATGCACTTGATGAAATATGATTGTCCTATATTAGGGCAATTGTCTTGCCCCATGGCAAGGCATTTTTTATTTTCAGGTGAAGTCATTCCATTTTAAGCTTTGCTTTGCTTCAATGGCCCTTTTGACAACTGTAAAGCATGCTTCTGGCTTTGGCACACTCTGGTATTTCATTTACCCTCTGCAGAATTCTGCCTTTTTGGCAACATGGGCCATTAGCTTTCCTCTTGTGGTTTCAGCTTTTCTTCTTGGTTTTCCACTTGGGATTTTTCTTCTTTTAGTGTTTCTTTTATCTCTTCAGCAAGAGGTTTCTGCAGATCTGCAGGTGAATTCTATTCATTCTATCTAAACACCTTCCTTTTATTAAATTGGTCATTTATTTTTCAGTCCTCCTTCTTAAGATGAATATTACAGAGCTGTGTTTTTGGAGCAGGGAGGAGAAGTGAGAGGTGGAGGGAATCACATCTCCCAGGGAAAGTGCTGCTTCTAATTATGCCTTGGAGATTATTCCTTTATGGCTCAGATATAATTACTACTTGATCAAACTTATATGTGCTATTTAGGACAAAATAAAATCTCTCTATATGACCCAAAAAAGAAGCTGTTACTTCAAATAATCATTTTTAGGTGGTTGGGAAACTGCATCTGTAATTCTTACACATCCTATAGCCTCTGAACTCTTTGCAATAGAGGCCACCCCTGCACCCTCTCTCCTACCAAAACTTTGCCACCTATAGCAGTACAGAGGTGCAAAGGAGGACTTTTGGACAGCTCTTAACTTCTGGATTCTGGTTGTCTTTTGAGAACTACCTAGAAATGTATGTTGTAGGACAGGATTTTTAACCTTTCCCATGTCTTATCCAGGTTGGAAAAAGTTGGAGGTAGAGGGTAGTGCAACCTAGATCATGAAGGTAGTAGGGACATGGCCTCATAGGGCAGAGAAGTTCTGGGAGAATGACAAGAGGCCCCCTGTCTGCCCTTGATGATTTTCTTTCCTTCTCTAATGCTCATGCTTTCACCACTTAGATCCAGTACTGGGAGCAATACTAGGTACCTTCTGGTGACAAAGAAGTGTGTGCTACATGAGCTCGTGAGATGATACCAATGCTGAGTCCAAATCCACTGAATTGGTAAGACTCATTCCTAAGTCTTCAGAGAGCTGCAAATCACCAAAAGGGATCTGGCCAGAGTTTAGACAGTTTATGATTAAACCTGCTGTCCTCTATATCCTCACACAGCTGCTGCCTGGATCCTGGATGGTTACCCAGACATCTGAAGCTTTGTCTTTGAACATGCCCAGAGACATGTCAGACTCAACAGAACTGAGCAGCCTGGTGGCAGCCTCCTGCCCATGTTCTGTCCCACGGCACCAGATGCAGCACTTTTCCAGATCACACTCTTCAAAAAGGACTATTGTAGGCTATTGCTCTTGTTTGAAGTACAGCAGGGATGCTGCAGTTCCTGTTCTCCTTATCCAACCACCCAGAGTGAGGATGCTTCGCCCGCCATCCCACCTGGTCATCTCATATGTGTTCAGTCTCTTCTGCCAGCTAAGAGATTTAAAGCACATCTCGCATTCTCCAGAGACTTCCAGGGCTGTAAAACTATGTATAACTGTTTTGTAGTGGGTGCAATCTCATTATTCTTAGAGCTGAAGGGATTAATAAAGAAATTGTTAAGTGCAGTGAGCAGAGCATGTGTGCAAAAGCAGGAAGAACAGGATTCACTGCTTCTTCCAGAAATCATCCTTATGGCTTATGCATACTTTCAATGAAAGATATAAGCAGACCTTGGTGTGACCGTCACTGCCTAAAGGCTCTGGAGAAGTCTGTGTGCCCCAGTGACATTGTATGCAGGAAATGTACAAGAAGAATGCTGTTTGCACTCTCTGTGCCAGTGTGATCCTTCAGAAGGACATCTCAAGGTCCTTGGAGAATTTGGCTTCCAGTTCATTATTAGGTAAATTATAATAATGTAGCGAAAGGTGCTGAAATCAACTGCTGAAGGAGGGTATTTCATAGTGGGGTTCAATGTGCTGTTTCCCAAGGGTTAAGGAAGCATGGGGCCAAACCAGGGTACTGATGTGGAACACCTCGTATTTCACTAAAATGGTAATAATTTTCAATTTACAAAACTCTTGGGAAGGGCTCACATAACACTGGAAAGGAGTTGCTGGTACATATTTCTTTGCCCTCTGATTTTGTGCAGTCTGTCACAGGGGATGAATCATAACCAACAAACAAATTCTTGGTAGTCAGAGGCCAAAAATGTTTGGTTGATTGTGCTTGCTTCACCATCAGTTTCAATAACAAAAGCCTGTTTAATAGGAGGAGAACAAGGCTTGTACCTATTAGCTGCTGTCACTTGTGCACATGAGACTGATGGCAGCCACTGACTCCACTCCACCAGCTATGACACATATAAACCTCCTTTGAAAGGCACAATTTGAAGTAGTGATTTATGCACTATTGATATTCTTTATTTCAAATATAAAGCCACCATAATGTCATATGTATTACTTCAAAGGATTACAAGCCACCTACAGAATGTTTTATAAATGATTTCTGTTCAACATTGCTTTATATCATCAGAGAAATTTCTTCTTCCTGCTTCCAGTCCTTCCACCTTAGTCTAAGGCCAGCTCTTATTGAAATCCCTGAGATTCTCTTTTATTAAGGTTATTATCAGACCCCACAATGCCTCTCTTTTCCTCCATGCAAGAATTGCTGTTTAGGCACACTCCTAGAGGCTGCTGCCTTTTTCCAGTTGGAAATTGGGTGCCTGCATTTTGGTCTTGAGCTGGAAGGCTGACTCACACCAGGAAATTGCCTGCACATGTTCATCCCCACCATGTCTGCCTATCCAGCTGGTGAAGGATGCAGCTGTGGGAACAGGACAGGGGAGGTACACACTGTGTTGACAGCCCTACCATGGCCTGGAGGTTTCACACAATTAAATGCTCTAATCGTTGAACAGGAGCTCAGACTACAGAACACTTATCCGTGTAGGCAGGGTCACTCCTTCATGCCCTTCTGTGAGCAACAGCATCCAAGCTGTCTAAGAGAGGATTTGGGCTCACAGATAATTTATTAAAACATCCCTAATTCTGTCACCTTTGTGTCATTTTTATGTCTTAGTCATGGAACTAATGACCAGACACACAGTATGTAGGCAATGTGCATGTGTGTTTATGGTGTCCTTTCACAGGCATCTCTTTCTCCTGGGAGAAGAGAATCAAGAAAAGCTGCTGTTCCTCAGCATATAAGTGAGATCGCGGCCAAAACTCAAAAGGACCTATGACCCTTTCTTCCTCAGTGCCCACATATGGGCCAAGCAGACCAGGCCTGCATCTCTGCTCACAAGGGTTTACTGCTGTACTTTATGAGAGCTACATTGACACTCAATGTGCACATACACCATTTATTTTGATATGATGAGGAAGGAAACACTTTCTTCCCATGCACAGATAGACAGCTGTCTTCAGAAATCCAAAACCTGATGCTTAGAACTTGCTTGTGTGTGACCTGTGCTGAAAGAGAAGTACCCACACAAGGGACACCTATTCTTTTTTAACACAAACCATGCTTTGGATTCAAGATGTGCAGAGAAAAGGAACACTATTCTCATGGGCTGTGCATGGTTAGAGACTTGTAAATGATTTCTTCACTTGAGAGAAGAGTAGTTTTTACATCCCAGATTTGGGACGTTGGAGAAGACTTTCAGATCGTGCATGAACCAGGTGCAGTATTCTGGGGTGCTGTGCTGGGTGCACTTGAGTCAAGTAACAGAGTCACAGCAGTCAGCCTGTGATGGGACCTCTTGCTCAGAGGAGAACACAATGGTAAACAGTAATCACAGCCAGCTTCAGCACCAACTTATTTTCTAATCCACTAGTATTATGATTTTATGTACAAATTATTGATTTTAGGCTACAGTATCAGAGACAGCAATGTTCTGTACCCATGTGACCTCAAAGGTTGTGAAATGTGTGCAATTACACAGGCACTACTTACCAGTATTTTCAACAGTGTTTGCTAATTATTGTCGTTATCTCTCCCAAGAGATTAGTGCCATTACTGTCTCTAGGCTGTGATTTATAGGAGTGTAATCATCTGAAAATACTGGATTGGTTAAGCTTCTCAGATAATACAAAAACAACTCAAGCAATACTGACAGATACCAAAAGGACTTAAAATGTTTTCCTTCCTGAAGATGTATCATTTTATTATATTCCAACTACACACTTGCCGATAGGCAAAGTAGTCTGTTATTGGGGGACACATACTAAAATGAGAAAAAGAAGCTCTTTCTGTGAATTCTGATATTACTGGTATGATTACTTTAGTGTGACTGAAGTGTTTAGTAACAATACACATACCACTTGACTCTTCTTGTTTAAAAGAGCACTAAGTCAGGGTTTTTGTCCAGAACCCAACATCATCTGTAAGTCTTCTTCCTCCAAGTTTTTCAGAAAGAAAAACTATATACTATTTGTTTTAAGTATGTAAACCACATACTTTGTTAGAGATTGTAAGAGGCCTTAAAATCCATTGGTGAGTTTTCTAGTAATAAATTATGGTTGTATGAATTTACTAAAGATTACTTAGCCCTTCAGAAAAAGATTGTAATCACAGAATAACAGACTATTCTGAGTTGAAAGGGACCCACAAGCATCATTGAGTCCAACTCTTAAGCCAATTGCCCATAGGGGCCCACATAGGGGGTTGAACCCATGACCTTGGCATTATTTACAACCAAGTTTTAACCAACTGAGCTAATCTCAGGGTCATCATGCTTTTCAAGCGTTTTTTCTTTAGCAGAGTGACTTAGAAAAATCTTTTTAAGCTTATACTAGTTAATTTTTACTTTGATATTTTTCCCCAGTAAAAAGCCCTCCCTTTTGCTTACCTTCATTTCCTTGTGGTTTAGTGGGGTTTGACACTTAGATGCCTCTGTCAAAGGAGATCAAGGCACACTTCCTTGCATATGCCTGCTACTCCTGTCCTCCACAGAAGCCCATATATAGCAACTCCATAGGGAACCAGAAGGCTCTGATGGGAGACAGCCAGGAAATACAGGACAGTGAAATGCGGGGGCTCCAAAATGTGCTGGTCCAAGGCCACTCTGAATTGAATTTTACTGCTTTTCAGGACATGGGGCCAAGGTCATTCCTAACATAAACACAGCAGAGGGAGGGGCTGGGGCAGGAAGTTTCCATGGGCACACACCTGCTGTACGAAGCAGCAGTGAATAATCAAGGCAAGAGCCCTGAAATCCAGCACCCTGCTTTCCATCCACTAAAGAGCATGGAAGCACCTACTGCAGCTGTTGAAGGCTTCATTCCTCTCATAGGTCTCAGCATATCCCTTGCCTTGGGAGCAGCTGGCTCTGCAGCCCCAGACCCCCATGTGGCCCAGCCCCTGCCCCAGCCCAGTCCAGCATTCTTGCAGCACCTGGGTTTGGGCCACACCAGGAGGTTCAGCTACAGCAGTTCCAGAGACAGTTGCCTGCTTTGTCCT
The DNA here is from genome assembly GCF_047495875.1 of Pithys albifrons albifrons. Lineage (NCBI taxonomy): Eukaryota > Metazoa > Chordata > Aves > Passeriformes > Thamnophilidae > Pithys > Pithys albifrons. The sequence goes on from NC_092461.1 coordinate 19,071,922, forward strand.
GGACTTTCAGAGCAAGCACATTCACCCAATGTGTGGTGTAAATACAAGCTACTGCAGTCTTAAATAAAGTGAGAAAACCTCACATTAAGATTGGTGTAACCCCCCCCCCCCCCACCACCACCACCCCAGTCTCCAGTGTTTGCTGGACCAGTGGTGTGTGTTGCCCAAGTAGCTGCAGAGGAAAACAGGAGCTTGGCCTCTGGGACAGAACAGATGATGCAAGGAAAATGTTTTCCACCTGCCAAAAAGACTAAGGCTAAAGCTTTGCCAGCTGGACTGCACCTTGCGAGTTGCTGGACAAGCTCAATTCCCATTAATGTCAGTAGGATTTCTGTGGGAGCTTAGCAACTGGCATGCTGTAAGCTGTTACAGGGGAATGACAAGGAACACATTAATGCAAATGCATGTGAGGCTGAAGCCATCCATGGTCTGATATTAAGTAATGCATTCAGGTGATGCTTCCCAGATAGTAACAATTGTACTTGAACAGATTAGTCCTCACCCTGACTGCTAGCTTTCTGCTTTATAGATGTGGCAGCACTGTTAGTCAAAACACATTCTCCTCAGCTCTGAAATGGTATTTGTTGAAGCTTCTCTTTTCTAATGCTTTTCTTTTGTCCTCTCTTCAATTTAAATTCGACTTATATATCTAGATAATGTCCCATAAGTACTTTTACATACAAATGTACTTCTCAATTTTCACTTCTTCTAAAGCTGTCAATAAAACACTTTAAAACTACTCTGTGGCACAGGTAAGTGCTTCACTTATCCATATTTTCTCTTATATACAGCAAGGGAGTTACTGCTCAGTTCTCTCAGAGAAGCCACTGGTGAGAGCAGCCGGTTCATGCAGTGTTCTCGAAAAGAACCCAGCTGGACTGACCACCATCATACATGTTGGCTGCTAGATCTGTTCTGTTCTCTGCTTCCTGCTAAAACACATTTGCTTTGATTGTTCCACATAGTAAACAGTTGTTGATCAATGTAATGCTGAATGGTGCTGGTGGTTGATTCATCACTCTTGGCTTAACTACTGCACAGCCTAAGGAGTAAAAGGGAAATATTAACAACTAGGGAAAAAAGGCCAAAAATGGAAGAAACAACGAAGGAAAGAAAAGGGAATCTAGCAGCCATCATAATGATACAGAGCATTGAGGGAAGAGTCACTAATGTTTTTTTCCAAATCTAAGATGTATTAATTTTCTGATGCAGATTTATTCAGCAAGACACTTAGATTTTGAAAATGGAATGCATAGATGCTGTGCGGCAGAAATTAGCCAAGAGGCAACATCTTAATGTAGAGCGCAGGAGTGCATGGAGCACTTCTGACAGTGGAGGAGCCTGGGTTCCCACACAGGCATTCCCAAAGAATGTTTAAAATATTTGTGGGAGAGAACAAGCTCATGAAATCGATTTTCTGAGCTGCTGTCTGCTTATTTAAAACAAAAATGATCTTACAGCAGTTATATGTGTTTTCATATCAGTGCTAAGCTTATCTTATAAACACATCTTCAGTACGTAAAGTAAGCCAAAAACATCCACTATAAAACTTGCATGCAAAGAGAATGTGGCTTGGATGCTTACTGGCATGCAGACAGATATCCTGCCTTATTCTTTTTTGTACTATGATACAGTTGTAGCATTATCTGATATCTAGGGCTTTGAAGGATCTATTGTGAGCACGTCAAAAACTTACAATTTGTTTTTGGCAATATTGCATCACAAAAACTGAGGAAGGAGTCACACTGACTTTCATTAAACAATGTATCCCATTATTGTTTTTCCTGTTTTGGAGTTGGAATTAAATTAGCATTAATAATAACACTTTGCATATTTATCCTTTCAATGAGAAAGAATAATTACTATGTCTATAGAAATGTGCATTCAAAGTGCAGCTTAGACACTAAGTAGTCACTGCTGTGTGCTGCTTTTTCAGTCAAGAAGAGTGTGCCGTGCACTAGACCCTGATGTCCATGATAGAGCTTGAGTGAGACAGGAGGGCTGTCCTGTGCCCAGCATCTCACGTCCTCAGTGACCTGGGGAGTCCAGGACTAACAAGCTATGGTGCAAGTCTTCCACTCAGCAGTTTTGCACATGGGAAGAGAACATTCCCACAGCAAGTGGTAACTTGTCCAGCCTTTCAGGCTAACACCCACTAGCTCAGAGAGATAAGGGAGGGAAGTGCCACAACTCCAGGGCAGTTCATGGAGTATGGGAGTGAAGGTTGTGTGACTGGGGGGTTAAGAAGTTGAGCCTAAATTTGGAGTCCAGATTAAAAGCTTACGAGAGTCTAAGGCTGGGACAAAGATTCAAAAGTGGGAAGATAACAATCAGCATCTGTCATAAGAAAGAGGACAGAAAGAAAGAATGGGCAGAAAACCCTCTTAAATCCTTGGCCCCTAGACTTAGTTTCAAGGAAATCATGGTCATTTTGTTGTTGGCATGTACTTGTCAGCCATCCCCCCAACAAGTGTCCAAACTCTCCTTCAGTCTCTTTCCTCCAAAGTGTGATAATGTTCACTTGCTCTCCATTATTCTTTTAGTGTCTCACACTGCTAAGTTCAGTGTTCTAATGTAGAAGGTCTTGCCTTTCTGAAGACCAAGTGGATGTTAGACACCAATGGACAGTGGAACTCCTGCTTTTTAGGACTTTTTTTTTAAAGTCTGGGAAATAAGTACTTTTTTCATACTAATTAATACTAATATTGTTCTAGCTAGGAAAGGTAGAAGAATAGTCAGGTTGTGACATAAAGCACTCAAAAACTACGAAGAGTCATGATTAAAAGTGACCCAGTGATTTGATGTAATCCTGTTATGTGTATTCATTAGGGTATTTTACAAACAAGTTTGAGTCAAACTTTATTTATCTTGGCAGTATTTCAATTGAAATATTTGTTTGAAACTGTTCATTTCCACAGTGCTCAGTACAATGTCATCACAATAGCAGCACTTGCTAGGTATTTTAGCTTTATTTTACAAGTGGGACAAACTTCTTTACAGCCAAGTGGCAAGTGCATCTGGTAAGGCAGGTTTAGATGTTTGGAGATCTTGGTGCCTTCTCCTTAACTCAAATGAGGATTCCTTCTGAGCCAGGACAGTACAGCAAATATACAGGGTGGAGATGATGAAATCTTGTCTCTACAGAAATTAATATAAATGAGACATTATGGTACAAATACATATTGTGAAGGTCTAAGTTGCTCTGTTCACCAAACCAGATGGCTAACAAATTGGTAAACTAACAAATATCAGCATTTATGAAAATTAAATCCATATGTTCTTCAAATGCATGTATCATCAACTACCTCCAGATGTAAAAATCCATGGACAGTTTTAAAGGACCTCAGTCCTGCAGGCAGTTTCCATCATGATACTTAAAATTAGCACTGTTCCAGGCAATATACAACAATATTTATTCTCTTCAGGAAACAATACTTGTTGCTTTCCTTAGAGCTAGGTATCCTGTGACCACATCTGAAGGGAGCATCCGAATATAGGCAAATTCTTCGATAGTACTAAACCTTAGCTTGCTCTGCGGATCTGTGTAACTTGCCTGAAAAAGAAACAATGGTAGAGACTCTACTCAAATAAAATTTCAAACCATAATAGTCAAAAATTGTCATAATTACAAGACCACAAAATAGTTTCTTTTCCCAGTAACAGGACTCCTGTTCTATCACATGACCAAAAGTTTGTCTTTTTTTCTTTCTCCTCATGTCAGAACTTATGAGAAGTTAACAGACTGCCATAAAATCCCATTAGAAATGCATTAACAGAGGGCTGAAATAAGTTTCATGAAAAAGAGTGCAAAAGAAATTCCTCAATTCTAAACTCACCCTAGCAACTCTGTGCCTTGTGCAGTCTCTCTCAAGGCAGCTCTCCAAATAGTCAGGCTGCTGCCAATAAATTACCCACAAAGAGGCTGAATTATGGGTGCTCTGATAGCTTTGGACTGCTTTTCTCTTGCTGCATACAACTTAGCTTTTAATTTACTTTAAAGTGGTTGTTAAAGCTAGGGAGTCTCAGCTTATGGTTCTGTGACTGAACTGATAAGAAATTTGAACTCAGTGCTGTGTTTTGCTACAGATGCCTGCTTTTAGGATAACAGCCTGGCCAGTTCACCCGGGGCTACACTTGTATTCTCTGCTGTATTTGGACCCTGGGTGCCTGGGAGCAGTGCCAGTTTCCTTCTATCCTCTCCCCTTCCCTGTTGCTACAGAAACCTGGAGCTTGGTGACCTCAGGGGTAGGCCAGGAGGCTGTGCTGGGAGAAGGCAGGCTTCACTTCAGGGTACTGCCTCTCCACTTCCAGCCTGCAGGACAATCATTGCCTGCTCGGTGTTACATTACCAAGTGCCTCCCAAGACTCCAAAGTGTCTTCTGAACCTTTCTTTAACAGGAGATGATGGCAGGCTGCAAGGCACAGGCAGCTGACATCCCTTAAGACATTGCTACTAAAAATACAAAAGGCTAGGAAGAGCTGGAGTATTCCTGCCCCCATTACTGTTAGAGTGCAGAGCCCTCTACCCTTTTTATGTGGAAAGCACCTGTTGACCACGGTAACAATCCAGTTAATTGTTTGGTCTGATATGACTCAGAACATTTAGTGTTACTTGTAGCTTGTTACTTTAAAAGGAAATGCTGTCAGGTTAATTAAATGTAGTCAGCTAACAGTCAAGCCATCAATTAATTTTCAAACAAATGGTAAAGTTAGAACATTAGGATTAAATTTATCCATGGTGGTAACTTCATGGCTACAGTAGGTATAATTTATTTTTATTTCATACTTACCTCTGGCCTTATGTAAGAAAAGGTTAACCAATTAGACTGCTTTTCAAATGTGCATGACTGAGTAATAAACTAGCCAAGAAATATCTGCAATTTGTATTGCACACAAATGTAGGTTAAAAGTACTAAGGCAATTCTTCACCATTCTGATAGTTTGCATTTGGCTGAACTGTTTGCAAGACACTAATGTATAATAACTACTCATTTATGTCCTGACTGCAGTCTGAAAACAAACTTTACCAAAACTTCAGCAATAATTAAACAGATTAGAATAGTAAAGTAAGACAAGTTTGCCAAGAAGAAACTCTGTCATGTTTAAAAACTAAGTCAAAAAACACAGATACACACTCTTAAAATACAATAAACTAGTTATCTCAATCTGTTTCTGTAGTAACAGGGCTGATCCATTTTCAGAAAAGAAGAGAAATATAAACATTTGAAGATTTGGGTTTTTTTTTAATCTGCTTTACAATAAATTACTCTGTTTTGCATGTTGAAATATCTAAACACGTATCTTGTAAATTTGGAAATAACAGGTTTATTTTGCAGTGTCAATATAGTAAATAATAGCTTTTGGATTGTAAGCTGCCTTACAAACATATATAGGCTGTTCTGCTGAGAACATTGGCAAATTTAATTCCATTTGTGTTACACACAAAGAGAGAAGAGGATCAGTAGAATTTAATTATGGCATTTAACGTAAGTGCAAGTATACTAACTGAGAGTGTTTTAATACAGTTCTTTTTTTGTACCTGCTAGACTATTTCATTCTTCTCTAAATGCGTAATGCTAAGGAATTTTTTTTTCCCCCAGGGGTAATCCAGCAATCCCATAGAAAATATATTCTTACACAAACACTTAGATTTTACACAAAAAATACAAGGACATTTTTCTACTACTAGATTTCTAAAATATTCTATTGTCCTACATATCTGCCTACTAGGAAATGATCTTGAAAGCATATTTAGTGCTTCTTATGAAACATTTCTAAACTAGCAATTTAAAGGACACACTGTCTTAGTTATTTTAATAAAAAAGACGTTTTTAAACATGGTAATTTTGTCAGAGTCTGGAGAAACTTTGCAGGCCAGGTAAAATAGGAAACTTGACTTACAACGCAATTAGAGGATGGAAAATTAAGGGGAAAAAGTGGAAAGACAGAAAAAGAAAACAAAAGAAGCACTGAATGGATTTGTATTGAGAGTATTCATACTGAGCCAGAGTACAAAAATCACTGATGGAAAGGAGGAGCTGGTAAAGAAAAGCTGAGGAACTGAGAGAATGACTCTTATTTCCTATGACTAAACTGACCCTTATCTGGTAGGGACATGGTCTCCACTCACATCTATATCCTGTATCATCAACTCACTATGGGTGTGACTGACTAGTCTGAAATGCATCAAAGGTCCGTGCTGGAAAGCATTCCTTGGAGATGGGACAGTGAAAGGAACTATGTCCCTATGCCTTCTGCCCCACAGGTTAGCCCCAAACAGGTTAGAGATGTTGCAGCAACTTAATAGCACCTGGTGGGAGTGCTACTAACACTTGCAAAGTAACTCTAAGGGGAGAGGACAGGGAAAAGATGAACACCACTAAGTGACCCAGTATAGAATGTTTGCCGTGTTGGTGAAATCTACTCAATGTTATTTCATATGCCCACCTATCTCCCCTTCCTCTGTCCACTGCTTCTTTATATAGAGCAGGGGTACTTATGCAAAGTGCTTTATTCAACTGATCCCTGCTCCTTCTCTGAAAACAAGCTGCTATTATATCAAAGCAGTGCTGCCACAAGAATGTAAGTGTGCCTGGCTGCAGGGAATTATTTTCCCAGTGTTTGTGAGCAGTCTCTTGCATTTGCTGTCTCTCAGTTCATCTGTGAGGGAGATATTGCTTTCCCATTCCCTCTTGAACACCAAGGGTTACCAGCCTCTATCTGAGCAGCCCGCTCCATTTCCAAATCACATTTAGAAGCACAGGCTGGAAACATGCCACCTCCTAGATGCCTTATTTAAATGTGTTACTTAAAAAATTAAAATGTCAAAGAAAACATGTGCTACGAAATCAAGAACTCAAATACTAGAATGTGCAGGATTCCATCTGATGCTCTAGCTATTCTTTGATGTTTATCCACTGTTATCCACTATAAGGCACTCCTTAGTTAGTCACCCATTTTGTTTCCTAATGAGGACTTTCACCTAATTCAGTGCACAAAATGCATGTGGTATGTTAACCTGCATCACCATAACAAATGTGTACTTTCAAAGACATCTCTGTGATGTGATACCAAGTCTGTGAAGGTGGGCTAGTGCTCTATGGATGAGAAACAGATTAAAGTGGGGGATAGGACCCAGTAATTCTGTCTAAGGCTTTTTGACATCACAAAGTTTTCATTACTGTAGTTACTTAGTGTAACCATTACTTATGCATTTTTTAGTCCAAAATACAACATTCCCATTCATTACAATTGTAATAAATGTATGGGTTTCTGCAAAATAAATCACTGGGGGCTGAAGGTGAACAGTGAAAAGATATGATGTTACTAACACTTGTTTGTTTTATGTAAACTTATTCATGTCACATAGGAATAGTTTTAGCAGCAGATAGAAAGTTTTTGTTGGGCAGAATTCAATGACTTTACTCCTGTTTTGTGCCAACAGAATCTTCGGGGAATTAAGGCACCAAATCATAACTACCGAGACTTTTTGTAGCATGTGCAAACAAAAGTCAAATGTGGGACTGGGGTTTTATTCCTATTTTCTTTAACAAAAACATGTAAAAGAGCCCATCTGTGACACAAAGGCTATACATCTGCAAAACTCCAAGATCCAGCTCTGAAGCACTGTGGTACTTGACATTCTCAAAAGTCGATGCCAAGTGTCTGTTTCTGGCTGATTAGTTTGAGGCAAAGTTTGAGAGCAATGATAACAAAGATTTTTTTTAACCTGGGCCAATCAATATAATTTTGCCTAATCTCACTACTGAAAGTTGCTAAGCCATCTTTTTAAAACTTCCTCTGCAAGACAAATGAAATAAATCAGCCTGATGCAAACACTCAGCATGGAAGGTTTCACTCAGTGTGGTTATAGCTTGGCAAAGTTGTCAGTCATGGAGACTGTGGAGTACTAGCTTTCTTTGCAGAAATCTAGAGAATTAGAAATGGTGGAGATCAATGTAGCTTCTATAGCTGAGGAAGTGGTGTCATAGGAGCCACCTGGCAGGACCAGGTATTTATCTGTCCTAGCATCTATTAACAACCCAAGGATTTTGTGATGTAGTGCCAGTAGTTGGGGTTTGGCCCTAAATCACTAGATAACTATTAAGCCCAAGGCTGAATAGGAACCCCGCATGTACATCTTTTATAAAACAATGCACCAGCACTATCTCCTTCTGGAAAATGAGATGCCAATTTTGAAGCGAAAAATAAAATCCTTACCGGAAGTCCTGAAATGTCAGAATATTTCTTGGCAGGCTTAAAGGAAGGAGGAGCATCAATATTAAAATCTAGAGAGAAACAAAGGTATAAACTCAGCGTCTTATGTGTATTTTAATACATAAACCTACTTTCTGAGGTCTCTATTAACTAGCAATACTAAGGCAAAGAAAGAGAATTACCTCTGAAAACACTTAGCCTGTTAGCACTATAAATCACAGACTGATCCTGCTCACCTCTGCAAGCAGAACTGTCCTCCCCAAAAGGAAAAATGCAAGAGCTATTTGAAATGTGTTAATTTCTTTCAAGTCTCAATGAATTCCCTTGCAGCCAGTCACATGCAAAGAACAGCCACTATCATATGCATGCTGTATGTTAAGATCATGAAATATTGCTCAAGATTGCAGCTCTGAAATACTATAATCCACAAAAGCAAAGTAATCTTTTAAATCAGTTAAATCTTTAAGCATGTACCACTTAAAGCTCAGTCAATGACCTAGAAAATTGTCTGAATGTTTAAATTAAGTGGTGGAAATTACTGTTCTTTGGTGCCCTTTAGATGGCAACTCTCATTCATAAACATTTTTTAAGATACAGCTGGTATGTTTAAGACGTTAAATCCCCAGTTTTGGATGTTTACAAAAATATCTTGCAACCCATTCAGAGGCTATGATCAATTCAAATGCTCCATCCATATCAACTTTCTAACATAAATCATAATTCAAAAGACCCTAATGTCACAAACAGCTGGTTTTAAATATGAAACTGAGTTTCTTTTCCTTCCTTCTTAAAAAAAATCCTGTAAATTTATGGTTGCAAACAGAGCATAGTAGAAATAGCAACATCAGCAGATTGTCAGTTACAATAGCCAGGAACACACAGTAGTCTGCATTTTTCTGTAACAGTTGTGCCTAAAACACTTCAAAAAATGGCAAGCTATTTTTGGATAAGGCACCAAGTCTGACAAAAAGTATATGCATATGCTCAATTCTGAAATGCCTCCACACGCTTAAGTAAAATCTGAGGACCACATTCTGCCTCCAGCCAAGTTCAACAGCATCGTACTTTACAAGTAGACTTGAAGTATATCTAGATTAAGACCAGTGCTGTAGCTCTGCTCCTGTGGATGTACACCAGCTAGGACTGCTAATCAGGATGCCTAATAATGTAGTTTCAGCTGTGCTGTACTGAAGAGGGGATGTAGGATTTAAGTCTCCCAAGAATCTGGGATAAGGGGCTGGATAGGAAGCTTGGGCTAAGGTCTAAGCTTTGGCAGGTATGCGGCTTAGCAGAATCAACTTGAAAATAGTTCAAATATAGTTAATCAAATAGTAGAAGACCTCTGGGCTGTATGCAGAGGAAGGGGAGGCTTTTACCCAGTGAAGAGGTAACAAAAACCTGATGGGAATAAGGATTTCTGACCTGGTTTGTAAAAATACATTTCCTTTATTGAACTCTCTTCCCAAACGTATTCAAACTTTGTCATGATACTCCAAATTATTTGCTTCCCCCTACTTTCCACTTAGGGCTTAGTGTTGTGATTGGACTAGTCTTAAATATACTGCTGGACTCTGTTCAAGCAGGATACAGCATGCACTGATGAAATAATTTAGATTTGTTTTAAAGAAAGTTATTTGTATGGATTCTATTATTTATAAATACAAGCAAAGCGTCTAAGCAGCTTACAGCTAGGATCATTTAGTTGCCATGGCAATGCCCTTTCAGAAGCAAGAATTTGTTTCAGGTTCTTCCAAGTTCTGTTCTTCTTGCCAGCTGCTGCTCCACCAATGCCAGAGTGCTAGAATTAAGAATTAAAAATATGGTGTTTAGAGAAAAAATAACTAAAGAATACTATTTCGCAGTGTAACATTCCTACATCATAGTCTTTCTGATATGTCTCATCTTGTCATGAACCATTTGTTATCCTCACTTATTTCATCAGCAGGCTAATATATTATACACTTTAATCTTGGCTGCAAGAAAAACAAAGCTTTTTTGGACTATGTCAAAGCTTCTATGTTTTTGATTAACTGAAGGAAATGAAAATCTGCTTTTTACATGGAAATAGAAAATCAATGTGGTTAGGTTTAGCCTGAGATTACAGGATTCTGTATGTACCTTCTATCATATTAGAGCTTATTACTATGAAGCTGTGTCTAAAATTGTGATTACACAGCTAAATTTTCTCTCTCCTTTTTATGACATATTACAAGTGAAGCTTTAGCTCTTTTAAAATTATCCATGACTAGAAAACACAACTGATCTTGCAAAATGTAATAATGAGAAACTTTCTGGAAATGTTATTCTTCTTTCAAAGGATAAAAGACAGAATAATAGAAAAAGAATAATAAATAGAATGTTGGCTGCCAAGACAATTTTGCATTTTGAAAGGTACATTAATGGAAGGCTTGCCACAGGTACTATAAAGGTATTTTCAGTTATCAAATGTGATTGCTGCAGACTAATTTATTTATGTCCCTCCAGAGACAGAAGCTGTGCAACACACTGTACTACCTCTAAATGATCAAAGGACACAGATTTACAGCTTTACTTCAGAAAAGAAAATGTTCTTACAATTGGGGGGTTATTATTCCTGTTAGTAATTACTACCTGCCACATGAGCCTCATAGAAAATCAGCAAAGTTCCACAAATACACTTCTACTGTGAATTGTTTATAAATTAACCTGTTAAATTGATGAGAATCATAGGAGGAAGGATTCAAGGAGAATTTTTTTTTCTGTAGACATAAGATATATTGAGAAAAGACACTCATGAGCTGATGATATACTGGGTTTTGGTGACGGATATCTGACATAGAAAGTACAAGCAAATGTTTGATCTGAGGGTAACACCTTAGTAATCTAAGGATTGCTGTAAATTGAGAGACTGCTACAACATGAGATGAAACTAGATGTACTTCCATATTACTAATTCAAATTCATTACATGAATTTTCCCCCTAATCATTGCATAATGTTTTTTCCTTCTGTAATCTGTTTTCTCAAAAGCAAGTATTGGTTTTATATGAACTTCTGCCTCCTAAGAATGGGACTTAGTATCACCTCACATACCTACAATGACAAGGCAATGACTGCCAAGCACAAATGAACCAAGCTACTTCTGCACTAGTGAAGTTCAGAGAAAGCTGGAGCTAAGACAGGTGGAGCTGCTGCTCGACAGCAGCTACTGCTCTACACAACTGTCAAAAAGTCTTCTTCCCCTTCCCCATTGCCAAGCGATGTGGATTCCATTCAGAAAGTTTAAAAAGAAGTTGTTTCTTCCTTCTTCTCTGTTCTTAAGTATATTCTCTATGGTGAGCTAATGGTATATGTATGAGAGATAGGCACTATTTGATTTATTTTCTTCCTTTTAAGGCAAATTAGGCAAAAGGATGCAAAAAATCATCCAAATGGTTAGTACCAGGTCATACCAATGAAATGCCAATTAAAACTTAATGCTTTTCTCTCTAGTTACGGTGTTGGAGAGGACAATTTTGTATTTTTTATTATAACTGCCTATTATTTTTTCAGCAGTTGCCAAAGGCCCTGTACCTTTATTATTATGTCAAGCATGCAGACATTAGTACTGCCTCTTTGGAAACAGCGACATCCTCCTAAGAACTGAAGGATCAGCACAAGGCCTCTTGCTATTTAAATCCTATGTGGAAGCTACATGGAATGCCTCTGGGCACAAAAGGAGCTTTTCCAATAAGCCCCATTTCTGAAAGATGCTGGGCTGGAGGATTAGTGAGCAAAGTAGATGGTTGTTTGAAAGCCCCTCTCATGACAGAAGTTGTCTGCAAAGCAGACCTACAGCGACTTGCATGTCAGAGATTAATTTTATACCCCCTGCCAAACCTGTACGTAGTCAGCTGTGCAATGCCCAATTACTCTGAGTTTATGCTGTGATATATTGTGTCTTACTCACATAGAATGAGATCTGGGATAAAATCCTTCATTCTAAGTACTGGCTTAGGACCAGCAGTCTGAGAAGTTTCCTTGTCTAGAAAGCATTTGTACAGTGTGCCAACAAGTTGGCTTGGCACAGCAAGATAAAAAGATATTAAAAACAAACCCAGCAGTGACAGCATTACTAGCTGTAATCTTCCTTCACCTTCTCCCCTAGTTTAAATCTCAGAGTGTTTAGGAGCCTGTATTTCATCAGCTGTCAGCATTGACTGTGAATGTTGGCAGGCCAGTCTTTTGGGGAGCACAGAGCATTTGCTTCTAAATCCAGCAATGAATTGAAGAAGACCCCACAAGTCTGTTAAAAGTTTCAGAAACCAGAAGAGAAGCAAAATGCCATTTGCTAATGACTCTGTGGCTGATTTCTAGTTCAACTGCTTTGCAGCCTGCCTTGGCTAGGAACTGGAACATTGCATTCCTACATTTCACAGCAGCATTAATTGTTCCTCTCTAACTTTGGTACTTTGTGAGATACCACATCATAAAACTTCCACACTTATCTGGATCTAGCAGGTTTTCTCACTCCATTCCAGAATTTAATACAGCAGTTCTGCCTCTGGACCAGTGCCATTTTAATGCTATAACTGGTGTGCACATTGCAGCATAGTGTGGCATGGACTTGAGGTGAATTTCTTCAAAATTGTCAACCTTTTATTTGACTGTTAAGCTGATTTACTTAATATTTACATTAGGAATATGGTTACTAGAATCCTAGTTAATGTTTTAGTGGAAAAGTTTAGAATTTCAAACTGTTAAAGCAATATACTTACGATGAAGTTTGGATCTTTAAATGGTAATGGCTTGACAGTAGTTTCCACTGATCCTGTGCTGGACTCTGTGTTCAGAAATTTGTTTTCATTCATGACCTCTCCACCTGCACTCTGCAGAAAAAATACAATCTTACTGCTTGTTAATCTGAGCAAGTTTAACTGGAGATGGAGCTGTCTACTGTATTACCTACCTGTTGCCTTTTTAGCCTTCCTATGTCTTTTGAATCTTTAAAGCTGTTGCATGACAAGAGTGGGGACCCATTAAACAGCATTTGCCAAGCAATTTACAACTGACACATAAAGGGGAGAAGGAGGATGGAGGGCCAAAGCCCACTGAGTAAAAACCACATTGGGTTTATTTCAGCATTAATGAAAGCCATTGCTATAAAGTGCAAGATGGCATGTGCAACCCAAAACAGCAGAAATGTACACTGGGTCTATTTCAGAATGTGCCCTATGAAGTTTTAACAGGAATATATAAAATTTATAAAAAGGTTTTCTGTCTAGATTCTAAAGAAAAATTGAATAATCATTTTATTCTTCAACCTTGGCTGAGTGAGGATTGAGATAAAAAGTATTCTATCATGTATTATTTTTATTTACAAGCTTTACAAAATCTACATGGGTGCGAGTTGATGTTTTCTAGGCTTTTTCTGTGGTTTACTTATTTAGCAGGAAGAGCTGTTGAAGAAGGGAGGGTGTGACTGGAAAGTTAAAAAAGTTGTGTGGCAGTCTAACCAATTTCTGACAGTTCTACATTGCTGAGTTTATGTTGTTTTTTATTTTGTCCATGACTTGCAAGTCTCGACACTCCCAGAACTAGCCCATGCTACATACATAACATGTTTCTTGTGAAATTTTCATCTATACAGAAGACAATGAGAATTTTTCCACTGAGTTTGGCATTTTAGTCAATAGGATATCATACCTTTATTTTTTTTTTTCACTTGGAGAACAAAAAGCTTGGCTAAAAGGTAAGTCAATATTTATTGAATAGGTGGTTAAAATATTCTTTTATGTTACCTTCAGACAGATAATACTTAAAATAAAAAAATATTTTCCTGTAAAAACCTGCATTGAAAACCTTTTGTGTTGATACAATACTCATTTAAGTAGAAGAAAAAAGGATCATTATTATTTGTGACTTATGGGAATACCTCTAGACACAGAGACTATATAGCAAAGGCCACGATTCTTCATATCCTGCTCCATGAGATTACAAGGGATGTGTTTTTACTCTTAACTACAAGCATAATTACTGGATTAGGAACTAGGCAAGTTGAACTATTCTTTGGGGAAATACTTCAGTCATTCTACAGAGCCTGTTTAGAACACAGCAAAGAGAGGTCATAAATACTGAAAGTATGGTATAAAGTAAATGTTTGTAATGCCTTCTTAAACTAAAATATATTAACTGAAATAATCTATTTCCAAAACAACAGTCAGTCCTCTGTAAGTACAGGGGATACTGCCACAATAACATCAGTGGAAACAACACTGAAGTCTGTACTTTAAACTTGATTCTTTCATTAAGAGGACAGATAACATTAAAAAGTAGTGACTGTCAGAGAAGCAAAAGAAATGCAGATGGATATTTAGAAACACGTACATTATGTGGCAGTGAGCAGAGAAAGTATCTTCATAAATCCTGAGTAAAGTGGCTTTATTCACTGAGCTCCTAGGTTTCAAAGTATATTCTTGCACATGAATGCTTCCTGCACTTCAAATTTCTGCAGCAAACATTAGTCAGTCTTAGGAAAGACAAGGCTTGAGATACAAGATATTTCTGACAAATTAATTATCTCTGATACTGCTCATTATCAGTGTAAATCCTCTAAGTGGAGGAATCAGCACTCACAGTCATTCTTCAAAGCATTCTTGCCTTTTATTTGGTACCATCTGGTCGGTTTTAAATCCAATCCTACAGATAATTACTTTATCACTTTTGTCCCTTCAGTGATCTTCTCCTAAATATTCTGATTTTTATGAAACAGGCTTTGAGTAGCACTTCAACAGTTTCTCAAAACAGTAACTAATATATTGAGACAGAGTAAATAAAAACAGTTAAATAGTAAAGGGAAAGAAATTTCCTTATACATATAGTCCTTAGTTTCTGCAGCTGGATATAATTACATATTACACTAACGGTCTTCAGTGATTTTTTTCTGTATGGATTCAGTGCTAATCTTGCTAGTGCATTGGGAAGGAAAGTAAGGAATTGCTTCTGGCAGGAAAATTCCTGAATGTAAATCCTACATGTAGTTTCTTTTCTGGACCAGCCCTTAAGGGATTTCAGGTATTAGTGCTTCTAAGAGTTGGGCTAACTCTCATCACATCATCAGATGTTGATTTTGTTTGTACTGGAATCCTTGCACAGTGGCAGAGGCAGCAGGATCTGGGGTAACAACTTCTGCTTTTCTAGGCCATGTGGATGCCCAAGCCATCCTCCAGTCGCAGTGGGACATAATGCCAGCAGTAGCTTCTGGATCTGTCATGGACAATTTGAGAGCAGAGGTTTCCTCTCCAAGGCAAAGGGTGCAGACTGGTGTGCGGGGCTGTAAAGCTGCTTGCATACCACTGGGGTATGCAACTGATACCATGATTTCAGAGCCCTGTGACAGACTGCAAGGCAAGTAAGACCGACTACTATGATCACTGTTAAATGCTGGGAACTGAGATAAAGGTATACTGTACAGGCATGTCAGTTCCCTCACTCAGCATTGCTTGTATGAAAACTCTGATTTTTAGCAGTGGTGCTACGGAAGAGACATGCTCAGCTAATATGCTTTCTTTCTGAAAAAACATTAAGGAGTTGAGTAGAAGTACTGCTTCCAAAATAATGTGCTACTGCACAGAGGCATGAGCTCTGGCAAGTACAGAGCTTTGAAATGCTCTTTCCATGCAGCCTGCAGAAGTCCCAGCTGATATCCTCTGCAGCTTTATAGCCACAAACTGCAAATGTCTCCAGAAACTACAAATCTGTCTAGGCTATGTTTTAAATACCAGGATTAAAGCATAGGAAACATCCTGTAAAGCTTCAGGATTGTGTTTTGGAAGTTTTTTTAAAGTCAGGGGATATGGATCTACCTTTGTACTGCAAAAACTGATGTCTCCTGAAAGTGAATAATAGTGATAATACAAATCACTATTTACAGATTCCTCAGTGAACAATTGCAGCACAGTAAAGGTAATCTTCAACATTTAACATCAGTTGAACAAATCTCTCCCAAATGTGCTTGTCTTTTGAGGCATTCAGATTGGAAGACAGTACATTCTTCACTTTCATATGTTGGGACAAATAAACAGGAAGAATTCAAATCGGCTTTGTAGTCCTGTGAGGTGATGGTGGTCTGGTGAGCACAGTGAGGAAATGCCTGTCACCAGGGCACACGCACTGCTCAATGTGTGCCGTAACTCCCAGTCACGCGGGGGGCAACTTCCCCTTCCTGCCCAATTCACAGTCGAGCCCCAGCACATTTCCCTACCCAGTCAGTCTCTCACCTAACTCATTCACCACCAGAGCCCTAGGATAATCCCAAATGCTTTGCAATGGGGCTAAAAAGAAAGTGTAGTAACCAGGTGCTGAAACTCTCAAAAGCTTCTTTAAAGCTTTTTTTTTAACTGATCTTGTAAACAATCTTTATGGAGAATTCAATATACACTTCAAGGAGAGAGCAGCTTTTAACGTGCACTTTATAACTAAATTGTGTCTTTTAAATGGTGGTTTATGTAACTAGAGCTACAGGGAATTTGTGCTACATTAGTCACTCAGCAGTATATGTTTGTCTCCATAGTCTGTTGAAGATTATAGCCCAAAGACTTTGGAGTGGCTTTATGTTTACATGGTACACCTGCATGGGAAAATTAAGGTGTGATTTCAGTACAGCTGAACGTGTTTATGCTAGTTTTACTTCAGATAATGATAAAAACACTGCAGTAAAGACTTAATCTAAGCCATCAGTAACTATGTTCATCCTCTCCCATCAACTCTTCCTCTGGCTGTTAATCCCCACTGAACTCCATGCTACCATCTCTCCTCCTCCTCTCCCCCATCCCAGGCACAGTGGAATCTTGACTGGAATGGTATGTATTGAAAGTCATAGGAAGAAGTTCACTTCACTTGCCTGACAGCAAAAATTTGACAGTGAAAACCTGCAGCAAACACTTGGGAGTCCTAATAAGTTTGTTCTAAGAGCAGCCGAGGCTGGGGAAGAGACCTGAGTTAAGCTTTGCTACCTTAACACTGGCTTCTTTTGAGTAAAGCCAAACCCCAGGAATGAGCCAGCTTGGACCCTACTGTATATGCTGTCTGAAGCAGGAGCAACCACACCGGGAGGCTGCCTATTCCCGCACTACTTTCAGTATTGGGTTTTGGTAGATCTATTAATTTTTTCAATGTATATTGTTCCAAATTCCCTACCGCAGACGTTTTCACATGATTTCCAAAGATTGCTCCATCAGTCTGGTTTCATTTAGAGAGAGAACAAGCAGAAGTAGACCACAGAAGCTGAATTCTTTGTTTTGGCTATTTCGAGGTGGAATCAGCATTGTGGGGTTTGGGATGAGTGTCTGTGCTGGGATGAAATATCAGGTGGAATTACCATATTATGAAAGTGCTTCTTTGACTCATGATTCTTTTTTCTTTCTTTCTTTCTTTCTTTCTTTCTTTCTTTCTTTCTTTCTTTCTTTCTTTCTTTCTTTCTTTCTTTCTTTCTTTCTTTCTTTCTTTCTTTCTTTCTTTCTTTCTTTCTTTCTTTCTTTCTTTCTTTCTTTCTTTCTCTCT
The DNA here is from genome assembly GCF_047495875.1 of Pithys albifrons albifrons. Taxonomy (NCBI): domain Eukaryota; kingdom Metazoa; phylum Chordata; class Aves; order Passeriformes; family Thamnophilidae; genus Pithys; species Pithys albifrons. Next base: position 19,089,657 of record NC_092461.1, read on the forward strand.
TTCTTTCTCTCTTTCTTTCTCTCTTTCTTTCTTTCTTTCTCTCTTTCTCTCTTTCCTTCTTTCTTTCCTTCTTTTAACCCAGCTAGGATTAAATTAAATTAAAACTGTGCAATATATACTGAAGTATCATTTCTTACCTATTATTTTTGGATTATATTCTATAACATGTTTTTATTATTTTAAACTAATAGAATTTTATAAAGAAAAAAATGAAATATAAAAGCCAAAGACATAAATATGTGCATTTCTGGCATCCTATCACCGCATACCATGCATGTCACAGTTTAGGAAAAAAAAAGGTATTTGCACATCACTGAAGGTGCACTATGATCATCAGTGGCCATTTTTGCTAGGTGTTACAGTTGTAGGTGCTAAAACAAAGTTTAAAAACAGAAGGTAACTGAACAGTGTGCTAGTAAATCAAAACTTCAATGCATAGATAAATTCCATACAAACTGAAAGGAAGTGTCTAATTTAAGGAAGCAAAAACAATACTGAAAACATTGATTTTCTCTCTCATTTGTTTTCTGCAAATCATTAATTTTTTAGTTTTAAAAATATATTAAATATACAGGAATTATAGATGAAGGTGATTAAATACATTGTCTTTTGGTTTAGGCTTCTGCATTCAGTATTCCTGAAACGCTGGCTTTGTCTTACAGTGATGACTGGGGTGCTGTTATGTCACTGCTGAGAAACAAGTAACAAGAGAGGTCTGGTACTAAATCAAGCCCTCAGCCTTGGTGATAACTTTGCCCCAAGCACCCAGTTTGGCTTACTGAGGAATCCACTTGCCTCCACCCTTTGTATGTGAAATTCAACAAACAGTTTAAATTATTTTTACTTACTTTTGGCAGCTGATTTTCATAATCACAATACTACTACAATGTTATTTTAACTCAGCTTCAATAACGGCATATGTCTAATTATTCCTGTAGTAGGTTACTTGTAAAGCAGCAATATCCCACTTGCAGCGAGTTACTCAGCTTTTAGTTGTGTGTAAGTTCTGTGATATCCTGACAGAGCTGTGGCATGCAGCCAGGGAAGAAAATGGTAATTTATAAAATCGATGGATAATACCTGTATTTTCACTAGCAGACAATTACAGTGAGTGAGAATGCCACGTAGAAACAGAGTATGAATGTCACTAGATGACAGCAGCAATGATATGAGCAGACTTTTTAAAATTGGGAGTAGATCTTGAATGTCAGCTATTTAACAGACTGCCAGCTAATACTGCTCATACTGGAACATACATTAAGCTGTTTGATTAATATAGCTCTCACTATAACAAGGCTGGCCCGGGCTCGTGCACATTCTGAATACTTAAATCATTTTACTTTGCATGATGACATGACAGGAGCCATTAAAACTTGAACATGTACTCTGGCAGACAAAAATGCAGCTCTTTACATTGCTGGGAAAAATTAACAGAAAAAGGTGTCAGAATAAGATGTGCTTAAGCTCTAGTTAAAATGATGGGCTAAAATCTTTCTCATTGGTAACATTCTTACCATAGTATATTTCTGAAAGTAAACTCACTGAAGACCCAGTAAGAATGTAAGAATGAGGAAACAGCACTCTCTTGAACAAAATTAACTCCATGTCTCTGGCAGAAGGGTTTGCTGGAAAGACTTATTCAGTAAGATATATAAACATGTCTTCCTCATCTGGTTGCATTTTACTAGTTCTTGGATTTAGCAGGAACCCTCTTCCTTTCCATTCACTAAAATGAAGCCTAATGCAATTTCCCCAGTCTTTTCTCTCTCAGCGCTCTGGTACATGGCAGCATTTTAGGAATGTTCTCCCTTCACAGAAGGTCCTACCTTATTTTGGGATAGGGCAAAAAACAGTTAAGCTTGAAAATGTTCAAATGCTAGCAAGGAAAAAAAAACATAATCTTGCATATTCAAAACAAATTTTGTTCCACAGGGCACTGAAAAGCTGAATTTATGAAACAAAAAATCCCCAAGTATTGCCCAGCTGAAACCAGCTGTCATTAAGTACAGTGCAGAACATTGCCCTTGATTTCAAGCAGCTATCAGGACTGGCAATATATTCATATATACAGTGTAAATTGTGAGTAAATTCATGTAAGTCATTTGGTTTAATCATTATCAACTTGTCTTAAAAGACAACAGTCCTGGTACAGGTTTCTACTTCCACAGACATCAAAAATAAATCTCTCAAAGGCCTGACAACAAAAATATTTTTGTTCAAATTATCACATTGTACTCAGATGCTACTGCTGCTTTCACTTACGAAGAAAGCTGAGGAGGGTTGTTAAAAACAAACATAACAACACAAAGTTTGAAATGAGATTCTTGGACTATTATAATAACAGTCTATATCTCCAAGTACCTGTCACTAAATGTACTTCTTCTAAGCAGTCTCCAGAGGACTTCTGAGTCACAAGTCAAACTACTTACCTGTGCGAGACTTACGAAATCTGCCCTTGCTAAAGCAGCGGTTCTTTCCCTCTAACTTGCTGAGTAGTTCCACTGAGCACCAGGAGTTAATCAACTGTGCAATTTAACTCTAAACTTACGAGTAAAATTTAGCTATAATCTCTGCTGTTGAGCATATAAGACTAAGGGTGAAGATTTTTGAAGCAGGACATGGAAAAAGTTTCAATTGCAATCTAAACAAATAAAGATCATACCTAAAGACACATACACTGCCCATTTTGCTTTCAAACATTTGCTGTTTTGAGGTGAGTTAAAACATCTCACATTTCAACTGCCTTAGAAGGGCTGAATAAAATTTTACTCATGCACTAAAAGATTGGACTGTCACAAAGTGATGGATGGCTTTTCTATGCTCTCTGTAGGGCATTTCAATACCATAGACTCCAAGTGCTCTTGATTAAAAGGCGACATTCTCATTTAGGGTCCTGTCAGTGCCTGAGCTACAAACCATTATCATTCACCTGCACTGGTGCTTCCAGTGACAAAATACTTACCAAAATGTATAAAATACTAATTACTTTAGTCACTTAGATAGAGGTATAAAACACCCTAACACAAAGCTCTATTATGCTGTGTGAGGGTTTGAATTCAAAATTTAAAATGCAGCCAAAGGCAGAATAAGATTTTAATTACATTCCCCACCTCTCAAAATTCTCCTAAAAAACTAAGGGAAAAAAGATGTAGCAATTTCATGACACAATATCTCCTTTCATAATGGTACTGCTCACTTAGGAAAAAAATAATCCAGAAAAACTCAAGTTTACTTTCTTCTCTTCAAAATTATTAGACTGTCACAGAGAGAAAAAGACTAACAAGCTTCGATGAAAAACTTGGACGTATTCTCAAGATATTTCAGATGCCAAACATGTTTTTCCATTTAAAAACTTTCAAGTAGTGTGATAGGCAAAGTTTTATAACTTACACATATTTAAAGGGGAAAAAATTACTATTTCCTGTGGGGGAAAGCCTCAAATAAAATGTAATTAGGACACAACTGTGAATAGCTTCACACTATCCCAGAAAAGCTTGGTTTAATTTGCATTTGCCACAAAGCTGCCTTTGGCTTAAATAATTGCAAAAGATCTCTTACTTTTAGAATTCATTTGGTGGATTGGGACTATTCCTTGTTTATAAAGTTTGACAGTTTTCTTTATTAAGAAAATTATACCTTGGACAAATTCATAAGCTGAATGGCCTGCTGAAGCAGCTCTGGAGTTAAAACTTTCAGTATATAAGGAATCAAAAAGTGTTAGGTCATACTTTCCCCAAGGGTAAAAGTGAGCCCAGCTAACAGAATATTTTGGTCCCTCTAAAGAAAAAAAGGCTTCTAAATTGATGGGCTTTAAGACTGAAAATGGATGGAAGCATACTAGCAAAAAGGACTACAGTAAATCACAATTGAATTCTTATAAAAACTGCCAAGTACGTTCCTTTATCAGAAAAATTCAGTTCAGTCAAGGACTTTGGCTAAACTGTTTCTTAAAGTTTAAAATACATCATCTGATACAGAACAGTTAAGGTCAAAGTACTTCTGGAGAAAAGAGTGGAGGATTACAATATGCTCATGTGCTGTTAACTTTGTAATGCTGCTCAGGAACCAGGCCAGAATCCCTCTATCGAGTAAAAGGCTTCGGCCAAGGCGGGAGAAGGATCCAAGTCCATTCATCTACATGTGACTGAATCAGGTACAAGGAAAGCAAAAGGTTATTGGCTCCTATGAATGATGGGAAAGCAACTTCATTTTTGAAAAAAAAAAGAAGAAGAAAAAAAGAAAAATAGTTTCCTGGTTATAGTTTATTCTTTAAAACATTATCCATTAGGAAGGGAAACAATGTTTGAGTAACAAAGAAAAACAAAACAACATTTCTTCAATGAAAGGAAATTAATTTGTTTCAAGTAAAACCAAGATGTATCTGTCTTTCAGATCTTCTATCTATTTTGCTTAGGGAAAAATATACTTGAATTACAATAGTCAAATTTTACATTCAAAATGTTATGGACTAACTGGTAAACCTGAACAGAAAATGAAACTTTACTTTTGCATTTGCCCTATTTTTTACACATTTTAGCACTTCCTTCTGTCTTTCTTGTTACTTTAAGTAGATAAAAATTTTAATTTTATTTCATTTCTGCTAACTACACAACTACTGCATTGCAGCCTAAAGTTACTCAGTAGAAGGTTCCTCTTGTGTGCAGGTACTTAAGACTGTCATACTCAAACACTGTATCAGAAAGACAAAGTTTAGGTACGCTGATGTATGGAACGTTCCACTTCTACAGGAACTGAGAATAAAAACATTCTTTGTACAAGTCTACAAAAAGTTATTTTTTACAAGTCTACAAAAAGTTATCAAAGGCATAACATATCAGAGGGCAGTAATTGTATCAGGTGCACCAAAGGTCTTTTAAAGAAGATGAGAAAAGAAACTATACCTTAGTTTAAAAATTCTTCAGCCTACAAATGCCATCTTGATTGTGTCTCATGGGAAAAAAATTCTGGTTGCACAAGCCCTGAATACTGCATTCACTTTTCTTCATCTAGTAAACTCAACACCACCCATTCCAGGTGTGAAGATCCCAACAGGTCTCCTGTACTCAGTAAAACTGTAGGTGCATTACCCTACAGACACTTACATTTAACTGAATAATGAAAAAAACCCAAACCTGAAGACTGAACAAAAATAAACATATGGCAAGTTCTAATTTAGAAGAAAATAAGGTAATACAAGTATGTATTGCAAGCTATTTTGAGGCAGCTTGGGAGGAAAAGAGAGGAGGGAGTTTTATGGTAGAGTTATTTTCAAGGAAATTTCTAAAATATTTCTGCAGAAACATTTGTACAAGTAGGTGGTTGTTTACTCAACTCTAAAAGTTCTGTGACACTTCACCCTGATACTATATATTGAAGTTGAGGAACTGCAGCCATCTGAAAAGCACCAGACAGCTCAGTGTTTTGCTTCTACACTTCTATCCTGACTGCCTTTTTTTTGCTGGACATGAAACAGAACAGAACTATTAAAAGACCTGTCTTTTCCACTATATAAGAATTAGTGAAGTTTTGGTATCATGTCCACACTCATAGGTGAGAGGGAAATAAAGTATCTCATATTTTGTGGTGGGTTTAACACAATTCTATTTGAAGACATTTCCCACAATGAACTATTCAGCAAATAAAAAAAATAACTTTTGGACAGATGACAAGGATAAGAATAAAAAGGGCAATTCTATAGCTGTAACAAAAGGCAATTCTGGGTGCAACAAATAGGTTTAACAAAAATTCAGGAGAAAATGGAATTTCTGACTTGAGAAAAAACTCAAGGTCATTAATGTGAGACTCAAACTAGCATTTCTAGTTCTAGACTATGTAAACAAAGATAATCAATTTAAGCAATAAGGCCTTTACTAATTTGGTCTGAGGAGCCTGAACACATTGCATACACCAAAGAAAAACGGCCTTCTCCTATTCCAGTTTGTTGATTTTAAGAATTAATTTTGCTGTAAGAATATCGTCCTGTCCTTTCCAGGGAAGAAAAGTTATACCTAAAACATAACCATTGTTACAGTGTAAGAGAATTAATACTTGAATTTTGTGGTCATTTTCATATTTGAACCTGCCCACGGAAGGAGTGCACAACTGCTTGCAGGGAGAGGACACACCCATCTTAATCACATAAATCAGATGTCTGAAAGTTGACATGGCAACACTGAAGCACTGAGGCTGGAAGGGGTCTCAGCAGGTCACCAGCCCACCTCCTGCTCAAAGCAGGGTCAAAAACTACCTTGGACTGCACTTACAGGGCTTTGTCCCAGCAGGTCCTGAATACTTCCAAGGGCAGAGATTGCACAGCTGTCTGTGCAGCTTTCCATCTCCCTGGATAGAAATCAATATCCTATAAAATAGAAAATACTGGGTTTATTAAGAAAAAGCTCTTTCCATCATGAGCAGTCATATAACTCATGTTAATTACTGCCCTAATTTCTGGATGCTCCGATTCAGTAATATTTTGCTGTAGTCCTGATGGTTTCAGGGCATAAATGTAACAAAGTTTTTAGACAGAAGGGCCCTTCTCTGGATGCTCTCTAATAGCTTAATGTCTTTTTTATATTGTGGTGCCCAAAGCTGCACGTGGTACTCAAGGTGTGCCTGTATCAGTGCAGAGTAGAAGGGGACAATCCACTCCCTTGACCAGCTGGCAATGCTCTACTTAATGACTCATTTTTCCTTGTTTAATAAATGATAAAAAGACAGATAACAGAAGTCTCTTTTCAAGTGGTAAAACTGGCAATGGCCTGCAATGCTTTACAGAAGGAATTTTCTTTTAATTCTCAAAAATGCTCCTTATCCACAGCAGAGTCTTTACAATCAGCAAGGACTTTTCTTCCTGAGTCAGCCAGTACTTACATCCTGGGGCAGGATGATTATAAAACATGTAGCTACACATATCCACCCCTCCCAAAACGGTGGGGTCTGCCACGCTTTAAGTACATATTACTCACAAAACAGTTTCCTTCTATCAATTTCAAATTTGTTGCTTGAATTAACAGTAATGCGTTTTTAATACAATATAAATGCACGTTAATAGATGGTAACTATGTCACTTTTTTGGCTAGAGTTTAGAAAGAAAATTATTTCTGATCCCTGTTTGCACAAATGCGTATCTTGAATAAGACAAAACCTGTAACAGAAATAAATACCTAAAATACATAAGCAGACCATAATACATAAGCAGACCATTCTGACAACCATGTTCCATACCAGACTATGGATTTGTTCTCGTTGCAACAGAGAACCTCCACTCCTGGCTGTAGGAGAGAAGACATTTCCCTGCTCCTCTCACCACACCAGACTGGCTTTTCAGGCTGGTGGTTAGGGTGTGTTTGGGGAAAAAGAGGTTTGAATCCCCTCAGGCAGTGACAGGAACAGGACTAACTTCAAGTGGAGGACACAGCAAGTGCTTCTAAGGACAGATGATAAAAAAGCAAGTATGTAAAAAAAAGTGTAAGTGTGTCTTGCATTCTACTTTTGAAAGAAAAAATTTAATATCTGCTTTCAGAAAGGCAGATATTCATGGCTGAATCCCAAACAGAAAGAGTTGCCTAAATCTTCAGGGAGAAGTAGCGTTAGGACTAGTACATAATATTTCCTGATGTCTTATTTTGGTGGAATGTCACAAAGCTTGCTGGAGTTTGCAGAATCAGTGAAGGTACCTGGAGACTGACAGACAAGGAGTATGACAGCTGAAGCTGTTCCTTTCCAGGTCTTCCCACAAGCAGGGACACTGAATCTACTAATGAATCAGATCCTGAAATGCTCAAGTTTTCATTTAGCTTGTTATGGTAGACTAATGAAATCTGCAGTGAAGAGTATCTAAGCTCATGAAGTAGCTTGCTTGCAGTGGAAGAGTGGTTCTCCCTGCCACATGGTTGTGTTTCTCCCTTGTGCTACATCCAACAGCTGTTTGACTTCCCTGTCAATCAGTTCAACTCATCAGTGCAGCAGGAGACAACGCAGCTGCCACAAGTTAATGTTCCGATTGCTGACCTCTGTCAGCGGGAACGGGTCTGGTGAGTCCCAAAGCTGGTGTGATGCAGGGGCATCAGCCCAGACTTGTGGAGGTGGGTAACAGTGAGGAAGACGGGAGGAGATGGGAACTCTTTCTGATAATGAGAAACTAATACATTGCCTAATTGAGCCTCTGGAAGTTGCAGGGATGGTTCGTAGTGAGGCAAGACATGCTGTTCGTGGATATGAATTCTGCTGTCAAGGCCAGGTGTATTTCACAACACAGTGAGTGAGTGTCACAACTTTTACAGCTTCCTGCAAGTCTAAATAAACAGACAATCTTTCTATTTGTTTTCTTGGAATGTTTGGAAAATGTGTTCAAAGCACTCGCAGGCTTTACCAAACTAATATTTCTATTAGCCTTTCTAATACAAAATGAATACACTGCTATAACTACCAGTGCCTTCCAACAGCAAGAACTGAAGTTATTAACCTAACACAAGTATTACACTTTATAAAAATGTGAAAAACAGTCTGACACACCTTTAAATCTGCAATATCTAGACAGTTAAATTATTCCATGTTTTCTTTTGCTAATTGAAGCTTTTAAAGCACTTAACTGAATTCTGAGATCACTTTTTAGGATTACTACCTCTCGGAAAAAACTGTCATGCTGAAGTACATGATGAGGTGTTTTAGATTGTTCTTTGATCCATCCTATTTTATCTCCTTATGACAGAAGCAGTGAACCATCTATTAAGTCTCCTAAGTTTCTGTGTGTTTATTGTGCATCCTGAAATCAGGTGTGATCATAGTAAGAGTCTACTTTCTGTTAGCTAAAAGAAAGATTAAAATTTTCTATTAGGATAAGTGGAGAAGAGTAAAAACCTCATGAACACCAGCATACTGATGGCCATAGTAAAAGACAATACACTTGTGCTTTTGACTTTCTTCAACATAACACATCTCTGTTTACTCTAAATCTAAAATCTAATCACATTTGGTTGGGGGGTAGATAATTCTCTGAGACTGGCACAATCTGGTTTAGAAATTTACATTCTTTTATGATTACAGAACATCTGAAGCCTTCAAAATATAATAAATGTCAAGCAAAGTCAATTCTTAGCTCTGTTTTGACAGTTTCCGTGTTAACCTAGATTGCTCTACAAAAACAATTCCCTTCTTAAAAAGAAAGCTAAACTTAAAATACACATAAATTTTGCCAGATTTCCCTAGAAAGTCTGCTAATTGTCTTTTAATTACCAATTTTCCCCATCAGGGACTGGAGAGATTCTGAATTTTTAACAGATTTGACTTCAAATGTGCAAGTGACAAAAATTGGATAAGCTTGGCTCTCATTAGTGGACTGCCTGAAAATAAGATGCTTTTGGGATGAGTATTTCAGCTATTAACTTTCAGCTTTGTTGCAGAAAGTGTCTTTGTGGTGCAGCATCTGAAAAGATTAGGAGATGTAAGCAGTGACCCTCTGAGAGCTTCGTACAGAGACTGCATGTTTGGGGGATTTTCAGTGCTCTGTGACCTGGTAACATGCAGTGTGGGGACAGAGTATGTCACCTCTGTGTGGGACAGCTATCCCAGTTTAAACACTACCTGCTAAAACTCCTGCTAAGACATGGCAATTTGTTTTAAAGTGGCTGCTAGTTTTGTAAGAGCCAAGACTCTTTGGTAGGGTAAGGAGTAAGTGTGCAAGTGGCTGAACTTGAAGAGCTCACTTTAGCAGTTCTTCTTAGTAATTAGCAATCATCTGCAATGTATCATGGTACCTATACTATATCCAATTAAAGTGCCATTTAAATCAATTTAATTAGGTTTGAATTAACATCTCATGGGAACACATTATATCTTTTAAAGGTATCACTCCAGGCAAGCAATAGCTTCAGACTGGCACTGCCTCATTGGGTAAATTCACATATTTTTGGTTACTGTTATAATATTAAGGGCTGAAAGACGTTTTAACACAAAAGGTGTAGTCTAACACATAATGACATGATAGCTTTGTAATAAACTGGCAAATACATATGTATTTATATCTCCCTATTACCGTGCGGTTTCAGGTTCCTTCTATCTCTTTCAGGGCAGGTGGATTGGTAAGAAATGCTACTTGTTTATTAAATCTCCAAATACAAAAGAAAATCATGTTTTTCTGTAATGGAAAGTCTTACATGGAATAGTGTTACGATAATTAGAATAAGTTCAGTACTATACTGATGGGAGTAAACAAGGTCTGAAGTCGTAACCAGGTAATCTTTAATTTCAGATCAGAAAGTCCCTACACTGCACTAGGGCAGGCACTTGTCACAGAACACAGAGAGCAGTAGTTCAGCTCAGCAGTCACAGTGGTACTCGCCAATTCCCTGGTTAAACTCCTTCACCTTAACCTCATTCTTCAGGAAATTGCAGTCAGATCAAATGGACTCTTTAAAACAAAGTTATTTTTAATCGATTTGACCGTTTCCGACTAAAAGTGATAGGCTTGGTAAAACAGCGTAACAGGAGAATTGATTAAATTTACTGATGGCTCAGGGTCCAATTCCATGCTATTTATGTACTAGGGTAAGCTCTCTGTCTTTAGTGGGCAGGTCTAAGTATGTAACAGTAACCGTGTTAATATGTATATATTTAAGTCCATTTGTTGAACTTACAGCTGTCTATCAGAACTATGAAACCTGATGATCTTCAGTTTTTATGATATACAAACATCATAATTCAGTTACATTTAAAATAAAAATGGATTTTTAAGTGTATCTCAGAGTCACTCCTTTTATTTTCATTTTGTGCATTAGAAAAGTTCTTTTAAAAGGACAGTAACTTTAAACCATTTTATTTTCTAATATTGTTGTATAGCTTTTGTTTTTAAGCATAGAACAAGAAACACAGGAAAGTGTGAAGTACACATATGAGGGCTAATTACATAAAATGAAGGTTACTAGTAGTACTGCTGCAATAACCATAATTGTAGATAAAATCAATATTTTTAATAATTTAACTTCTAAATACCATTACAGAAGTTTTGCCTTTATTTTCTAAATGGTACCAAGATCTGCTGTGGCTACAGCAATGGAGATGAGGGAAGCAAAACTCATTCTCTGTGTATTTCTGTAGTTTATAGGGCAGTTTACATCCATTCAAAATATAAGACAAAACATGCCATCCTCAAAGAAAAGTGTTGACTATATTTTATCAGGTTGTCAAAATTGTTTCAAAATAATGTAACCAAATATAGATTTACCACAATATTTGGCATCTTTTCTCTCTTTAATTGTCCAATGACAAAAGCAGAGACTCTTTTTTTCCAAATTATTCTCTTATCCTACTGAAATTTTATCTTCAAGCTTGTTGGATGCCATGGGCAATCATTTTGCTTCATTAATTACATCTTGGTATAGAATATACTCTTTTAAAAGCGTCTTGTTGCTGTAAAATTAAGGGTGTGAAAATTAAGGTAGAGGAACCGGTGGCATTTTAAGATCAGTGTCCAAGATTCTATCCCACATTAAGTGATAATAGTTAATAAGATGGGAGACCTGGAGACAAGTCCACACAAGAGTCAGCATTGAAGCTGAATCAGCACAGTAGCTTTTGGGAATCACTGGGCAGGGATACCTGACTGAATTGTGCTGTGTAAATCACTACACAGAATAGGGTTTGACACATTATTGTTATCATTTAGTACACATAATAATCCTCAACATTGCTGCAGCAAAGACTGAGGTATTTTTCAGTGGTACAACAGCATGGGAGGAAGAATTGCGTAATGCTAATGAAAGTGAAGTAATCAATTTGCAATCATGCTTTCCTGTAAACTCATTTTTAATTTTACGTTTGGTAAATACAGGCATTGTATCCAAACAATGTGTGACTTCTTCTGCAGACATGACTGACAAGCCCCATGAACAACGTGCTTCCAAAACAGACATGACTCAATACCTTTGGGTCGGTAACTCATACAAATCACGCAGAATGTTCTGAGTCAGAAGGGCCAACAAGGATCATCAAGTCCAACTCTTACAGTGAATGGTCCACACAGGGATCAAACCCACAACCTTGGCGTTATTAGGATCATGTCCGAACCAAATGATGAAGAATGTTTCTTGGCAATGTTCCTAAAGTGTATCTCAGAGAAAGTAGCAATTCACATGCTGGAGAAACAATCAGACTTGGGTTTATAAAAATCCATATGCTGTGTGATAATTGTGTCTTCTTGTAGGACACACACAGTTACTCAAACTAGTTGATTGCATTCCTATGAGTAAGCAAATTTGTTACATAAAAAAATAAACACATTTTTGAAGTTTACAGTTTTAGCAGACCAGCATGTCTGTCAGGGTGAGCACTGTGATAGCTACTTGTGGTAGCAGCTCTGTAATAGAGCATGAACAAAAAAAAAAGTATACGATTTGCAGAACATACAAAAATCCTTTTTTCTTTGCCTTCACAATGACGGAATCAGAGACATGGGGATGTTCACAGCTGGCACAATGTGAAGTGTATTTTCATACAGGCTGGCACAAGGTTCTCAGCAAAAGTTACTAGTTAATATGATGGAGAGTCCCCAAATCCTAAACTGACCCCTGCAAATAGTTACAAACTTCCCAGGAGGGATTCTCTTACCTGTTGTTTGCTTCTTAACTAAGGAAATAATTCACTATTTCTCTACCCCTTTCGGTGTCAGATTACTTAAAATAGAAACCATTTAATGTTGAGCTATAGCAGGATACATTTGTCTTCTAAAGGGATGAAAACAGGCTGTAAAAATATGAAAGGGGTTAATTAGGAAAGTAAATTGTCAGACAATTAACAAATGCGACCTCCAAACCTGTGCTGAAAGTGGTGTGTATCAGAAGTGTAACTATCAGACTACCAGAAGAATGTTACTTGTCTGGAGTTAAAAAATTAAAATAAATACAAATCCCACAATGACTGGATATTTGGTATATAATATATTTAGAAGAAGTATTTAAAATTCATGGATGACCTAGTCTCTGACTCAGGGAGAAACTTAAAGACTGGGTGAATTATCAAAAAGGAGCATTAAGTGCTTGTTGACTGGCTACATTTTGAATAACTCATTGAACTAGAATTATTGTTTCATTGTGTCACAGGTTTCCTTATCCAGAGAAAGTATATTACTCAGCAATTAACTAACATCTTTTAAGGACTTCTGGAAATTAAGATTAAATAAAGTAATGCAGAAGAAGGTGCCCAATGATCAATGTTTCTACCTCAAAAAAAGCAAAGCCCCCATTTCATTTCTGTTTGAACTGCCTCACTCCAGAGCTAGTCAGCAACATAGAATGAGATTGCTAGAACATCAACAAGCTGTTCCTCATACCATTCCTGAGGTTATACTTTTTCTGAGACTCATTTTTTTCTTTTCCTTATTGGATTGATCTGCACTGCTGAAGTCAATGAATGTGTACACTGACTCAGACGTAGTGGTGAGAAATTACTTCTTTCTCCACTGAAATCACTTGTGAGAAGAATTACACAAACTATTTAATACACACTATCCAAACCCAGACTGTGTAAAAAAAGTCTCATAATACTGGAAACTGTGAACAAATTTTAGTTTGGCATCAACTTTAGAAAACAGTTCTAGAGGCGGAAGGGTTTGGGGAAGTTTTTAAATATAAGTGAATCATACACATTTAAATAATATATAAATATGTAAGGTTTTATATCTGCATACACACACATATGCACAGACCAGCCTGTTTTACACAGGAAAATCCAGACTGTTATCTATATCACACCTTGAAAAAGTTGTCAAACGTGACATGGTGCAGTTAGTTAGTGACAATGAGCACCATGGTGCATACTCCCTCTCCGAGGGATAAGCTCACCAGGAAAGAAACCATGGAACTGCCATGGTGTGAAAACAAATGTTACAAGAGCATCATTCAAATGAGGAAGGGTTTGTGTCTGTCCTCTGGTGTGTGCACAATGGCTTTTATTTGCCTGGAGAGAAGATCTGCTGAAAAATTCATAAACATTCCTATGATCTGATGGCTCATGTGAAAAAAAGCAACGTAACTGGCAGTAGGGCATACTTTGTAGCTACTGTTATAGTTCATGAAATATGACTGAGAAGAGTCATTTCTAGGGGAAAGAAAAAGAAAGACATTTTTCCAACCCCCTCTTGACCACTTAAGCTACCAAAATCTTTCTAGAAGAAGTAATCCAAGACATATGGCATCTAAAGTCAATACAGATGTCGTATACACGCTGACTGAAGATCTTGTGGGACTTAGTTTTGGAGCATGAGATGTTACCACATCATCAAGAGGCAGGTAACATCAACTGGGGATGGGTGGTGATGTCACACGACGCAGAAATGGTCTATACCACCCACTACGACTGAGGGTGGGAGAAATTCTCCTCAACAGCCCTTCTCCCTCCTCTGGCACTATTCCCTGAAACTCAGGCTCTGAGGTTACACCTTTACTTCACCTTTAAGTCTTCTGTCCACTGAGCCCAATCGAGAGAAGGCCATCTGAGCTGCACACAGCAGGACCAGCAGCTGTTGAACCGCGCTCTGTCCAGCACTAGTGCCTCCCCTGCGACACATCACCTACCCCCAACTAAACCCACCACCGCGCACGGTCAGAGGTGTGTGCGGCACCCGAGTGTGTGCACAGCTCAGGGACACCGAACGCGAGCGCAGCGAGCAGTGAACAGCGGTGGGGCGGAGTGACCAGAAAGTGTCACGCGCACCGATGTCACCGCACACAGAAAGTGTCACCGCACACCGATGTCACCGCACACCGGTGTCACCGCACACCGGTGTCACCGCACAGCGATGTCACCGCACACCGGTGTCACCACACACATCTCAGTACTGTCACCGCAGCCTGGTTAAGCCTCGCCTCCAACCCACACGCCCGGCCGAGGAAGGCGTGAGACCCACACCACCGGTCCGGCTGGGCACATGGAGGGAACACAACCCTCACGATACAGGGGGACGAAGGGCACGGGCAGAAACTCGGCATCCCAACGCCTGGAAGGGACCCGCCAGCCCGAAGGACACGGCGGACCCCGGGCCCACCGGGAGGCACCCAGCCCTTTCCCGGAGCTCGTCAGCTTCCAGCATGAAAGGAGGGGGCCGCGGGAAGGGGGCGGGAGGTGGAGGCGTGTCCCGGGATCTCTGGGGGCACCGGGATCGGGGGCGGGGAAGGGGAAGGGAAGGGGCCGCCGCGCATGCTCGCTACCACCGCCGCACCATTACCTGGGAGCTGGCTGGCGTTGTCGCTTTCTTTTTCTTAGCGGTGCTGCCGCCGGTTCCCGGGCTCGCCGGGCGTTTCTTGCTGCGGGACGCGGCGCCAGCGGGAGAGGCGGCGGCGGGAGCGGGGACCAGGCTCGCCATCCCGCCCGGGCCGGCAGCGCTCACCCTCCCGCGCTGTGCCGCCGCGGCGGGCGCGCATGCGCAGTGGCGGCGACGCGGACCGCCACCCCCGGCCCGGCGGGGCCGTGGGGGGTACAGCGGGGCCGTGGGGGGCAAGCCCGTGGGGGGCAAAGCCCGTGGGGGGCACCGCGGCCGGGCCGGCCCTCGCGGGAGAAACTCGGCTTCCTCGTTGCCCTGCGGTGTCGCGGGCCCCTCGGAGGCCTGGCTGCGATGGCAGAGCAGGCCCCGGGGAGAGTGCGTAGGAGGTGGCAAAGTGTGTCGAGGTGTGGGTTTGCTCAGCGAGGGGGGAGCGAGGCCGGAGAAGGCGCTGGGTCGGAGTCTCCTGTACCAAGAAGCCTTTGCAGGCGCTGGGGAGGTGTGCAATAAAGAGCTGTGAGGCTCGGGTGAGCTTGGGCTGTGGTTTCGGGGATGGGAGTGCAGGCTGCCGGCAAACACTGCTGGGCCTGCACCTCGTGGCCTGCCCAGCCTGCCCGAGCTGAGAGAACGCTTATTGAAACGTCCCCAGCCTGCCCGAGCTGAGAGAACATTTATCGAACTGCCCCCCGTACGATGAGAATGGTGTGCGAATGACGTGTCAGCTTTTTTTTCCATTTGCCTCATAAAGTACGCAGAGAGGACTAATTGTGCCCTTCAGTTCTCAGGTGGTGAGCTCTGAGAAGCCTCACCAGAAAGTGTTCCCTGTGGTCAGCCACATTTTATGTGTATGGCCAGACTTCACGAACGAAGATTTGGGAAGGGCTTTCACCCACATGGGGAGAGCCCTTCCAGCCTGCACAGTGGATTTTTTAGGTGAGGCACAGCGTGCGCAGAACTGGCCCCACCGTTTAAGTCCTAAGGTCCATTTACCACAGCCGAGCGAGCTTGGACAGTGACAGTGAAGTCCTTGGGACTGTCACAGCACCTGGTACTGACCGGGGACTAGCCCTGCTGACCGTCCGAGATGTGATGGGATCGGATGGCAGGGAGGCATTTAACTGCCAGGGGACGGTCCCCAACTGAGACTGAAACTCAGATCCTTGGGATTCAGAATCCATTACACCACGGGACTGCACCTGGCCACACTTTATGTAAGCTGTTAAAACTCAAGTTGCAAGTAATGACAGTTGTCATTAAAAGTTTCAGGATATAACTACAGGTAGCTGATACTGATTGCCTTTCTGGGTAATTCATCTTATTACAGATTTGGTTGCTTCCACACTATTTTGCCATGACTAGTGTCCTGGTCCAGCATTTTTCCCTCTTGTTGGAATCTGGAGTAATTTTGCACTGGAAAACATCCAAGAATAGATTTGAGGAGTCTTGGACTGTGCTCCAAACTGGTTTTGCGGTCCTTTTACCATTTGTGCTGTTTTATACCGTGCTGCAGAGAACTGGTTGGTGGTGATATGGGGCTGCAGATAGTTCTTAAGCTGCTTGAGAACACTTTTTAGCTTTATGCTTGCATGCACCTGCATTCAACATGCTGGCCAACTTATTACCATATCTGTTTGAACTACTATGCTGTGCCTGTCTTTTAGGTTTCTAGCTGCAGTTGTATGAGATTGTGCCCCAGCACATGCCTTGTAGAGAGGCAGAGATCCAAGAAGTTGATATTCAGGCATAAAAATTAGGTCACATTTATAGAGGGTGCTGTAATAAGGACAGAGCTTGGTCACAGTAGGGGTGCCAGGCGTGCTGTGTTGAACAAAAGCTTTGAAGGTGGCCTGAAAGAGAGTTGAAGACAAAAGCCTGGACTTCCAGGCTGTGTTCCAGGCACCTGTGTATGCAGTAGAAAAGCAGGACAAGATTTGCTTGCCAGGGGCATAAGCAAGGCCTTGTACAAACATCCAAGTCCCATATTCTCTTTCCCAACTGTAGTTGCTGTCTTTCTGTCTGAGCACACAGGCTGCCAGCAGCTTCACAAAGACAACTGGTAAACTTGATTGCATTTGCCCTTAGTGATTGTTTCAGGCTTGTGTGTGCTATGCAGTACATGTTTCCTCTTGCTTAAATAGACAGCCTCCTGTCGCATGCTTGAGCTGGTGAGTTGAGTGTAGAATTAGCAGGGGCGCTGGGAATTGCAGGGGAGTTATGTACCTTGACAAACCCTGATCTGCTTTGTTGTGTGCTCAAAGCGTGGATCTTGTCTTAGTCAGCCTTTTCTTGTTCCCAAGGCTGGATCCCATCTCTTTCCCACGCACATGCTGTGTGCTCAGCTCCCAGGCATGATCAATTAAATAGGAAGCATACCTTATCACAGGAATGTTTTTACTAAGAGGAGCATCTTTAATGAAGTGCATCATGCAGAGGATTAATATGCTGCATCTGTGAAATTTTTTTAATAGCACTTAGCCAAGCGTTTTCTTACCTGTACCCATTTTTATCAATTGGTTTACTAAAAATCACAAGGCCCATGTGTATTGCAGCAATATTCAGTACAGTGGAATTTTACATGGTCCCAAGTGCCTTACAGAATCAAAGAATGGGTCAGGTTGGAAGGGACCACAGTGGGATATCTGGTCCAACCTCCCTGCTCAAACAGGATCATCTTAGAGTACATGGCACAGGATTGTGTCCAGACAGTTCTTGAATATCTCCAGTAAGGGAGACCAAAATCTCTCTGGGCAACCTATTCAGAGCAACCTGCACAGTAAAGAAGTTCTTATTCAGGTGGAATTTTCTGTGCATCTGTTTCTGCCTGTTCCCTCTTGTCCTGTTCCTTGGCACCACCAAAAAGAGCCTGGCTTCATCCTCTCGACACCCTCTCTTCAGATACTTACAGTCATTGATGAGGTTCCCTCTCAGTTGTCTCATCTCAAGGCTGAACAGGACAAGTTCCCTCAGCCTTTCCTCATGAGAGAGATGCTCCAGTCCCTTCATCATCTTCATAGCCCTCTGCTGGACCCGTTTCAGGATCTCCATGTCTCTTGTGTCCTAAGGAGCCCAGAACTGGACACCGCACTCTGATGTCGATTCTCTAAGGCTGAGTAGAGGAGCAGGATCACCTCCCTTGACCTGCTGGCAATGCTTTTCCTAGTGCACCCCAGGACACCATCAGCCTTCTTGGTCACAAGGTCTCACTGCTGGTTCATGGACAGCTTGTTGTCCACCAGGACCTCCAGGTCCTTCTCTGCA
This sequence comes from Pithys albifrons albifrons, assembly GCF_047495875.1. Taxonomy (NCBI): domain Eukaryota; kingdom Metazoa; phylum Chordata; class Aves; order Passeriformes; family Thamnophilidae; genus Pithys; species Pithys albifrons. The sequence continues at coordinate 19,108,165 of NC_092461.1, forward strand.
GGAGCTGCTTTCCAGCAGGTTGGCCCCCAGTCTGTACTGGTGGCTGAGGTTATTCCTCTTCAGGTACAGGACCCTGCATTTGCCTTTGTTGAATTTCAGAATGTTCCTCTCTGTCTGTTGGGGTCCTTCTGAAGAGCAGCACAGCATTCTGCGGTATTGGCCACTCCTCACAGCTTTGTGTTGTCAGTGAACTTGCTGAGGAGGCATCCAAATCATTGAAACAGCAATGGGCCCAGTATTGAACCTTGGAGGGCGCCACTAGAGACAGGCCTCCAACTAGACCCTCTGATACTGATTATGACCCTCTGGGATCTGCTGTTCAGCTGGTTCTCAATCCACCTTATTTACAATTCTGGAAGATCTCAACTCTTTGAAAAATAGCAACAGTGGCAATGTAAATGGTGAGAGTCTGCAGGGGATGAGTCATAGGATTAAGGGTGAGAGAAAGGCTGTAGAAGTTGCATGGTGCCTTCTCCCTGCTCCTTGACTGGCTGTCCAGAAACAGCCCTGCTGAAAATTAAGAGATGTTTTTCTGCTGAAAACTTGCAACGTGTATCTTGCTGGTTTCCTGTTACACACTTAAATAGGCAGTTGGTTTGTGATATGGATGAGAGCTTACCTGAAGAAGTACAAATTGCAATTGCTAGTCTGGCTGGATGTGACATGGCTCTTTCTGCTGTTCCTTGTGAACGCGGCTTGTGTTGAACACCTCTTCCCATACCACTACTGCAAGGTCTCTTTTTTATATATTACCTTGCCAATAAGAAAATTAAATACAGCTCAGCAACAACCCTGCATTCTCTTTGACATGAGCCACCTGCCTGTTTGTAATAGTCTCAGAGAACTTGAAAGGCTTCTGATACATTTTTCAATAATATTTGGGGAAAACTGCAGGAATCTCACGAATTAGGGAAGAAGATCTCAAACTCCTGTTACAGGTTTGTGAGGTGGGGGTTTGGGTTTTTTGTTTGCTGCTTTGGGTTTTTTTCACCCTTTTGCTGTGTGGAAAGACCACAATAGTTTTCTCATCATGTATGTATGGCCAAACTTCATGAATGAAGATTTGGGAAGGGCTCTCCCCACGTGGGTGTGCCCTTCCAGCCTGCACAGTGGATTTTTTAGGTGAGGCACAGCGTGCGCAGAACTGGCCCTACCGTTTAAGTCCTAAGGTCCATTTGCCACGGCCGAGCGAGCTTGGACAGTGACAGTGAAGTCCTCGGGACTGTCACAGCACCCGGTACTAACCAGGGCTGACCCTGCTGACCGTCCGAGATCTGATGGGATCGGATGGCAGGGAGGCATTGAACTGCCAGGGGACGGTTCCCACTGAGACTTGAACTCAGGCCCTTGGGATTCAGAGTCCAGAGTGCTCTCCTTTACACCACGGGACCAACCTTTTCCTCATCATACAGAGAGGGTTACTCCAGTGTGAAGCTTATTGAGGCATATGAAGGGTAGTCGGTGCCTCATGATTAGGATAATTAGGGGTTTTTTTTCCTTTATAATGCAGAAAAAAATTGATGAGACAAAAAAAAATGTTTGGAAAACCAGCAGAAGGATCTTTAGCATGAGTTGGGATAAGCAGAGTGGAGAGAGCAAGGCCCCCAGCAGCCGTGTGAGCCCCCTGCACAGGCTGTGGCAGTCAAAGGAGGGCTGTGTTGGCTGCAAAGTGTGATATGAGCCACTGGGCCAGTAAGGACTGATCTGAAACGGAGGGGGATGGCACACCAGTAGGAGTGTCAATAATGTGTACCTGGAGATGCAAGGGCAGCTGGTGGAGAAGATCCATAGGCAGAAATGGCTGGGGTAGCACATTGGTGGTGAGAGCTGCTCCCAATCCCAGGCACAGCTTCATAGTGAGTGGGGAGCTCTGCCAGTTCTCTTCTTACTGGTGAGCTGGCTCAGTGGAGTGGCTGGTTGTGGTGGGATGCTTTCTGACTGACACAATCAGGCTTCCTGGAACGTCTTGGATGTTTTTAGACCAAATGCATGGGTGCTTTTCTGCTCCATCAGGAGGAAAAGGCTGCTCTCTGAAACCGAGACTTTATTCTATTCCAAGCTTTGAACTTAAATCTCTCTCAGCACCTGATTTGCATCCCATCTGACTGTTTAGGTTTCAGTATTTCTACTGTTCATACTTCTGAACTACCAGAAAAATGGGTGGGTTAAAAATCAAATTGTCTGTGGCTTCACTCATTGGTCACATGCAGTTCATAAAATTATCAGGTAGCTAAAATCGTGTGAGGGAATATGTATAATTCCTTTGTATGTCACTGAATTAAAATGAGGTCTTTTGGTCATATCTAAAAAGTGGGGATAACTTTTTACTCCCTGGTAGGGTGAGATAAAGATAGGAAGTTGAGGCAGTTGAGAAATAACTTGTAGTGATGGTTACATAATGATTTGTACTATTACACTTTCCTGGCAACAGTATCCAACAGTTTCAGACAAGTTCTCTGTTACTTTAGCCATCTTCAGTAGCATTGCACAGGTGCAATTTGTGCTGTAATTTGTAAGCTTTTAACTATTTAAAAAGAGTCAAGTCTTATTGAAAACAAAGGCAAATGTTTTCTTTTGTGTTTCCTTTTTGGTTGCATATGTGATTACTGGGTGTCTTTTGCATTTTTATAGAGGCTGTGGAAAAAGGAAGGATTGAAGTTGTTACTTCACTTCTCTGTCAGGTAAAAAGTAATGGATTCCTGCAGGGTAGCTTGTGAGGTTTTGGTGGCATTTTGTATATAATTCTTTAAAAGTACTTGGAGGCTTTGATGACTTTTCAGAGCCTGCAGTGTGAACTTTTGTGATTTGCATTTGTTCCCTGCAATTTGCAGCTGCAGGCATTGCTCTAGCTTTGTTTAAATATAATGCCAAATGCCTTTAAAATAGGTATTTGAGCTGTGGATTAAGGAGGCTACTTTTGTAATATTAAAGGCCTTTCTGCTGCACACATCAAGCATCTAACATTCAATGCAATCTTCCTCAAGCTGGTTTTATGTTCTTAGTGACACAGAAAGAGAAGCAGGGTCTTTAGAGATGCCTCTTGTGTCACTTTCCTAGTAGCCTCTCCTTGAAGTTAATTTTATATTGTGACAAATTTGACACCTCAGAAATGAGCAGTAAGAGTCAGAGTGCTGTTCTGTTTGCAGTTTAGTTGTACCTTACTTGAAGTTTTGCTACTAACTCAAATAAAGTTACACAGATAGCACACCTGCCATTTATCAGTGTTATTACTTGAAGTGTGGACTACTGACAAAAAATCATATTCATGCTGTGCCTGGCACGTTTTACCAAAATACTGTGTAGGCAAGGGAAATCTAACCCAGAAAGTTTTGTTAAATACAGGTTTTACTATGGTAAAATAGAGTTCTATGCTGGGAAAAATGAGTATATGGAGTGTTTGATTTTAAACAATATTCTTTTTGCATATGCTGTGAAAGGGAGAAACTGGCCATTGTGCAAGTTAATGGAATCCTGCATTCTCTATATCCTGGATAAATAATTATTACACAATATTTAGATTATTTACATACTGTCTCAAAAGATTTATGAATTAATTTATCATATTAAATTTAATCTTTTTGGAAGTGAAAATGGGTTAAGAATGTCCCTATTTAGTTAGCATTCAAAGTCTGATGAATGTTTTCTGCAGTTATTCATGTGAACAAGTTCTTCATTTCTGAAATGCTCAGCTGAGAAAGATAAAAATGTCATGATACTCATTTGCATAATCTTTAATGCAGTAACCACCTTGAAAATGCAGTGGGTTTGTAGACTGAAAGAAAAAAAAAGTGGATTAGATCCGTAACCTGGTTATGAACATAAAAACTTGGTGGGATGGCAAATAGTGTGCAAGCAATATGGAGATTGAGCATGCTAATATAATTAATTTATTAATAATTCTAAAGAATAAATTCATAGAAATAAAAACGTCCCATTGAATTCATTAACAAAACAGGGGTTGAAGTCACTGAATAAACTGCTCACAGGGATTATCTCATGCATCTCTGCTTGTTAGAACAAGTTTTCTGGTGCTGTAGCACTGTTAGTTCTATACTAATTTTTCATTTGCCTGTAGATTAAGGCTGTGGTATTTTTATTACAATTAGGATATAAATTTGTGGAAGTTAATAATGACAACAGTATCTCTAAGTGTTAAAGGGCCATCCCTGAATGTTATCTGCTTTACTCACTATTATATTGTCAATGCAAGAAAAAACCTAAAAGACAAAGATGCAAAATGCAGCCAACATGTGACATCTGCTTAATGGCATCTTGTCTTTGGTGGTTATTTATCAGTCTGACTTGTTTTATTTTCCAAAAGCAAACTAGAAGTTCAAGTGCTAGATAAAGCACTCTGGTGTGTGCTGAACTAGTCAGACTGCACCCGGTGTCTTAGCCAAGATCTCTGCTGAGTTGCTACAGTGCAAATCAGATGATCAGATAGACAAGAAAGCCCTGACTAAATTTGTAGATACTCAAGAGGAGCCTAGTTGAAGACTGTAGTTGAAGGTTAGAACTTAGAGAAAATGTTTTGGTTTTGAATTGGTTACTTTTGGCGTTTGGGGTTTCTTTTGTCTTTTATACACATATATATGTGTGTGTACATATATATGTATGTATGTGTGTATATCAGCACAGACAAGCACAAATTCACACTTTATTTCTACAGCTAGTGATTTTTAAAAGTCTCATCTCTTGATCCTGGGAAGTCTTTAGGGTCCATGTGAACTGACCAAGAGAAGCAAATTGATACTGCTTAGCATCAGTGCAATTTTTTGAGACATTCCTAAAAAAGATTATCTCTTCTCGAGTAAAAAGTGTTCCATATGAAAGGAAAAAAAAAAAAGAAAATTATTGGAACTACATAAATCATGGGCTGGGGTAAAAATGAATGGATAACAGTTGCAATAGAAGGCATGGGAGAGCCTGGGTGATTTATGAGCTGGCGATGAATCAGTGGTATTGCAGTGCCTGGAAACACACACGTCACACAAGCAGGAAGCCTGCAAGGCACATGCTGTAATCCTTTCACTTGTCAAAGCTTTGGTTAGGCTCAATTTGAATGCTGTGTCTAGCTTTGGGCATTGCACTTCTGGACTCTCTCCAAATCTTTTCTGTCTTTCTTGAAGAGAAGAGGATGCTCTGAAGTCCAGGGAGCATAGTCTGTGAAGAGTGATTGAGAATTCGGGTTACCTATATGGCTTAAGGAGGAGGAGAAGAAGAGATTTCTGCAGAAAAGGAAGACTCATTCTCTGTGCCTGTTGTAGATGAACTCAATTTTCTATGCACCATAGGCCATTCTTTATATACTGACCATAATTCACACATGTTTTGGTTAGTTTCTTTTAGTTTTTCTTTGTTTGGTTTGTTTTTGGAGGTTTTTTTGGTACTAGTAATGACCCTAGGAAGTTAAATGCCTCCCTGACATCTGATCCTGTCAGATCTTGGAAGTTAAGCAGGGTCAGCCCCAGTCAGTACGTGGATGGGAGACCTCCTGGGAATACCGGGGGCTGTAGGTTCTAGTCCTGAGGACTTCACTGTCACCATCCAACCATGCTTGGCCGTGGCAGGTGAATCTCCCGAGTTAGAGGGTGGAGCCAATTCTGCGCACGCTGTGCCTCACCTAAAAAATCCACTGTGCAGACTGGAAGGGCACACCCACGTGGGGAGAGCCCTTCCCAAATCTTCGTTCAGGAAGCCTAGCCATAAACATACAGTAATGACCCTACTAGAAAAATCTGTTTTGTTACTTTCTGTGATCCACTCAAAGGGGTAGTGTGTAGGGGAATTTTGGTGTTTGCAAGGAATGATGTTTGTTTTTTCTTTCAATGATTAGGTGACTACAATTTGAGAGGGTTTGATTTTCTTTCTAGGTTTTGGTGGATAAGTTGAAGGATATGAAAAATCACTGCAAAACAGGAGGAACCATCTCTTTCTGTCTGTCACAATGAAGAAATAAAGGGAGATTCAGGTTACATTACAAAGAACTTTTTTCAGAGAAGGCTATTCACCCTAGAATAGCTTACTTCTGAAGGTTTTGAAAAACAAGTTAGACATCTGCCACAAAAGATCATGAACAACTGATTCTACCAAGAGACAGGGGAGTAGATTAGGTGACCTCTCAAGAATTTTTCCAGTTCTGTTTTCTGCGATATTGTCAATTCCATCATTATTCATTAAGGGCATGTGCTTTCACACAGAGAGTGAGCATGTGGGGCTGGCTGGCTGAGGTCAGACTGTTTAACCCAGGACACCACCCTCAGTGGGAGCAGAAAGCAGATGTGCAGGAAAGACTGTACAAACAGGGTGACTACACAGGATGGATGATACTTTCTCTGTAGATGGTTTCTGTGAGTTTAGTAGCTTTTGTTCGATTCCAGTTCCATGAATTTATCTGGTGCCCCTTGGACAAGTCTGAGCTGTTGGTGTCCTGGTATTCTACAACCAGAAGCTCTCACAGCTCAATCACGTGTGTGAAGACCTTTTGCTTGGTTTTGAACCTGATTCCCTTTTAGCTTCATTTAGTCATTCTGGGGTCCTGGTTTTTTAGACCAACTTTTTAGACAGACATTAAAGACCCATTCTCTCCATTGCAGCTAAAGACTTTATAGACCTTTACCTTATTCATTCTTAAACATTTCTGTGTCTAGACTCAAGAGTTCTAGCTTACCTAGCTATTTATTATATGGCAGATGATGCTGATGCTTAGATTTTCCTTTTTGCCCTCTTTGGAACATTTTCAACTCTACATTCTTTCAGATGGAGGGAATAAACTGCAAGCAGAAGTTAAGATGCAGGCTCTCTATAGGTGGCAAAGCAATATTCTCTGTTTTATTCTCAATACCTTTTCAAGTAAGTGATTTTTTTAAGTATTTTTTGTAATGCTGTTGAGCACTAAGATTATGTTTCCATTATTTGGCTGTTCTAACCTCAAGGCCCCTCTTCCTGAGTAATACTGGTTGAGTCATTGTATATATGAAATTTGGACAGCTTTATTCTCCTGTGTATCTTTTAAGATTTGTCAATAGCAAATTTCCTGTTCTGGTTTATTACTTAATTTCTAAGTCACATAAGGTGACTCTTCATTATGAGCCCTCACCTTCACTACCCTAAATAATAAAGTAGCGTCAGCAACTTTTACCACGTTGCTTCACCTGGTTTTCTAGCTTGTTTATAAATACAGTGAGCAGCACAAGTCCCAGGATAGATTTCTGTGAGGACTGTTTACTTCCCTAATTCCTATAGGAGATTGTATTCTATTTTATGACAAGTTCTCTGTGCAAGAGCTTTTGTTATTTCTTCATAAGTGCTTAGGTTCCTTAAGCCTTCTGGAAATCCAGATAGACTGTATCAACTGGATTTCCATTACCAGTGTGGTTTTGGACATAAAAATAAGACAGTAGCAGCAAACAATGTGATTATCTTTTACATGAGAAACTATTCCCTTTACCAGATACAAATTTGTTCATTTAATCACACTATCACATTCCTAGTTCTGACACATTAACTTGTTGTGCTTTTAATGCTCAGATTTCATCATTTGCATCTTCAATTTTTGAATACTGGAATTGGTAATAATATATAATATAATAAGAAATGGATGCATTTTACTGCTTGAACAAAGATTTTGATGAAGAACATTGTTAACTGAGTGCTGTTGAGTATTTCATGTTATACAATAAAAATTTGCAAAAACATTTGAATCTTTTAAATACTAATCATGCCCATTGAGGCAAACTAAATTGTGTTTTCAGCACTGTTTAATGTTGTTGTGTATTGTCTTTTATATTTCCTAATTTGTAGTTGAATATCACTCAGCAAACTGTGTGAATGAGGAAAAAGAAAAAGTAAGTTCAAGCCAGGGTTGTGCTGTCCTGGTCATGTATAGGGGGAGCCCCCTACACCGAGCTGGGCTGTGGACTGGTGGTCAGAAGAGCTCCGGCACAGCAGACATCAGAAGGCTTGATCAGAAGGCTCACAACTTAAGGAGTTTATTCAAGATAGATTAACAGACAGTTCTCATAGCTCATAGTAGAAGAAGTTAGTTCCTAGTACATCAGTAGATCTAGATCTGACTCACTCTCACATTCTAGTAGATCTCTCTCTCACGCAGTAATGTCCACACCTTTTAAGCACACATATCCAACATGCCAACACATAATTGGTTAACCAATTCACCTTGCATACACCACAGCCTCTCATTGGTCACAAGCCACCACACATACTCCAGGTAGCTCTGATCTCTTTAAGGTAGAACTCCAAAACAGCTTTCCTTAAGGGATGCACTCACACTCACCCCCACAGTCATGTCCATTGCTCTGAGTTTGGTAAAACGGGTGAGTTTACTTACTTGTATTAGGTGGATATATGTAGCACTTTACAAACAAGAACTTTTGCTAATTATCTCATTGTGTGAGGAAGCTAAGATCTCTGCTCCTTTAATGGAAAAGAGCCCATCATTAAAAATTTAATGCATGTTTTTAGGTAATTAAAAATTATGCATCTGAGTACTTTTCAAGGTTTTTCCCTTCCCCCAGTTCCTTCCTTCCTCCAACACACTTCTGGCATGGGAATGTGTTGTTTCCTGTAGCAAATATTGAGGGCAAATATGAACAGAAGATATTGTCTTGGTCACCTTTCATCTTTTATTATTGAAAGCAAAGGTTTTTTGCACATTTTTGAATTAAAGACAACCTCCTACAAATATTTAAATTCCTCTCTTGAAGTGTTCCAAGGAATTTGTCTTCTCCAGCTAAGGATCTGAGAATGCATATAATTATACCTAATAATTTCACCACTGTCAGATTAGATTGGTTTTTAGTCACTTTTGTGCAGATTAGATTCAACTCAGGTGCTCAAACTGAAAGGAGGTACATTAATCTGCAGTGACGTTCAGTCTCTCCCAATTAGCAAGTTCTGAGAGATGTTAGATAATGCAAGTTTGGTGATGTGAAGCATTTTTGTTGTGCTATAGATTTAGGAAAGTTAAGGAGGTGTAGGCCTTCAAAGGCAACCATCAGCAACATAAGTGTTGGGTCTGAAAAAAAAAAAAGAAATAATGAAAATAAAGAATATTCCTGACAGATTAAAAGATTGGAGACAAATGATAGTGGTTAAATTGACACTTTGAGGGAGATGTTTAAAAAAATCCATTTCTGTAATGTAGGACTGTGCAATCAAATGGTGTCTTTTAAAATCTTGGTTAGTGTATTGACTTTTATAAAGTACCTAAGTTTGCACGTAGTGGTTTCTCTAATGCTGCATAACCTTGTTATCTGTCATGTGTGTGTTTTTGTGTAGGGTTGGAGGTCATGCATTAATTTCCTCAAACTGCATGTGACCAGACTGTAGTTTTAATTATTTTCAAAGCAATAATACATTAGCATTACAGAAGCAAACAGAGGAGGAGAAAGTACTGAAAGATTAAGTGTGAATAAATGCCATTGCAATGTGTACATGTCTTCTGATTTGGCAGAATTAGTGCTGGCAAGTCTTTGCTGCAGCCTAAAGTATATGTGTATGGCTTAATTATCTCAATTACTGAATGTGTTTATTGCATAATCTGGGATAGCACTAATTGAGCCCATTACTGTGCATAAACAATTGTCAATTTATAGTACTTCATAAAAAAATCTTGACTGTAAACAGATGTTACAGAATCTAAAATATTGATGCTATCTTACTTTTACCATGATGAAATCTTTAGTGATTTTCTTAATGTGTGCTCTGCTAATGCTTGTTGAAAATTGAAAATATTTTTATTTCTTGGAGAAAAGAGTCTCCTGCAATTATATTAATTTTTTCTTTCATTTTCAAAATTGCCTTTATTTTTGCATGAGCTATTAGGGTTCTTTTGTTTGTTTAATGTTGGTAGCAGTTCTTTTTAGTAACTTAAGATTGGCTTTTGATTAAATAAGAGCAATATGGGATGTGTTTTTAACTGATGGAACAATGATGATGTTGTAGGTAGGTAGGCATTTTTCAGTCTCCTACTTAAAAACATAGAATAAGTTCATTATATTTCAGGAATGTTTGAATATATCCCAAATTAGTGTCAGAACAAATGAAAAACCCAACTGGTAGGAGCTCAATATGAATACCACAAACTAGTTTGAAAGGCATGGCAAGGTGTAGATTTCTTCTGCACATCATAATCCCTTGTAATTTAAGGTCCTTAGATTTTTCAGAATGTTAACCTGCCTAATCCCAAAGCAGTGGTCAATATCCACTTCCCCATTTCCATAAAATCTAGCTGATTGTTTAAAACTGTACGTTGGGTTTCAAAGAGGGAATGTTGCTACATCTGAAAGAATCCTTATAAGAAATAGGCTTGATTGGGCATGGTTTGGTTTTTGTGTTGTTTGGGATTTTTTTTTCTTTGTTGATGATTATGAAATACCCTCTGCTTTAAAATATGTAACTTCTGCATCAGCAGGGACACTGTAGTCTTGTCTGAGTGATTTCTGTTTGGATGGAGCAAGGCCTGGGCTGATTCCTCTTGGAAGCAGAGGAAAACTCTCCATTGGCCATAGCAGGAGCTAGAATTGCTGTAGCAAGACGAGTTACTCCATGTACTTTAAGGAGATTATATGTCTCTAAACTGGAAGTGGAATCTCTGATATGAGAATGAAGTTGTAACCTGTATGAAGTACTTTGTATCAACTATCTCCTTGCTGTATTAGCTTATGTATTCTTACTAACACTACATGCCATACAGCAGTGATAGATTGGATTTTAATATATATATATATATATATTTATATGAATATATAGGGACTGCAGTATTATGTGATTGGAAGTCACATACCCAGACACAAACATATATATACAAAAAGATAAAATGTCTGTTATACATCTATAGAAGTGTGAGTGAGTGTATGTAAAAAGCACTTCGGAGGGCTCTCCTACCATCACTGTAGAGTAGAGTAAGAGTGAGTACATGCCTCCTGTCATGCATAATTATTCTCTTAGTCTCAAGGGGCAGTTCTGTATCTTACATCTGCAATATGAAACTGATCTCACAAATACTTACCCCAGAAGTGTTCATTTAATCTTGGAAGTAGTCCCACTGAATTTAATGAGCCCTTAGATGGTAAATTCTGTCGGGCTCTTATTTTCCTTTGTGCTTTATTCAATGGTAAGAACAATTTTCATTAGCTTTTACATTAGCTTCTACTGTTACTTACAGCAAAATGCTTTTGGGTTTTGGCTTGAAAATGTTAATTGAAACAGATAGGCACAAAAACTCTGAGGCAAAAGACAAAAATTAAAATTATTCCAAAATTACGTGTGAAGAATCTGGGTTGACTTTCTGAAATTTCAAAAGCTATAGCTTTGAATGTTGCTCCAGGAGTTGTCTGATTTGGCCTTCATTGGAAAAGGGTCTTACAGAAACTGGGATTCTTTTTTTTTCTTTTTTTTTTTTTTTTTGAGAAGGATTGTAGACCTTGAATAGTAAAGATTACAACCTGCTGATGAACATTGATAGTCAGGGTAACTTTGGCTTCTGTGTAGCTGGTAGTAAGTGTAGAAAACCTCAGCTTTTGTTAACTCTGATGCTGACAGCCAAAGGTATCCATTCCTTTGAACTCCATGCAGTTTACAACATTTTTCCACCTGATTGCACCAGATCTGGATGAGCCTTCTCTTCTGCATGCTTCCCAAATCACCTGCCTAAAATAAGTTTTCTGCAGGCTGGGTTTGCTTGGTAGAATTGCTGTGGCCTGACTATATATTTATTAGTAAGCTGTGTGTAAAGAACAGGCTCATTTTAGATAACTGACACGTCATTTCTTTTCTTCCCAGATGGTTTCAATCTTTCCTTTCAGAGCAGGGGGTAATTTAACCTTGCCAGCAGAGAATTTCTAAACTTTGTAAGTTTATAAACTTTACAAGCTTTATGATACCGTTAGAACAGCATTTCTATTCTAGCAGTGTAAAACAATGTCCCACACTGACCAGAGCTCAGTTACGAGGCTTACTGATGATATTCCTTTAGGAGCATGTTTTGAAAGAATTTATGGGAAATTGTGCATGGTTTCTTAGGTATTTTTATCTTGAGGGTTCCCTGCTGGCATCTGTTTATCTTCTCTTTGAGGAAAAAAAGAAGGGGGCAGGAAATGGAGGAAGAGGGAGCCATAATAAATACAAACGTAGACAATAAAAACAAACTAATCTATCATTGTTATGAGAAAATTAGGTAGGATGAGTTGACTTGTGTATTGGTTTTTACTTTAAATCTGTGTTTGAAAGGCACATTAGCTACTGCATTGGTATTCTTGTTAAAAAATGGTATTCTGGCTCAGCCGTGCTGTCAAGGAGTGGAATATGTCCCACCTCATTAAGTACTATCTTTTTTCCTCTCCATCTGTCTAGAACAGCAGGAAAACTTGTTTTCAAATGGAAAAATAATCAGCTTTGTACATTTTATTTCTTTACCTCTGTATCTGTGTACATCCGAAAATTCAATCAAATTTCCAGGGACATATCTCAGAACAACAATCCTAATAAAGGCACCATTAGAACAGGTCCTGTTTGGTATGTAGCACGATGATTGACTCTGAGAGCCCAAATAAAAGAATATTGTAAAGTCACAGATTGGTTTTGGTTGGAAGGGACCTTAAAGTTCATCTAGTTTTGACACCCCCCCTTGCCATAGACAGAGACAGCTTCCACTAGGGCAGATTCCTTCTATTGGGCACATGCCTGTTTAATAGAAATAGAAAGTGTAGTTGATTGACAGCATAGCTGAACGAAATATAGAAAGGGAGGTATTTCCTGTTCTGTTTGAATATGTGATAAGGAGTTCATCACTGTTTGGATGTTAGAAGCAGCACAGCCCTTGTGCCTAAAAGGCCTGATTTATATGGAAGTAAATAACTATGCCGTATACAAGAGAAGTGCCCTGGAGGTTATTTGGTTCATTACAGACAGTACTGTTCAGTTTAAGGGCCTGATCCACCATAGCAAGAGGGTGATACTTGTCAGTTGCTTAGCTGAGTAGACAGCAGCAAACTGCAGATGCTGGCTTTGCTACTGGAACTAAGAGAAAAACAACTCAAAGAGCCAAGAAGAAAAGGCAACAGCAAAACCATCAGAACATGCTCTGTGTTTCCAGGTAATTGCTCTCATCACCATTCAGCTTTTGGGAACTCCAGTGTTCTTCAGGTTACAGTGATTTTCCTCATGGGACTCCTATCTTTGCTGTCTCCTTATTCTCCACAGCAGTGGCTCAGAGGTCCTGCAATAAATCAGTTTTATCCCTATGTTGTCTTTCTGAAGAATACTCCCAAACACTGAATGAGGGGCTCTGATGAAACCTGCTACTTTCAGAGGCATCAGACCATACTGATACTTTTCAACTACTTGGAGTAATGATACTGAATGAATAAAACAGTGTTAACTTCAAAAGGTCACTCCTTTGCAAAGTCATGGAGAGTGGCTGTGGACAGAAGTTGGCTGCACAGGAGGCTGAAGTTCCACATCAAAGGCTGAGTAGAAAATTGTATTTTGTATCTGAGGTAATACCAGAGGATATGTGACTGTGTGAATGAGTATTGTTTGCAATACAAAAAGTCATTTTTAAAAAGTAAATAAATACAGATTTGGAAAACAGCAAATAGGCTAGAATAATTTATTCCCTCAGTCCTAAAATATTTACATCCTTAGTTCTTTTGTAGTCACAAAAGGTAAGAGACCCCAGTGAGTTAAAAAAAGAGAGAAGCATGCAAATCAATTTCAGACAACAGACATCAGTCACTAATTTGCCACTGGGTGATGTTTAACAATCTGAGAGTAATGAAAGGAATTTTCAGGGAGAATAATTTGCTCTGTTCTGAGCTATGCATGTGCTAAGGGTGATGTCATACCCTGAAAGAGTATCTATGCAGACCATAGTCTTCCAGCTACAGAGATTTATCACTTATTTTGCAAGATGGGAGTGTATTTTCCAAGAAAATGCTTCTCTCTTTCTCTAAAGAAGGATATTTCAAACACAGAACAAGTTTTATTGTTAAAGCTGTGCTAAACAGTGATATGCTGCAATGAAAAGTGAAATGCATCTAATAAAATAGAAGCATGAAATGAAGCCCAGGAATGGGAGAGGAAGTGAGACCTTGAATCCTTTTGGAACTGTATCACTGACTTGCTTTGCAGCCTGAGGCAAGAACCCAGTTTGCCTCCCAAAAAGCAGACAGAGAGGTCACAGAGTTGCACCCTGCATTACAGGGTCGCACGCAGTTTAGTTAGGATTCAGTGTGGTGTCTCCTGGCCTTGGTGCAAGTGTAGCTGTCTGTCGGAAAAGAATGGGAGTGAGACAGTTGCATCCGCAAAAGCTTTGAAAACCTCACGTTAAAAATGTGGCAGATGTACATGTTCATTCACCTAAGACTTGCACTAACCAGTGCCCATGCTCCCAATATTTAATAAAGCTCAGATCTTGTGTGCATTCAGATGGAGTAGCAAAAAGCAAGACTTCATTTAGATGCAAAGGTACAACTTTAAAACAGTATTTTAGAAATTATAATATTGTGCTTATTCCCAACTCCTCACTGATGATTAGTCCCAGAATTAGTACAGGACAACTGGAATGCAGTTAATAACCATGGGCAAGTACTATTTTATCTTCCATGGCCACAACCTATGCTACATCTTTCTGCTGACTTAATCACACTGACAAGTTCACATGAAGGCTGTCATACTTTGAAACAGTTTGAAAAGGAAACATCATATTCTTGCATTGTCTTTGACTTTGTTCCATGTCTCTTTTGCGTAGCAAGCTTCAAGATCCCACTGGGACTTGTGGTATTTGGGCATTGTATTAAGCACTTTATATAAGCTCTCTGGAAATACCTACTTACTGAACTGTACTCACACACATCTGCTCCTCACTTATTATACTGGAAAGCTTATAGTCTTTTCGCTTTTGCATTATGGGAAACCATCTCAGAAATGGCACTCTGGAGAGTTAAACCTGTTTCTGAAAAAGACTGCAAGAAAAGAAAGGTATGAAAATAGATTCAAAAATACTTAAATAAATTAATGCTGCGCTGCTGGTTCTGAACTATATGCTCAATCTTTTCTCATTTTTCAAGTGTATTGCTTGCATGGTCTCCATGTTTGTTACATTTGAGGAAATAATCTTTTTGTACTGTCCATCTGTGCTAGGATAATTAATACATATAAAAAGTATATATAATTATATGATAATATATAATTATTTAATATATAATTTCTGAAAACAATGTGTCTTGGTTTTAATTTAACATAATATTTGGCTGGGACTGGGGGAAATAGAAGGGAGGTTTCTGTGGCTGTATTGTGTAATAGGGAGGAAAACAGTGTTTCCCTTGGATCCACAAGATTATTCTCCAACTATTTGCATAACGTAAAGGAAGAGTTAAAGAACGCAGGCAAGCCACAAGGTGGAAAGCAGAAGTAGATCAGGCAGACCTTCCTTTTTTTGTCTGTGCCAAGCAATACTGCTTTGGCTGTGGCAGCTGCTGTAGCTCTAGGGCTAAAACAGCAGCTGCCAAGTAGTGCCTTAGGGTGCTGGAATTTTTTTTTCTCTAATCCCTCCATCCTGGGCCTGTGCTCAGCCACAGTCCACTCTGTTCCTGTACAGGATTTAGGAAGTGGGCAGTAAGCATTAAAACAGCTCCAGGTGGAGGGATTTTCATCCACCTTGTCTAAAACAAGTGCAAGCCTGGAAGGAAGGCAGTGAATGTATTAAGATCAAAGATTATTGCTACACAGCAAGACAGAAGGAATGCCCTTATCACTTAAATGTGTATCCTGAGTCAAATATCTTATCCTAGTATATACTTTGAGATTGTGGAGTAGAAGGACTTAAGAATAAGTATGGAGTTGTAAAAATTTAGACATCTTCCTAATTCTTGAAAATTATTAAAAAAAGAAACCTGAGAGATAGATTATTCCATGGTTTTACAGAAAAATGTCTTTATACTTTGGATAAATTATTTGAGCCCTGCACACATCCTCCACTGTTTTAAGAAATCAAACCCCTAGGGGAAGGTATGTGAATTTCCGTGATCTGGGACAGACCATAATAGAGAAACTGAATTAAGACATAGAGATGATTTTTTCCCATTTGCTTTTGCCAGCAGATTGCATATCTACAAAGCTCACTTGCAGCAATTACATATTGTCAGTACTTTTCAATTAGGTGTGTACTTAAGGATGGACCTAGCTAAGGATCCTCTTCAACCTTATTGTCTCTGCAGACTCCTGCAAGTTGAAAAGAATTGAACTGCAAAACGCCTTCGTATTGAAAAGAGAAATGAAACCGAGGTTCATCTGGAAGCTGGGGAGGTGACACCATGTGTTTTTTAGTGGCCTGTGTAATCTTTCTCTGGGTATTCATGTTGAGAGATGTCAGAGAGAGGATATGGTTAGACAGACCTTTGCTCTGAATCAAACCATTCATTGGTGCAGGTGTAGCAATGTCATTTAGGTAAACGGTAAAGATAATTAAATAATTGAATTGCAGTGGGTGTTGATCATTTTAAAAACCTAACTGGGCAAGCAAATTGGAATCTAGGTTAGGGGTGGAGTGCTTTGTAATGCTACTCAATGCACACCTTAGGAACACCAGACTAATGGGACAACCTACCAAATACATCTTAAGGGCTTGTTCTACCTGACAAATGAGTGGTAAATAGTGTATTTTTATTTACGTCAGTCTACTTCCTTTGCCTGCCACTAATTTCTTCTGGTGCTTGTAACAAAAAAAAAAAAAAAAAAAAGAAAAAAAGAAAAAAAAAAGAAATGTTCCGGCTTTCTTCTACTGCTTGTACTTCACAAGCCATATATTCAAGAAACAGCATTTTCCTAACACAACAGTTTTTTAAGTTTCAATCATTGCCTCCACTAGAAACCTTCTGAAGGCAAATGGACTATTCAGTTGTCACAGAAGGCATAATTTAATGATGTAGCATATCTCTATACTGATGAAGTCAGACTTTTTATTGTGCTTAATGCATGATGTGTGAAGCAGACAGTACCTTCGCTTTGCAGACCTGTCTGTGGGAAGCCTGTTTCCTCTCCTTTTCTGTATGTGATAAACAGATCCTATTTATTAAAGAAGCCATCTAAGGTACAAAGTTGAAGTCTCGAGTGCCACTTTTACAGTCCCTTTTCAGAAGGTACTTCCTCCTTCGAGCAATTGGTTTCCAAGTGGCTTCCAGCATACCCTATGTAATTGCCTTGTCACACATTTGGCAAAAAATTATATTGCTGACCTGCTGTGTGAACAGCAATGGTAAATAGTGAAGAATAGATGGAAGCAGTTGGGTGAGAAATCTGTAACAGGCTTTTATGTGAAAATATTTAGTATCTGCTCTCACTTTTAATCGCTTATTATTTTTAAGTCAGTGACAAACACATCCTGCTGAAATAGGAACAGTGGGATCCCATCTGCAGGGAGAATGAGTGGTGTTAGACAGATCTTACTATCGTGTAGACATGACAGTATATCAGGCAAAGATATTAGTTGTTAGTTTTACTGTTGTTTTTTAAGACTGCTTATGAAAAGTTGCTTTAGCCAGGCTTATGAACTTTCAAATGGCTGCATAAAATTATATCTTGTCTTTATTTATCCATAACATAAAGTTATTCCAGTAAAAATAAAATAGAGACTTCATCTTCTAGAAGTTTACTATACCTTTATGTTGCCCTCAGGCTGCTTTTTTTTTTTTTCTTGTGAGAAAGTGCATTCATATTTCTTCTAGAATAGGACCACTTAGTAAAGGCTAGAGCTGTCTGTAATAAATCTCCAGTCCTTTTGGTCATGTGTAATTTTGAATGAAATGTAATAGTTATTTTTCATTTGCCTTTTAAACATACATACTTTGTAGTGGTAAAGTAAGTATATTGAAACATGTCATTGCTGTGACAAAAATGCCCTAAAAACACAGGACTCACCTTTTTTCCTGTTGCAGAACTTAGAAGTATCAAAACAAATTATGACATATGGAATTGCAACAGGTTGTGTAAGAGTGATGAATATGTTCCAGGTTTAATGTAGAAGCACTTTCATACCTGCCAAAACCTTTTAACAATGTTTTGAAAACTGGTGTTTACATTCTTTGAAATGTTTATATCTAGAAGGAACTTCATACTTTAGCAAACTTGGCTTAAATCCTCTTGGACCTCTGACAACCACACTGACGAATATACTGACATGCCCTGATGCTGTCTAAAAGCTTATTTCACAGAATCACAGAACCACAGAATGAGTAAGGTTGGAAGGGACCACAGTGGGGCATCTGGTCCAACCTCCCTGCTCAAGCAGGGTCATCACAGAGCACACTACCTGGGATTGTGTCCAGAGGGTTCTTGAATATCTCCAGTGAGGGAGATGCCACAACATCTCTGGGCCACCTGTTCAATAGGAGAGTTAGCAAAACTAAAACTTTAAGGACTGTAATTTGAGAAACTATCCCCCAGTGTGGAATTAACATGCTGTTATCCTCTGGTGGGTTCCTCCAGTAGACCCAATAGGAAAAGTATACTATCAGTTAAGATGAATTTTAGGAATATTGAAAAAAAAACTAAATTGAAGGAATAAGCAACAGCATGCTCTTTTACCAAATGCTTTGCTTAATGATTCATGGTCTCCTGAAACTCCTGACCATTCTGTGGTACAATAATACAGCATAGATGTCAGTAGCACTGTGAGGCTGTTACTCAGCTTGCATATGGTACCAAATAATTTAATAATTATTAGGCTGTCAAACCAACATGATATCTGCAGGGTTAGGCTTACCCAGTCCAGTTTTGCCAGTCCAGCCTCTCTGTTGTTCTGTCCTGAATTTTCTCCTCACATACAGGACAGCATCCTAGTTCCAGTCTAATCCAAGGGAAGAAGTGGTGTTCTCCCTCTAGTCCTTTCCAGCAAAGAAGCAAAGCAGACAAGGGCTGTGCCTTTATGGGCTCAGGGAACATTCATGGGAAGTGAGAGTGCTGGGACCCTTGCACTCCTCACTTTGGGAGGTGAGACAGTGTCCTTACCCTCCCTCTGGGTGTCAGCACAGATCCCGGCTGTTCCCTCCTCCCACCTGTACAAGTCAGGCAAGATCAGATTAGCAGGCAAGTGGGATTGGGTTCATGAAAGACAGACAAGTTCTTGTGGCGGTCTCTCTTTCTTTTTGCTGTTGGCCCCAAAGGTTGTTTTTATTATTATCAAGAAAAATCCACTCAGATCATCCACAGTTCTTTTGGAGTAAATCAGTTATTTTGGTGAGTACAGAGTTTACCTGCTTCTGTTATTTGGTTTTGAGCGAAGAAGTTTTACCTATCTTTATTCACTGCTTGTTACGGGAACAAATGGAGGACATAAAGCACTACATTCTTGCCCAGACTCAAGGGGAAAAAAAAAAAACAGAGAAGGTTGCATTTAATAGACAGAAGTCTGGGACTCTGGAGTAGAAGGCATGTATGACTGCCTCTCAGATGACACTCCAATTCAGGAAAAGTGGTGAAAGGACATCTGTTGGCAAATTGCCTTTTTGGGTTATTGAGCAGCGAGTTGAAAAACAGAGGAGACGAGGATATGTGAGATCCCAACTGACCATAAGAAATCAAATTGTACTCCTTAAAAGAAAACTGATTACCAGACATATTAAGCTTTAATCTTATTTGCAGTTAGTAGCCCCAAAGAGAATGCTTTGTTGGAGACCTTCCAAGAATGGCTATTGCAGACAGCTTGTAAAGCAAAGATGATGGGATGGAAATAATGCAAATACAGTTCAACATTTGCTATAATAAAGTTAGTTTATGACACCCTATGTAACAACCTCAACAATAAATGCCAGTTTCTTCATTCACAATTAGCTCTGCTGAGACAAACACTTCCCCAAAGTTGACATGAAGACAGTATTGACATATTTCTTTAATTTTACAAGATGGACTGTATCTGGCACATAAGCATACTTTTTATTTCTAAGGTTTCTGAGCATCGCTTCAATACTGAATGAATGCAAATGACCTCCAATGTACTGCTTGTGTGCATTTAGTTCAAATGGGATGCTGCCTCAGATGCAGCAGACTGCCAAACCCTGACACAGTGACCTGCTTCAGCTGTGGAACACTTTTATTCCAGTTCTATGAGAATTCTTTGGCAAGGCTGCTCCTGGCTCATGACACTAAGCCCTGCTGCTGACGTGAATTGTGGTTACATATACCTTGTCTGTGGGATCTGGTCACTGATGCTTCTGTTTACCTTGTAGGTAGCCTGACCTTCAGTTCCTCATGTGCTCAGGGCCTGGCAGCTTTGGCATTTGTCTTGGTCAACCTCAGTTTATCTCTGCAGCTATAGGTGGGCTGCAGACTTAGGATGGAGATTTATGTAGGTAACCATGCCCATTAGTCCCTGGTACAGTACAAATTTCACAGGAGGTTCTCCTCTACTTTTTCCTTAGACCTGGTAATTTATGGGGTTCTGGGCCCATCGGAGCACCTTTTCTTTTTCCTTCTCTTCTTCAGACAGCTCTGCAGTATGTATGTTAGAGGAATTTGAGAGTCTTGTGAAATCAGAAGGATACCATTGATTATCATTACAAACCATCACAAGGATTTTAAAAATGTATTTATTTGTTCTCATGACTTGAAGATATGCATATTTAAAAAGATCCCTCCAATAGTAATTTTACAAAATTGATGTAGTAGTGCTCCATAATCCATAAACCTCAATCCCAGTATACTTCTCGTAACAAATGCCATAAAATTTGTCCTACATTTTTGGAAGTTTACTTACTCCAAAACTACAGCTTTTTATTTATGTGGTTTCATGAATTCATATTAACTTATTAGATTGTCTTTATCTGTATCTAGACATCTCTCATTGAGTTTTTTCTTTTCATGAAACTGATAATGTTTTTGCTAAGTGAGTTTCCTGGACTTGGTTGGAGTGCAATAGAATAGCTAATCAAGGTGTCATAAAGACATTCCACCAGAGGGATTTGGGGCATATCCTACAGCATCATCAATCATAACAGAACAAGTGTTAAGCTGCTTGCATAAAATAGATCATTCTTGATAAAACCTTTTAGTGTAAATTGAAAATACACTTTTTTTTTTTGCATAGGAAAACCTGACACTTCTAGTATGTTTATAATTATGTATGTGTATAAGCCTATAAATGCTAAATGAAGGCAGCTCGATTGCTTTTGTGTGCATTTCCTCTCACAGGGAAGTGAGTACCTGTCATAGTACACACTCCCTGATGAACGTATCAGCAAAGCTCCAACACTTAAGTTGTTTAAACACACAACGAATCCCATTCAGCTCACTGAAGGTGACCATATGTGAGAGTCCTGGGCTGTGCTAAGAATGCCTCCTTGTCCTACTGTTTATGCATTGGCTACCTTGGGATTTTCACAGTAATGTTTACTCTGTCACCTGACTACAACTTTAAGCATTTTTCAAAATGTTTTTTATTCAAACTATTTCTGTCACTTTTAATCAGATCTCCTTTTAGGCTAATCCTCAGCTCACCCTGGCTAAATGTCTTCTCAAGAATCCATCCTGCACTTTTGACTCTTCCCCAGTGAGGGGAGAGCAGGCAGATGGAGATCAAGTGCAACCACTGTGCTGCCGCCTGTACTCTCCTGCTTAAAGAGGCTGGGCCTGAAACAACTTCAAAATACATATCAAAATATATGGAGAAGCAGGATCCTATATGCTAGCTAGTAAACTAAGTACTCATGGGGGTACATGAGGATTCTGAAACTCAATGGTTTTATCTGAATAAAGAGCATCCCAAATGAATGGTTTGAAAAGCTAAGTGCCTTTAAAAGGGCCTAAGTTACTTTTTAAGGAGGTAAGAGGAAGAAGCACCTGCATATGTGGCAAAAAGAATAGAAAAAATCAGTCTAATGGTTAGACCAAAATAGGGCTAGTGGCAGTTGCAAGTGTATGGTGGGTAAAGGGCTAGAACCAAGTACTGTCTGAACAGAAAGATCTTCAAAGAAAGAAATAAATGGAAGCGCCAGCAAAATTCCCTATAAAAATTATGAAGCATCAGTTTGACACGTGTTTGGCACTCACCTAACTTTGTCTGCACACCTTTTTTCCCGTTCCCTCTTTAAATTCTGTTTTGAATATATGGTTTCTGCCAAGGAACTTGTTAAAAATGTTTATAATGAGCACAGTGTGGTTTTTGGGTTCTGTAAACAAATACCTCTTTAAAGTTATACATCACTTCAGAGACTTAAGATTCACTTGTCAAGGAAATCCAGTGTTTTCCTCACTGAAACTTTGCTAGTTAGACTTTTCTAAAGAGGGCATACGAACTTTGATCTGTAAGATTTAAAAAGCTGAATTTAAGAGTAGGAAGAAGATAATACACTTTCCAGAATTCAAGTGTCAAAATATATCTTGAGGCGTGTGTGTGTTTGTGAGTGTTAAGTAATTTTCTAGTTATATTGAATAATCTTAGTACACAAACATGGTTCCAGGGCACATGTTTTAACGTTTTGATTCTGCCTTGCCCAGCGGCCACTGCTAAGAAGCAGCTCGTTGCAGCCTAATGACCCGCTGCAACATTTATTTCATGGGTCCTACCATCGTTGCCGGCGCACCACGTTCATGGTACACAAGCGATGCCCAAACTCCCCGTAGCCCAGTAGGCAGGTGGGAGCTGCCGCTGACCCCCATCGCAAGGCGTAGGAAGGACAACTCGATGCCACGAGGTTCTCGCACGTCCTCACAGACCAGACCTGCTTGTAAGGCACGCGTAGTCGCGGGTGCAGCAGGTGCCAGCGCAGCAGGGATGACACAGGGAAGCACCACACCTGCTCCCCGGCTGCAAACCCGAGACACCACGAAGAGCCGCAGCCCCGCTGCGGCCACACACTCAGGGCCCGCAGGATCGCGCACGAAGCACTGCACGGCGCCGCACACGCCGCTCAGTCAGGGCCCCCGCGGCGACACGTGTTGGACCAGAACCGGCCCAAGCGAACGCTCCCCCACTACCCCCTCCCCCCGCCCCCCCCCTCCCCTCCTCCGGCACGGGGGCAGGCGGACACCGAGGGCATCCGCCGGCTTTGAGCACCGGCGTGTGCGGCGATTCCCGACCTCGCCGGGTATCGGCACCCCCGCGACCGAGACCCCCGGCGCCGGCGCCCCACCACGGCGCCCCCCGCACATCCGGGGCAGCGGCGGACGGCGCGGAGCGGTCACCGCCCCTTCCCCGGTCCCGCCTCCCCGCGCCGCGGCCGCCGCCGCCGGTGATGGAGACGCGGCGCTGAGCGGGCTCGGGCGGCGGCGGTGCTGCGCGGGAGAGCGGGTGGGGACGCCGGCGGCAGCAGCAGCGGGAGCGGCGGAGCGCGGGGCATGCGGAGCGGGCGCCGCCGCGGGGCTGCAGCTGCTGGCTCCGAGGCGACGAGGGAGGCGGCGGCGGCTCCTCCGCGGGGCTCCGTGTGACCGCCGCTGCGCCCGGAGCGCGGCTCCCGGCAGCCGCAGCAAGAGGGGGCCGAGGCGGCGGCGCGGCTCTGCTCCGCGGCCGGGGGCGAGGCGGCTAGCCCAGGCGCCGGCTCCCCGTGGCCGTAGCGGCCGCCGCCGGCAGCGCAGCAGCAGCGGCAGCGGCCGCCTCGACGAGCGGACGGAGCGCGGCTTGTCCCCGTCCCCGCCCGAGGATTTACCCCGCGGGACTCTCGTGCTCGGGCGCCCAGTGACAGGCGCGGCAGCGGCGGGGCCGGCGGCGCCCCTCGCCTCTCCCCGACGTCCGCCCCGCAGCCACGGAGAGGAGGGCCGAGGTGAGTGCGGGCTCCGAGCGCCTCGGGTTCCGCTTCCCCCGCGCTGGGGCTCGGGGTAAGGGAAACGCCAAGTTTAGGCAGCGCTGGGCTTCTTCCTTCTCCGTCCGCCTGCGGGGGAGCCGCCGCCGTGGCCGATCGCCGCTTCCTCCGAGCGCTGTGGCCCCGCCGCGGTGCCCGCCCGGGGGCAGCGGCCGGGGGGGACGGGCACACACAGCCCGCGCTGCCTTCCGGCGGCCCCCCGAGTGCTTCGTGCCGGGGAAAGGGCCGGGGGGGCTGGGGGCGTCCCGTTACTGCGTCCAGGGGTCGGGATCTGCTGTGTGTCAGCAGCCTCAGGCAGCGCTGCCTGTGTGTGTGTGTGTGTGTGTGTGTGTGTGTGTGTGTGTGTGTGTACGCGCGCGGGGGGTGGGAGTACCAGGGCAGCATCCCCGGCTCTGTCGCTGCACCGCTGTCACATCAAGTTGGTTTAGCTAATGTTTATTATGTAATATGTAACTAATATTTCAGACTTGCTCATATCTGCTAGAATCCGGATCAGTGTTATTTTATTTCCTTTTAATTCATAAAGCTGAAGAGGGTCGGGAAAGCTAGGACTCTCATTCCAAGTGGTTGCCTACAGGAACTTGGTTTTCATGTGACTTCACCCGTGTTAACAGAGGGTTACTACCTCCTTCCACCCAAAGAATGCAGAAGTGTGTGTCGTCTGCCCCCCTCCACTCCCCTTTTATTATTAAGTCCAGGCAAGTTTTTTTAGGTCGTGTTAGCAAACCCCAGAACCTGCCACTTCATGAACTTTCTATTTCAACTGAAATAGAAACTGATTTTTGTGCAGCAGCTGCTGAGGGAAATAACTTTTATGGTGATGAACAGGAGTGAAACAGTCTCTTCTGTTTATATAAATTATGCTGGCACTACATGAACTGTAAATGAATGTAGCTAACAGCTGTGCAAACCAAAACTATGTAACTAACCATGTATTATTATACACTGCTGCTCTCAACTTCACTCCTTTGCAAAGGCATTCAAGATCATGCTACTCTGAACACTTGGAACACCACAGAAGTCGTTTTTCTTGTAAATACAAAGGATTGCTTATACTGGGGAAAGCATTTCAATTTCCAGTGCCAGCTTCATCATTTTCTGTGATTTAGAATTTTGTCTGTGTTCACCTGTGATGCTGGCCTGTTTTTTGAGTGGTACTGCTAGCACTTTCAATTTGAGTTTGCTGCATTTTATCAGCCTTACCTGTGAAACATGATCGTGCATCAGAGACAAATATTGCCAAACAAAGAGATTGTGACAGCATGGTCATCTTCAGATAAATTATACAGATGGTACCTGGCAAGGACACCACACACAAACCACCCTTGAGATCAAGGTGATAATAACACCACATGGACTATTACTGGATGTTGTCTGTCTGTTCAGAACTGTAAGCTGCATGAAGGAATATACCTTGTTCCTATAGGAATAAGGCAATTCAAAGAACTAATGAAAGTCAAGGAAATGCTTTAAAAATACCATGTGACAGTCATTGCCTAGTGGTGAGTTGGAACTGTTTCACTTTTATACAAAGATTTATTCCTCCCCCTTCATCGTCTCATACTGGATTTTTTCAATCAGGTTCAGGAATAAGCTATACAGAAAAAGAATGGAGGTAGTTTGGAATAAATTTCAATGCCAAATTGCTGCTTTAGTGAAATAGTACCCTGCTGTCCTTTCTTTGTTGCTTATGTGTAGATAAGCTATATGTTACCTATAAACTTAAATATTTTTCTTTTTTCTATTACAGAAAGAGCATAATCTTTGTCTTTGGGCTGAGAACAAAAAGTAGCTGCAGGGACACTCATCTAAAAATAGGGTACTTCCAAATACTTAAATGCTTTGAATGCAGTTTATATTATGAAGAGGAAAGAGATTCTATTTGTAGTGATTTTTTAATTTTTTTTTTTGCATTTCAGTGCACGTAAGTGTCAAACTATCCACCTAGCACAGAAGTTTGATTCACAGGACCAAAATAGTATGGTCTTTGGCTCTGCAGTCTTACCTAGCTTGTGTCTTGAAGTGGTTTCTATATGGTAGTGCAGGAAACATCTCTAGATGCAAGTTGACCTGTACTGGGAACTGTCAGTGCTTGAAAGGAAAAGGAATAACCTACAAATTCAGCTAGAACTCTTTTCTTGTGTGCATGTGTATAAGATGCATTAAAATAGTTTTAGCTGTTGTTGTGGTGCTTTTAAAATCAGTGCTGTTTCATACTTAGTTGATCACTTTATCAAGAATGTTATAGTTCTTCTGTCTCTCTTAAATCATAACCAAAATCTGGAAGTATGCAGTGCTGTCCTTCAGGCCAAGTTATAGCACATGTTTTTCATTCCAGCGTTGCTCTTCAGGATCTTGATTTTTAAAGTTTGTTTGGAAGATGGTGTTTTTGGTGCCTCTCTCCTCCCTGGCAGGGTCAGCATGGTGATTTGAGTATTGAAATTGTGACACTGGAGTTTATCTGGAGTTCATTTGGGTGAATAGCTCATGACAGATAGTAGAAGTGTTAAAGGAGGCAAATGTTGAATGTTTCTTTTATGGTATGAGTCTTGCAATAGAGCTCAATAAAAGTAGGTTTGGATCCCTAAATGGGGCATTCCTCATCCCAGGCCGTTTTTTGTCCTCCTTTGAATATTAACAGATTCTTTATAATAAAGATGCACTGGTGAAAACTTTGATTATTTAATTATGCATTGTATCAAAAAAGCATCTGTCTGAACTGTGTACTTCCCCCTTTCACTGAGCAGAATCTTAATTTCTGAGGAGTAAATTATTTCCCTTCTATTTACATCTTTTAGTCTTTTTGTAACTGTGTTTTTTCATGTTTTGCTTTGTGAACCTTTGTATTTGATTTCTAATTCTTCACTTAATCTTATAGTGCAGCAGTCTTTTTTAGGTAATGATTAAGAATGAAGCATTAGTTTTATAGTCTGCTAGTGCTTGCCACTGCTGCTTTTGAATCTTGATACTTTTAATTTTCAGCAGCAATGTTCTCATATTGAGCAGAGATCTTCCCTGAGTTCCACAGGGATGCTTGTAATCCTCTTGTTTATACTAGACATACTCAATTTAAAAGGTTGCTGACCATGCTGATAATTATTTAATTTGCAGTGACACTTCTGCATTTATTAACATTGAATTTTATCTGCCACTGTATTACCTGTACATCATAGTTAATTAGCTTCCAGTTGGTTACATTTGTGGTCTTTTGTACTTGACTAACCTATATAAGTATTAACTTTTCTATTTTCCTTTTCAGCTCGTTAAGTAGTACTTTTAAATGTTGCTTGCTTTATGGATCCTTGAAGCATCCTGTTGTTAACCTTTTGCCATATTGAAGTTTGATTACGTATTCATAGTCTGAGCTTCCTGTTTCTTGGGTAGGAATAAAATTTTTAAAGCAAAATGTAACTGGAATCTGTAAAATATGTCTGCAGTGTTGAAGTCATGGCTTTTACTCAACTCCTAGCACCAGGTCTACTGTTGACACAAGTATTCTAAATTTACCATCCCCAAATAAAATGTTTTAACTGTATGCTTGTCATAAAAGCACTTTGATGCCATCTTCCACTAATTCTGGCAAAGCATTTTTCCCATTTACAGTCTTTCTAGTGAGCTTAATCCATTATGTGAAATCAGCCCATCGTAAAAATCAATGGAATTGATATACTTTTAGCTAATGTATTAAAGAGCTGGCTAACTGGTCTATTATTCACTTTTTGATTACTCAAATACAGTTTTGCACTATGAAATATGAAGCTTCTTAAGGGGCATTTACTTTTGGCTCAATTGGAACTCGGTGACTTTGAGCACTGCATAAATATCTCATGCATGTGCTGTTGCAGTCACTCCCAGCTCACTGAGGCATTTTTACCATCAGGTTCACATAAAGGTCTTTTTATAATCCATGAGAGAGAATTAACTTGAATTCTAAAGCCCTGGACTATGCACATCACTGAGTGATGGTTTGTAGTTTCTTGTAGGAGATAGGATTTTGATTCCTCATGTCTTCGAAGGGCCAGTGGAACTGAGCAGTCAACACTGAAAGGTGTGTTTAGTTGATAACCTTGTTGTTACTGAAAGCAAAAGTGCTTAGAGACCTGGTTAGTTAAGAAAAGGTACCCTTTACAAATAGTCTCCAAAGATTGTCTCTGGATAGCATTTGCCACCCTTGCTTTTCTGATCCAGGGCTTTATTTTCAATTATTAGACAAACCCATACAACTTTTGTTGTTTTGGGGTTTTTTGTTGTTGTTTTGGTTTTTGTGGTTTTTTTGTTTTTTGTTTGTTTGTGTTTTTTTGCACTCCCCTCTCTTTAAGTCCTAGGTAACTATGCTATGGAACTTGATTGGGAAGTAACTTCAAAACCTTTTTTTTTGGACAAGGTATTTAGTTTTGATATTGGAGTGGTCAGTTTAATTTCTTTGAAATGAAAAACTTACCTTCAACAATCAGAGCTTTGTAATGATTGATGCCTTTGCAGTGGAATCTGTGTTTAATGATCACAGCAACGCTCATTGATAGTTTCAGCTCATGTATTTTTCCTTTATTATCAGATCTTTTCCAGCATTTAAAAGAAATACACAGGTAGGGATACTGAACACTGTGTTGTGTTGCTATTCTATGTAAACTGGTCTTCCTCAAGGCATTTGTGTTTGTTTTCCTGTGAGAAGTTACTGCTAGTGAAGAACAGCATAAAGCAGCAGCAGTTTGCTGCTGTGAAAGTTCAGACTCTGGGACCAGCAGATGTACAGCTGCTGTGAAATTCATTCCTAATTAAAGAGGGAAGTGTTTTCATAATTTTTTTTCTCATGCCATGCTGGTATCAACTTTCAGAAACTTATACTCTGTTAGAAAACTTATCCAAAAGATAAGCCAGTTCAGTGTTTGCTATCTAGCTGAAAGAGCATTAGCATCCTTTGGAGGCAGAATGTGTGAACTGCTCTTTTGTTCCTTAATTCTCATCTTGCTTTGTAAATTGTAAGCCAGTGTAATATTGTAAATGTTTTTGAAAGTCTGCTTTGTTTTCACTAGTACTAGTATTGGCTAAGACGTGCAAGTGCTAGGATCTCTAGGAATTATATTTTTGGTGGGATTTCTTACTGTAGATAAACTCTTAATGTTTTTTGTACAAATAGTATTTCTTCATAATATGATGCAGTACTATTTTAATGTTGAATTCCAATATATCTTCATGTAAAAGAGCTCCTGGCATGTAAATGAAGTCATACAACAAAATTTATCATCCTGGTTATGTGGAACAATTGAGTCAGGATGATATTCAGCATCCAGGTTGCTTGTGAAAACTTGTTGCAGGCAAGCGAGAATGTGTGTCATGTTCTTTGGCTTTTTATTTTTATGCTGCATTAGAATAGACTCCTGAGTTTCAGCTGGTGCTTCCTGTCAGCCACAGGAATGATGATAATAACACAGTGCATAAATGTCTCACAATAAGTAGTTCTACAGGAGGCAGGAATACTTGCCTCTTTTTACAGGCATAACATGGCAACATTTATTGGTGGGACTTGATGATCTCAGAGGTCTTTTCCAATCTATTTGATTGTGTGATTCTATGATGAAGGCCAACAGAACCTGAAGAACTTGAATCCTAATATGTTTATTTTTTCATAGTCACAGGTCATCATTATCTTACCTTTTTTCATGCCTTTTAAGCTTGTGCTCTGTATGCTAGCAATGCTTTAGTACAAATTGTGAATGTGAATGACAATTAGACTCGTGCTGAAAACTAAAAGGAAAGAGATAATGCCTGGATTCTTCAGGGAGAGGGACATGAATTTTGGGTTTGGACTTTTTTTTTTTTTTTGGAGTTGTCTGTGAGGAACAAACCAGGGGACGGGAATATTGGTAATAGATTGGAATCAATTGCCAGTATGTAGAGAGAGAGCTTTGGAAGTGCTCATTACATATCTGAATGAAGTAGCTGACTAAAAAGCAGAATGAAAAATTGAACAAATGACTATCAACATCTATAAAGAGAAAGAGTTATTTAGTACTGGTCTTAATTGGATGTCTCCACTACAGTGTTTTAAAATTATTTTAACTTCTGTGGCCAGGATGAGCAAGGACTAAGATCAAGCATAAAGCTGTCTCTCACCCCAACCAAAAGTAGATAACAAACAGATATAATTTCCTGTGGTCAGTTCTTAACTTTTCTAGGTGATAGGTTTTTTAAAAACAAAAAGTACAATAGACTCTGAATCTTCAGATGGTCCAAATGCATATTAGTTGTAGGTGAAAAAATTGGACTGATCGCAGTTCTGTTTTCACTCCATGACATTCATCAGTTTGATTACCATTATGAATAATTTAGCATTAAGAACAGCCCAGGCTCTTATGTGTGTGTCCTGTTCGTTATGTTTCTGCATTAAATACATTCAAGAGAAAACATTAACTGATGGGGCATTTTTAAAGTATCTTTAAGGACTCATTTAAGTTAAAATTAAACTAATGGATTTATTTAATTTTCAGTTCATTATGTACTCAAGGTAATTGGGATTGATACACTTTTCAAACACAAAAGCTGAATCCTAATTCTAGGTGTAAAACTCAGCTTTGACTTATTTCTGGACAATACTTCTATAAGGAATTACTTCAGTTTCTGCTGATTGGAATACTACCTTGAATGTCTACTTGGTGAGTTTACCATAAAGAAGTTAAGGATGCATTTTCAAAGAATTTTTTTTGTCTTTAGAGCACTTTATGGTTTTAAACTGTACTGTTTATAGTGTCCATGTGAATGAAATAAACATCTGCTATCTTTATCTTTGAAAAATGGTTGAAGACAACATACCAGAGCAGTCCTGTTTCAAAGAGGTAACAAGTCTACTTAGAACAGTTAAGAAGACCCCCACCCCTGCTAGCAGTGTGTAATTTTTTCACCTCTTTTCCAATATGCTCTTGGAATTTTTTCTTCAGTACTCTCTGGTCAGAAGTTTAAGTTCCTAAGAGTTTAGTGAACCTATTTTGTTTTCAGTCTTCAAATTCTACATGGCATACAACAAATATTAAGCTTCCTAAAGTGCAGCAGAGGTACTGCAATTTAAATATGTTTATTTGAATGATATATTTCAAGAAAAATAAAACTCACCCCGTAAGGCCCTCTCCCTGCAAAAAATGGTTGTAAAATGCAAGTATTTTTTTCAGGCTGATGTTCCTAAATATTTGATTTTGTGGTTTAATTTTGTGAACTGAAAGTCTCAGAAATGGCATGAACAATACAAAGTTGTTCAGTAACTCTAGGGAGTAGGAAAGCACAGTACCACCTCCAGGAGTCTTAATTCTTGTCAAAAATTATACACTCTTTGTATCTTCTTACAATTTTTGAGAGGCCTTTAGATTCTTACCTTGAACTGCTCCTTGCTCCAGTGCTGTTTGTGTATAGAAAAGGTTACAGATAGGATACAAAAGTCCAGTAAGTTAAACTTACATTTGATTGAGACTTAATCTAATTATCTGTCCTCTTTAAAGAACAGCCTGGTAACCTTTTGGAAATGTGGTCTGAGATAGCTGTGGGAAAACAACTCCAAGCTGCTCAGTGGTCCCTTTCCTTCAACTTCTACTGTGGTATTTTTGGGCACTGAAGTGAATAGGGAGAATAATGTGGCAGGAAGAATGCCCAGGAATTCTTCATTCTTGGTAAAAAAAGCTTAGGTTCCCTGCTAAAGCAGAACAGCGGGGCAGCTGCTGCTATGTTAGATGGCACACTCATCAGAAATGTTTTAGTTTGTGTGTTTTTTCAGCTTCAAATTAGTTTTAAGGTATGGTATCACAGTTTTTATGAACATTGTACTAAAATAGTTTCAAATTGTGTAGATCAACATCATCCGTAAGGACAACTTAGACTACACAGAGTTCCAGAAATAAATGGCTGATAATCTAGCCTTCAAAACAGCTAATGTGCTGAGAGGTTAAAAGTATTGTTAGTATAGCCTCAGAAAAAAATAGCATTCATTATAGGCTTTACATGCTTTAAAATCTGTGTTTGATGTTTGGCTGTGAATAGATTCATTGGATTGCTGGAAGCTACATTAATATTTTATCAAGTCTAAAATAAGTTGTATGTTAGTGGTTAAAATACTACTTGTTCTTTAACATTTTGTACAACTGAGAAAGAATTGGGTACCATAATTGTTCAATAACACTAACAGACTGATGTGGAAAATATTAAACAATTCATCAAGTCTTGTGAAAGTGTAGTTGGAAGATAGATACCTATCTGTGGTACATCAGAATGGAGTTACTCTGACAAAAGCTCTGAAAAAAGTCTGAACTTGCATATTCAGAAGGCATATGGTACAGCTTTAATATTTTTTCTTTTTTTTTATTACAAATTCAAGTGTTATTTCATATTATTATTTTGATACGATGTCATCTCATCAAATGAAAAAGGATGTTTAAAAAACATGAAGAATTCTAGGAGTATAGTGAGCAACCAGAGCTGGTTAAAATATTTTAGTACAATGAGCACTTTGTGGATGCAGGCTCAGCACAAAACTTTTTTTCTCTAACGAAATATACTTGTCAGGCTCTCTATCTAATTTTGCACTACAGTTCTAAATCATAAAATCTTTATATCTGCAGTAGTTAATTTTAAAAAATGCAAGGTAACCAATGCCCAAAGGAAACAAAGTAATCTTATATATTGAATTTGTTAAATCTTTAAAAAATAAACCCTATAAAAAGCAGAAAACTAAACCACTTGTTTACTAGACATTATTTATTTTCCTTCCTTGTGTTTCTTTATTTTAGTTGCTTTTGGATTTTGCAGAGTTCTCAAATCACGTCTTTTATTTTGTCTTTCCATGTCCAGGAAAACTAATCACTTCCCTGCAAGCAGCTAATGCAAGAAACCAATTGACCCAATCTCAGCTGTGATCTGATTCACGGAAGTACAACAATATGTAATTTTCTTGCTTTGGATCATATAAAGCTTTCTTATGCAGTTTTAGACTATCATTACTATTCATTTTTTCCCCAAAATTGTGCTTTCCCAAACACAGTACGAACTTCTAAGAGCCGAACCAATGGTTTTTCTATATTTCATGAGTGTTATGTATATTTGAAAGGCATCTAATGACTCCTTTTTTGCACCGCATTTTCTTCTTTGTTGAAAACTTCATAAAACATCTTGGCTTCTGCCAGAAGAAAAAATGCCTTTTATTTTTATTTTATAGAATACCTCCTGTTATTTGCAGTAGAGTTGAATAGCACTGAGCTGCAGTCACTGGTTTCCACTAATCTGCCAGTTTGGATCATTAGTATTTTTAAACAAAGAATCCACAATGGAATGGTTTTTAAAATGAACAGACTTTCTTTATTATCACCTCTATGCAGAAGAGTTAAATAGCATTCAAGTCAGGCACTGATTTCCAAATCAAATGTTTAACCTTGCAATCTTCATACTAAATTTTCAGCTCTGCAACTGCAAAAATATTTTATACCAACTTTCTTATAATAAAACCATCTTTTTATTGCAAAGACTGGTGAAATTGTGATTCAATACTGCTTCCGTCTGCAGGGATGAGCTGTACACTATATTTCTGTGGAGCAAACCCAAGAAGAATTTCTTGTTATTCTAAGAGACTGCTTCTTTATCTGTCACTTGTAAAATGTTGGCTAATTGTTAGTTTAAACAGCTCATATCAATTACTGTTATAGCATACCAGCTTCAGTTTTCCATGATTTGTGATTTCTCCATTTCTTGCATTTGTTTGGGTATGTAGTGTGTGATTTGGTGTATCATTAATTTTTATTCAGAAGAATGTGGTAATGATTCAAGAATGAGTGGAGAAATGTATCTGAAAGAAATCAAAATAATAGAAATTGCTAGTAATTTGGGTTCTTTGATATATAGTTTCACATGTCTTAGAGACCTAGCTGTCTGAAAGTGAAGCTCAGCGTTTTTCAAAACTTCATCACTTTAGTGCAACTCAAGTATTTCCAAAAAAAAGGAAAAAAAAAAGGAAATTACGTCAAAGCTTACTGAGAATGTTCATTTTACTGTACTGGTCATGGAGTGTATTCAGAAAAGATGTAAGGTCTTATATTTTCCTTTGCCTGCCAGTTCTTGACATAATTCAACTTACTAGAGATATTCAATGTATTTTGAATAACTTAATGAGTTTTTAAATGTATTTTAACAAGTGTTAAACCGTTACTTAAAAAGGTAAACTAGGATATGTCAGGGCCGGGAGACAAGACTTGCATAAAAAAAAAGTAATGACTGTCATTTTTGATGTAAATTGAAATCAGTTTATGGTCAGGCGTGTTGAAGAGGAAATGAGCACAGTGGCCCAACTGACAAACTCTGTGTTTAAAATTTCCATATCCAATTCTTAGGTTTGGAGGAAAGGAGATTAGTTAACTGGCTCTTTGGTGGTGTCTGGAACTGCTACTACTCTGGCATAATGAAATTTGTAATGGGCTGAGCAGTCACTTGCAGACACAAGAAGGAGAAATTTAGAGTCATATGCAAACTTGTTGAAGAATTACTTTTCCAAAAGGGATTTGTTTAGATGGTGGGGCGAAAAATCAAGAAGTATTTCTAAAAGCTTGAGTGTTTATGGAGGAATATAACTGGAAAATATGAAATTTTAAGTTGCTTCTATCTTAAAACTGTGTTTATGTCTGAAAATCTTTGTATGTAAATGAAGGTTTGTGGAAGAAATGCTGTTTCCTGTTCAGCTTCACAAAGAAGGCTTAAGATTTATAAATATTTTTTTCCCCCATGCTTGCTTCAGGAGAGAGGAAAGTTAGAGATGGGACTTCAGTACACAAAAAGTGAGTACACAAGACTTGTGAGCACTTGACTTTGGCTGCATCTGTTTGGATCAAGTGTCCAGTCTTCAAGAGATGGGAGAGGCATTCCCCAGCACTGACTGGCGTTGTGTTCTCTGCCTGCAATTTGTCTGTTTTCTAATTGTATGCCACATATGGTGACATCATCCCCTGTGGTAGTCTTTCTTGTAAAAGCTAGTAGGATTTTTAATTGAATGCTTGCCCCAGCCAGGCAACAAAAATTGCTTTGGCAGGAGAGAAAAAGTTGTCTTTTTGAGACAGTTTCATCTCCGGCTCTATTCACCTTCAGCCCTCCCATCATGCTTACCTAACTATGCTCCCACCACCCTTCTCCAATTTGCAGACTGCTTTTAGTCATACTTGATGAGCAAATATCCCGAAAAATATTAAACTAGCACAAGTTCGGAGAAAATTGGTGCTGAGGAAGAAAAACAACTCAACAGTTACTGGTCTTTTCTAGGCTGCCAGTTCACCAGTGAGCCAAGCTTTCAGTGACCGGATGGCATACCTAAACCTTGGAACAAACCTGAGCCTCTGGTACCTCATGCTGATTTGGTAATTAAGAGACACAGGGAAGATGCCATAGTACCCTGTGGGGAATGGACATTTTGGAGGGGAGGAATAAAGGAGAGCTCATAAGGGGCAGCAGCAGCAACAAAGTGCTGATGTTATGGCTGTCTATGGGAGATCAGTCCCAAAGTTCTGCTTTCCACAAAACAGCATAATTGTTTTAACAAGGGCTGTTGTCAGATGGACAGTAATTTATTTCCAAGGATCAACATTCCATCGGACATTTTTTTCAGTGTGCTGCTGCTCCTGCGGCAGTTGATTCTTTTAAGTTACAAAAACGTAGCCAGCTGCTGCTACAGAGTAGTTTTCTCGAAGACCGTAGTAGTAAAAGTTAAACCACTTTGCTTGCATTTAATGAGGAGTAGGTCATGTAGTTTCTTCTCCTGAAACAAAGTTTTCATGGCTTGCTAAGCCGCTGTTGAATCGGAGTTCATTGAAGGTGTGATTTTCTTGGGTTTTTTGTTGTTTTGTTTTTGTTTTTCTTTTTGTAATGGGAAGAGCTGAAAGCTGCTCATGGAAGAGATAATTAGCTCATAAAGTGTCTATTTTGTAAATATAACTTCTCTTGCTCCTCTATTGGAAAACCAAAGAAGAGAATGGGAGAGCAGACTACAGACAAGATGGGTTGTTCATATATGTAAAGTATGTAAGCTGATGTAATTAGGGAGACTGATAACCTGGGTTATCTACTTTCTGAATTGCATGAGGAAAAGGAATGAAAGAATCTCAGTTTACTGTCTTTGTGCTTCTATCTTCTGTGCTAAAAGTAAACTGAATACCTTACTGTATTGGCCAAACATTTTTTTTTAACTGTGGCAGCTGCTTGTGGAGAAAAGCAGTATGGGAAAGTTAATAAAGTAACTTTCAAATTCAGTTGTTGGATACTTAGTTAAGACCTTGTTCTACACTGTAGCATCACATAAACTATTAGGAAGGACTTCTTATATTTCAAATAATAGTATAAACATAATAGTATTCTCTCTGAATGAATGCTGCTAGGTCATATGGGGTGATATGATTTTAAAGGCTTGACTTCTTAGAGTGTTATTGTAAGAATGGACATATTTTTAACATTGTTCTCCCCTGCAGCTGCATGCATGCATGCATGAATAAATAAATAAATAAATAAAATAATAATGATAATTAAGAAAATCTATCTGATGAGACATTGCTTTGTTGAGAACTACTACAGAGGAAATGTTTGAAACTTAGGAAGATTGGAACTGGATGGCACGAGTGATGTTACCAAGCATCTTTTAGTAAATAAAATAGTTAGGGGTGGGTTGGAATTAGAGGTTTCAGCAGCATCTGAACAGATTTGGAATAGGAACTCTTGTACACAATCCTGTTGATGAGACTAAAGCTGTGTTCTCCAGCCTTCCCTGGACAGCTGCACTGATCAATCTGAAGGAAGTAATGGCATTCACCTTTTCAGTTTTTTAATTTACAGCAGCTGCAAACAGCATTGAAGAGTCTCCTGGTCAATGCTTTGTCTAAAGGCCTTGTGGGGAGGAGAGCTCAAAATAAAGGCAGACAGGAACTAGGCAACATAAAACCTGTAGGAGAAGAGAACAGAAGATTGGCAAAAGAGAATAAAATGTCAATATTTTCCTCTAGAAGATGATAAAAATATTTAAATGGCTAAACAGTATCTCACTATTTCTTTTGTCAAATAGTGAGAGTTAGAAAGTTGTAGTGAGCTAATTAGTAAAAAAGATGGGAAATCCAGAACTGTTTAGAAAATGTAGAAGTGTTAACTGGAGAGAATTTTCCTATTGACAGGTAAAAGTTTTGACTAGTATGATTTGCCTGTCTAGCCAATCTCACTTAGGAAAAAATCAGTTTGACCTTCTTCCTTCCTGCCTGTCTTGACTCTGACAAGAATAAAATTTACTCTCGACACAGGATTTAGTCTCCGGGAAAATACTGGTAGGATCTTTGCAAGAAATAGGATGGGTTTATATACCCCAGTAAAATGTAGAATAGGTGCACTGTCTGCTTTCATTTGTAGCACAGGGCACACCAATATAGCCCTGGGGTGTGTTGGAGTAATTGTTGGGGAGTTAGAAAAGATAGCTGATGTATTTGGATAAGATGTGATGTCTTTTGAACAAAAAGTTGCATGGTAGCCCAAATCATGGACCATATATAAAAAGTTAGATGTACATGTTCTTTAAATGCTTGGAATTTTCTTTTATATACACTTACTGAAGATAGCACTGAACTATAGTCTTTTATGAACTTTTTTACCATATTCGTTCTTGATGAGTAAGGAGAATGTTGTTAGGGTGGGGAAACTAAAATTGAATTTTCCAATCTGTTTGTAACTTTGCCATGAATCTGGAAGGGTGATAAGGCTTTTGCTGAAAGGATCATATTTGTCATTATATTTTTATTTAGAGTTTATTTAGAACTTACTTTCTGGAAGTGTCTGACACTTTTCAGTGCAAATCTAAGAGCAATGCTGACAAATCAGTGATTTGAGCACACACGGTCTGTAGAATACTTGAGCTTGCAAAGCAAATGCCGATTCTCAGCATTTGCTGTTCTTTTGAAGCTGGTGAAGCACTTGAGCTGCTACTTTTAAGTTATTTTTGCTTATTTTCCTATCAACGTAATTTGAAACTAAATGTTCATATATCATATCACAGAAATCCAGCTCAGGTCTTTTGACAAATGGATTGTCTTCTGTTTTGGTGGAGCCTCAAAGGGAGGTAATTGCAAGCCTCAAGTTTTCAGTTGCTGAGGAAGGTCTTAGAAATACTGTTTCAGCTGGTACTGCTTCTCTAGTTTGATGAATTGAATTTGAGTCTTTAAAAAACATAGTACCTTTCCTAACCTATAAAAAAATTAGTTGATACTTTCCACCTGAGGAAATGTTGTTTGCTAAGCCTATGACTTTGTCACACAGTTGAGCTGAATGAGTTGGGAGGCTTTGTTTTGGTCTGTCATGAGATGTGCAAAAGCATTGAGAGTTCCCTGCTTGCTTTTCTGGATGACAAGTCAAGCATTTTAGATTAAGTGGTTTAAGACATTGTAGTACTTCCAAAGATTTTTCCATCTGTCTAAAGGAATAAAAATAATTCAATGCTGATTGAACACTAGTATTGCTTTCATTTTTTTAATTGCTTTTAACTGCATTTTTAAAAGGTGCCTTCTTTCATTTTAGTGCTTGCTGAAGTGTTCTATAGTGCACCTGCTATCAAATAAAATGTTCAGATCTTATTATTTTGTAAGTCAGTTCTCTATACCCTGACCTTTCTTTCAGTATAGCAAGTAACTAACCTACTTGTTACTATTTTATCTGTAGTAGTTTTGGTTTTAGGGGCTGATTTGAAACTGTAGCTTTTGATGTGCACTAGGATGAGCTTTGATATGGAAGATTTCTGTTTCATCATTTTTTCTAGTATTCAAACAAGAATTATTTGTCAGCCCTGAATCAGTCAGGTGTTTTAGGAAAACAAGAGTTCATATAACTGATATCTTTCCAGTTACTAAAAATGCTAAATGATTGAATTCATATCTGAATAACTGATGGAGATTTCCAGTAATGACAGTTTCTCAGACCCTGAAGCATGCTGCCAGGTATCAAATTAATAATCCTTCCCTCATGATGTTATGATGTAATTCACAATGTTTTTGGGCCAGCTGCTAAAAAGGTGTTTAAATTGAGGTGAAAAACTGAATAACTGGAAAAAAAAGAGAAAGAATTGGAGAAAATAGAAGACACGATTACCACATAATAGGCCTGCTGAGATTTAGTTTAAAAACAGTGGCAACTCTCAAAATTTAAGAATTAGGTTGTTAGCTTCGTCAGCATGCCAGTCTGCCACTGTCACTGAAGTAAACAGTCTTTTCCTGGTCATTCTCTCCCTTTCTGAGGCACATATTGTGAAATAGATTGCAAAATTTTCTGGATTGCAGTATATTTCTGTGCTGAATTAGATCTAACCTGCCCCCAAATGAGAAGTCAGGGTGGGGACAGAGCAAATGCTTAGGGACTAGGGGACATTATAATGCATCCCTTGAGTTGCTGTGCTGGTTTTCAGTATTCTTAACTAATTTTTTCCCACTTGTTTTGAGCATGATGGACATGTAAACTACATACCTTGTTTCCTGCATACCAAAGTATCTTCTGGGCTTGTGCTTGTAAAAGGAAAGGTACTGCAAACAGCTGACTGACTCAGCAATTAGTAAACCAAGTGAA
This sequence comes from Pithys albifrons albifrons, assembly GCF_047495875.1. Classification (NCBI taxonomy): domain Eukaryota; kingdom Metazoa; phylum Chordata; class Aves; order Passeriformes; family Thamnophilidae; genus Pithys; species Pithys albifrons. The sequence goes on from NC_092461.1 coordinate 19,147,572, forward strand.
ACAGGATATTTCTAGGAAGAAACCTTAAGGTTTGCAGGATGATTTGGGAAACTGTATGCCAGATTGCTGCACTGCCAAGGGCTGCATTGAAACAGCAGTGCTTTTTTTAGAAAAGCTAACTCATTGGCCTATTGTCGCAGTTTCCTCATCCTTGTTATTACAGTGTTAATAGCTCTCAGTATTCTGTTTCAACTACCTGTTTCTGATTTTACAGAAAGGGACAAGAAAGAAATTGGGATCCATGTTACTAACTGCATCCATTGTTTTGGAAACTTGATAACGCAATGTTTCCTGTGTTCCTTTGCGGTAAACAAAACTTCCTGAATAAAGGACCATTATCTCACCTGAAGCCGGAAGAAGTTTGCCTGCTTTATTCTGCTTAAAAGAATGGATTTTTGTAAAATTTTTTTTTAAAGTGATCTTCCTACTTTTACAAGTGAGAAATGATAGTCATTTTTCTGCTCAGCCAAATTTCAGATACTGTTGCAAGCAGCAGAGCTTTGCCTGGAGGCAGATGCATGTATCCAAAACTAGCACTTCTGTGGGAGGGTTAGTATTTGTGTATGAAGACATATGCTCAGTCAAGCAGTTTGTTGGTTTGGGTACGTTTTCTCCTGTTGACACTGACAGACAGTCTTACTGAAATGCTTTAACTCTGGCAGAAGGCCAAAAACCATTCTCTCACCACAAAATTTTGGTTTTAAATAGAGCATTAGTATTTTCAAAGGACTGAGTCCCTAGGCCAGACTTTTTTTCCTAAGGGAGGTTCTATGTATTACTTCTGTGCCCTAGGCTAACTTCTTTCTGAAAGTTTACTTTTGTGTACTGTAAACTTAAGTGTTCCCAGAGTTAAAGTCCTAATAAGCAGTGTGTTCTTTTGGACTTTGGAGTTATGATATGCTTGTTCAACTTTTAAACAGCTATGTATATTTACATTGTTTACTGGGGGACTAAGGTTGTGATGTGTGATAGTATAGGACTTTGTAACAGCTTGTGGACAAGAATACAATTTCCTCATTTTCCTCTTTGATTAACAAGTGCTAATTATATACTGCAAGAGACTGCTTCCTTTTTGATTTGTGAGGGGGTTTTATGTTTTCATTTGGTTCCTAAGTCAGTAAATAAGTAAAAAGGCTTTTTTAGCTCTGTGTACACAAGCAAATGATTTGGCTTAGAACTCTAATATTTATTTCTTTTGAAATGAAGCTATAGAGCTGAATGGACAGTAGTGTCTTATGCCAGAGTGCTGGAAGAAATGGTTTCTCAGTGTCTAAAGAGACATAATTGGATGTGTGGAGCAGTGGTTTTACCTAGGGGACTTTCTGCCACTTACCACTTTGTTTATTGTCTTTACGCAAGAATATTAATATAATTGAGGTCCTTTGTAAATGTGGAGAAGCGTTGTGTAAATTTGACATTTGCTTTTACAAATTTACCAGTTGATTTATTTCAAGTACTACCTCTTGTGAATGTCAGTTCTTAGGATCTTACTTAGATACCTCCCCCTCCCACTTTTCTCGCTTTAAGTAATGTGCTACAGTGCCTGCTATAATACTCTGTGTGTATGTGTGAACTCAAAAAATCTAAGCCTTTGATTAGAAGTAGAACATTCTGTAGTTCCCTTTCTCTGTGTATAGGAGAGTTGCTGTAACTTTATTATCCCACAGTGGCTTGTTACCACTTGCAAGCTGAGTTCTTGGACCACGGAAGGCAGAGGTCATAGTCTTTTAAGCACCATTAAAGCAGTATATTTAAATGTTTGTAATTTTGCATCCCTCTGATCATCTCTGAGGTAATGGAAAATATTTGTAGGTATTTTGCTGTCTGTAGTTCCATTAATAATTATCAGTGGAAATGGAGAACCTGAGTATGGCAGTAACTCATGTACATTTTTTCCCTAAGCTCTGTTCTCCCATGCCATCCACCTGTAAGCTTTCCTGCTTTCTGGGGTTTTTGCATCAGATCAGAGAAAGGGATGTTACAGATTATTCATTGGAGTATTATACCTGAGAATATAGCAGGCAGCTTTCCTGAAGCCCTCTGCTTGCTCTTGAAGAAAGAATTGATCATAGGGCATGCAATTTTACATAATGTAAAATGTATGAGGGAAACTGTCATTGATTTTAATGTAATTATGTATTTAACTATTTTGTATTCATAATTTAATAGGATATTTTTTCTCAGTGGATCTGGAAACTTCTTTCTGATGAGTCAGAGATGACTAGAAAAGGTGAAACAGAGAGCTCCCTCTTCCTCAGCTGAAGGGAATCCTCTGTTTGTTTGCCAGTGTTTTTTTTCCTAGCAAAGAACAGTATTCTGAAAATGGAAATTGGTCCACATTTATAAAAACTAGATGAAAAAATCCACTTTGTGTACATAGCTATGCACCTGCACACACCTGTATAGGTAGCTGTGGCTGATGCCAGTTGGCATGCATGAGGGGCTGGTGCTTCTGCCTAGTTGCTGTTGCTTGGTTTAGGGTTCTTGCCAATACTTGCATTTTTGGAAGAACCATGTGCTGTTAAAGTGATAATTATCTGATTTCTCCTGAGGTTCATGTGACTTCTGGCAAAGAGTTGTCAGTGAGGTCCAAAGCCAGTGCTTTTTACACTAGAAATGTGCTGTCTGTAATGTCAGGGATATGCATCTGCTGCTGGTCTCACCTCAGCTCACATGAGCAGGGGACAGGAGGACAAGACTGGAGCTGAAATTATTGCAGTATAGGATAGGAAGGTGGAAGTTTTGAGAGCGAAATACAGCTCAGTCAGTCTCTGTCTTCATTGCTTATTGCAATGGAAATATTACTGAAATACTAAACTTCCCACTCTTCATAAACAATACAAACAAAAAACTTTAGTTGACACTAAATCTTGATTTTTGACTTCTGAATTCCTTCATAGTGAATGTTTTGTCAACTGAAGGAGCTGAGAGGTGTCTAATGCGTTTTGCACTGTGGCTCACATCCTCCATACGCACCCTTACTGCTTGCTTTGCATGCTTGTGAGACAATGAGGGTAGTGTTTCCTGGTGGCTGAAGAGAAGGTGCAGAGGGTGTCTGCCAGCTCACAGCAGTCAACACTCAGCTCTTTGTTGATAGTCCCACTGAAGGCAAGCATGCCTGGATTGATGCTCTGTGCTCCTACTTAAAGCTGATGTAAGTTAATGCTATCAAAATAAACTGGTTTTGCTGATTGCCTTGCTAATGTTTTGAATCATGACAGTCAAAAAAAGATTTCTATTGTCTTTACAAACCTGTGGTGCTGCTCATTGTTTGCAAATAATTTGTTTTTCTGTCTTTCTGGAGAGCAGCTGTGAGGTTATGAAAGACATCGTTTTTGTTTTTTGAGTTGAGCAATTCTGTTTAGGTACTGTTTGAATTATTAAAAAAAGTCCAAAGAGATTTAGTAATGATGCTGAATATGACAGTAGACATGTCATTGGTAAAAGCAACTGTCTTGTATTTTTAATTCTTTCTTGTGTTTCCAGCAGTGTAGTACTCTCAAGTAATCTGAAAATGAGCTTTGCAGCAGTCTTGATTTGGGAGTGGGGGTTGGGGTGCATTTTACAGTTGATTTCTAAAAACCGTATTTACTTTAAAATATCTCCATGGGTTCAATCATTCTTGGTCCCTTTTATGCACTTCTTGTGTTGCTTTGAGTCAGTGGTCCCTGAAGAGGCCTGTGAGAAGAAGGTCCTGCTGACTTTTTGCATGGCTGTACTTGCTGGAATTGTTACTTGTCTGGTGAAGGCCAAGAAAAGTAAAGGCATACACTTTAGCTGTCAGTCTCATCAAAGTAAGTGTTAGCTCAACAACTTCCTAACTTTTGGGAGATAGTATTATAGCAGTGTGTGCTTTACACCTGTTAAACACATACCTGTCTTTATGGTTTTGCTGATTCTATTATAAATGATGTCTGTGAATCTTTTTTCCTGACAAATTGCATGCAGAAGAAAAGCCTTTGGATTGTCTTCATTAAGAATTCAATTTACATTTCCCCCCCTTACTGTCTTTCTGTATAAGATAAAAACATGGAGATTTTATGGAATAAAACTGTGGTGGTTTTGTTTTATGCTCTGTTTTTTTAAATATTGTTGGTCACCTCAGAACAACAGATAGAAGATGGGGTTTTCTGAGTGTTATGGATCTGTTTTCTCTAGAATTTACTGGCAGCCCACTAAATTTTCTCTCCTTTTCATGTTTTGCTGTTCACTTTCTTGCACTGATGTTTCTGACCATGTGCAGGGTCAAACCACTGTATTGATCTGGTAGAAAAATCAGTTGACACAATGGAATTGGCTCCATACTTTATGGAGCTGCATGATTGTGTGTGTGTGTGGAGGAGAGTCAATGAATAAACAGAAGTTGATTGAACAATCTAGAAAGATAATGCATGAATGAAAAATCATACAGTCAATCTATATTATATTTAGGAAGAGGTGAAAGTGATAAGTGGGGTGTGACACTTAGGAAAAGATACTGTGTAGAGTTAGCTCTGCATGATGGTTGCTGTTATTAAACGTGTCAGAAGAAAGTTCTCTGCATAATAGGAATGGAAATATTGAGATTATTTAGTATAGATACTTGAATATGAGACAATTATATTTTGCAGTTTACAAACATTGTGACTGTGAATCTGGTCAGCATATTAGAGAGACTAGCTAAAATTTGTTTGGATTTAAGTAAAAGCTCATAATATTGGATTCTCTTGAAAAGTCAATTTTCAAAAAAGCTTTTCTTTGTTTTTAGGTGATGGCTTTTGGCTGGGATAGAATTAATTTTCTTTTTAATATCTGGTACAGAGCTGTGTTTTGGATTAAGTATGAGAATGATGTTGATAACACACTGATGCTGTAGTTGTTGCTAAGTAGTGCTTACTCCAAGTCAAGGACTTTTTAGTGCCTCCTGCTCTTGACAGTGAGGGTGTGCACAAAAAGTTGGGAGGGAACTTTGCTGGGACAGCTGACCTGAACTTGCGCAAGGGATGTTGCATACCATAGAATGCCATGCCCTGTATATAAACCAGGGATGGGGAATTGGCCTGGAGTACAAATACAGGCTGGGTGGAGGATGGTTTTGTTGGTTGATGAGCTCAACTTGAGCTGCAATGTGTACTTGCAGCCCAGAAAGCCAACTGTGTCCTGGGCTGCAGCAAAAGTAAGAGCAGGTCAGGGAGGTGATTCTGCCCCTCTACTTTGCTTCTGTGAGACCCCACCTGCAGTTCTGTGTATAGCTCTGGAGCCCTTGACATAGGAAGCACGTGCAGCTGCTGGAGTGAGTCCAGAGGAGGACCACGAGACAATCAGAGGGCTGAAGCACCTCTCCTATTAGGCTCCAGGGAGACCTTAGACCTTCCAGTACCTAAAGGAAGCCCACAGTAGAGCTGGAGAGGGACTTTTCACAAGGGCATATAGTGATAGGACAAGGGGTAGATATGGGTTAGTAATAAGAAAGAAATTCTTTACTGGGAGGGGTGAGGCACTGGAACAGATTTCCCAGAGAAGTTGTGAATGCCCTTCCCTGAAAGTGTTTGAGGCCAGATTGAATGGGGCTTTGAGCAACCTGTTCTAGTTGAAGAGGTCTCTGTCCATGGCAGAGGGGTTGGAAACTGATGACCTTTAGTGTCTCTTCCAATCCAGACCATTGTATGATTCTATGAAGATAGGAAATGCATCATCAAGCCAGTGTAGCATCCTCTGCAACAGGAAGCTTGTGGACTAGAGAAGCCACATGTGATACTCTTACAGATCAAGCTAAGGAAACATATGGTCCAGATAAAAAAAAAACAACCTATTTTAGGATGTATGTAAAATCATTAAGTTAACAGTAGCCAGAGGTTTTTTCAGTAGTTCTCTTCAGCAAGGAAAGCATATTATATGGGATTTTGTGTAATTGTTTCCGCTTAGTGTTCTTTGTTCATGAGCTAGGTAATTAGCATATGGTTATGAAATCTGAAGACAAGATGTATTTGGGAATAAATGCAGTTACACAAAGCTGGGATGGCAATTCAGAAAAATCTTAAATGTTGGAGAGATGACCTGGAAGAACAGGATGTGATTTACAAGAATAAGTGAAACGCTTTATATTTAGGTCAAAATAAAATAAAATATGGAGAACAACTGTTAAATTGTTCCTGCCACCCCATTCCTCACCATGGATCATAAAATGAGGGTTGACAATGCAGCATTGTTCACAAAGAAGAGGTGTGTGTGTTTATTGGTAAAACTAAATGGTGGTCTAATCTGGAGGATGTGGAGTTGAGCCTTTTGCTCTGTTCGGTATTGTGGAATTCAAGTACTTTATCAGTTATGATGGTTGTACTTGAAGAAAGATGTAGGCACAGTTAATTTGCCTCAGGAGTGTAATAGTAATGACAGACGATTTCGAAAAGATGGTATGTGCAAGATTGATGGAATTGGCATTTTTGTAACCCAAAGGAAAGATCAAGGGAAATCACAAGCTTTTAAGTGTGTGGAAGCTCACTACAAATAAGCAAACATCTACCCTTGGTAGATGTGCCTTGCTTACTAATGGCAACATGGAGCATTTTCTGTGTGCTCTGCTCTCACTGTTTGCTTTTTGCTTTTGTGTTTTTAGAAGGGCTATTTCTCTTCAGTGTCTGGACAGCACTGAACAAAGAGCCTGTCATCTTAGGATCCTTTGAAGAACTATATGAATTAGCAAAATTACTAAAATAGGCTTCTTCATCTAACCAGATAGATGTATAGATAGATACTTCAGTTAAAACTCTTAAGCAGATAGAAGAAAATTTGCTCCCAGACTTGCCAGCCACTTAGCTAGTAACAGACTAGTTTCCCCATCTGTAAAAATGAATCATGTTCTCCACCTCTGTAAGGCATTTGAGTTTCACTGAAGAAAGGTGATACACAAAAAGCTATTTTAACATAAGCAACACTGGGGGTTTTGGTGTGTGTATTGCGTGTTACAGCACGATGAGTACAGCCTAGTCAGATGTATCATAGAAGTGTGTGCTTAACCTTCTTGAAGGCACCAGCTAATTTGGGTTTGATAAAGGAGGTTGGGTTTCTTCAGATTTATGTCATTATCTCTTACATTATCATGTTCAGAAAGGCAACAAACATGATTTAAGTCCCCTGCTGGGTATGTTTTGGACCATATTTTTCTGGCCCTTTGAAATTTTCCTATTTTTTTCCATTTGGTAAAAATGGGTATAATTTCAGGGAGACCCTTAGACAGTTCTTTTAAAAATCAGACTGTAAACCACTTCTGCTTAGTGTTCCTCTTCTATCAGTATGCTTTCTCAGTATTTTGCTAATCTCTTCTCAAATAGAGATTAAATTTAGGAGTTGAGATGTTTTCCCTTCCTACTTTGATATGCAAACAAATGGGAAAATTGGCAAGCATTATACTTACTTCACCTACCTCAGTACTGGCGTAGTAATTTGTTTCCAGATAAGCAGCTGGCAAACACCTTTTCTATCACTGTCAGTCTTAGCTTGCCTTACCAAGTACTTCCTCCACACTGTCATGTTGTCATAGTGTCAGTGTCTTTTTTTCTTCCCTTGTACATAATTTTTCATCTGGACAGGTACATCCAGCTAGCAGTTTAAAGAGGTAGAGCAATAAACTTGAATAACTTAGTAGGCTTATGAATAATATGGCAAATACAAGACATAAACTCATATAATATATGGCAAATATTACCTAAATGTTGACAATTACAATTGAATTAAAAATTGAACAACCTCCTCTGTTGTCTGTTAAGATATAATCTTTACTTTTCATCTGCTTAGAATTTCCATCAGACTTTGGTTTATTAACTGGGTAAAAAGAAGAAATTCATTCAATATTGCTGAAATTCTAACAGATAAGGCTTGGAAAGGCTCAGGCATAATTTTTCAGGTGTCACTTTTTTTCCTAGAAGTGAAAAAACATTACTTCTTAAGCATCAGATCTATGTTAGTGTAATTACACATTTTTTTTTTACAAATGCTGTCATTATAAATGCTAATGTTTAACTTGTGGGCGAGAGATGAAAGAATGTAAAAGCCCCTACATCCATAAACTAGATTATGTATGGGGAAATTTAGTCCAAAAGAATGATCATCAGGGGAGCTGCTCATGTGAATGTGTGCTGTTGAGGAGGCTGTTTTCTAGCCTTATTGAGAACAATTCATAGTTTGTTGTGCTAAGTGTTCATGATTGGATAGAGGACGACATATATAGAACTCAAAAATAGATAACTGCTTATTTGGGAGGACAGGCAGTCCTCCCACTTGAATCATATCATCTGAAAGGCTAAAAAATGTTGATGACTTGTTCCACCTCTCCACTCTGCCCTGCATATGTTGTTTTCCTCACAAGCTCAGTTCACTGCCTCTTTTTAGAAACAGTCTTTGACTCCTTCTCCCTTGCACAGGAATTTGGATTTTGAAATCTTTAGTGGGAAACATTCCTCCTCTTCCACCTCAAGCTCTACCAGAATTAAGCTAGGAACTTACATGAATTTCTGTTTTTCTTCTAGGACAGCCTTAAGATCTTGTGGGTGGAAGACCTCTTTTGCTTCTGTGTTCATGTTGGAATGGCTAGGGCCAGTCTGTTGCTCCATGGTTCCTACCACAGGTGCTCTACAGCAATGGGTCGGGATTTTGCCACCAGTGCTAGTGGACCATCCAGATGGCTGTAAACCTGCAGAAGAGGTTGGTACAGAACGTGTTCCAGATACTTTTGGTGCTTTGGCCAGATCTATCTGCTTTGTGTCTTAGAGCAAAGGGAACACTTAATGACTGCATGTATGCTACTGCTTTGTCCTTGGATTGTTTTGGGTTTGTGTGGCAAGCTTTTGGTAGCAAATTAGTTACAGAGGTAATTTCTGTGGGAAACTGCTAGAAGCTTTCCCAGTGTCCAATGGAGCTGTTGCCAGCTTTTTCCAGTGAGGTGGGATTCAGATCAACTTACCATCCAGATGAACTAAGAAAGCCTAAGTTTTATTTTCTGTGTTTCTGCAGTAAACACAGTTCACTTAAAGCATCCTTGTCAGACGAGAAGGATTTATTAAACTACCACTGTGTAGTCACTGGCTGCCCAGTGAGGTGTTTAACAACTGAATCCTTGTGAAGTCTTCTCTCTGTGTGCATCTCCCACTTTTATTAAGCTTGATAGAAACAAGATGGAGAACCAGAGTTTCATGGGACACACAGGCAATGATGTGGTATGACAAGTCCATTCCTTTGGCAGGAAAGATTAACCAGTGCAGTTGTATTTAGTATGTCAATTGGTGTCCTGCACTTGGTGTCATTGGTATTGACAATTTTTGCTTATTTTTCATCTTGATTTTTTTCTTTCCTGAAACCTGTTAGCAGTTTTCATAGATTAGTTTCCATAGACTGAGGTCTGAAGAACTCTTAGGGTGCAGCTCTGAAGTTCAGGTTCAGAGGCAAAATGGGAGAAGTTTGTTTCAGGTTTGAGTGGGTCCTTTTCCAGTGAAGTTCAACAGATTAATGTGTAGTGTTAAATTCAGTATTTAAAAGGTATGTTTGAACAAGCATCAGTTTAAGGGAGAGGGAAAAATATATCCAAAATTACTACAAAATACTAGTTATTAATAGTAGAAGCTACTGAGAGTAAAAAGAAAAAAAGAAAAATAGAGGAAATTTTTTACTTCTGGATTTACTGCTTATGTAGACCTTGAGCTCTAACTGCACTGATGTATCTTTCATGGTAGCCCAGTCACCTCTTCTATGGTTGTTGACTCTAATGCTGAGTTTAAGGAGGTAACAGATTTGAGTAGAAATAACTGCTGTTGTGGGGAATACCTGATTGGTCTGGGGGTGCACTGAGAGACTGAGGTGGATGAATAATCACAATTGCTCTTGGTTATTTTTCAGTTGTGTCAGTTCTCTAATGAAGTTTCTTCCTCGTTGTGTAGATTTTTGTTGGCAAAGCAGAAGGCTGGCATGTTGGAGTAGCAGCTACTGAAACACTAATAGTGTGTTGATCAGTCTTTAACCATGGTTTGATCATGTGGCATGGCATGGCTTCTCAGGCATGGCTACTCTCTGGTCAAAATTCTAGTTTTTCATTTTGCACTTGAAAATCTTTCAGAAAAGGTACTGAAAAGTAATTTTAAATGTCTTTAAATGAGCACAGAATATTAAAAGAGTCTTTAAAAAGTATCTGATCTCTGATCTCATTTAATTTAATTTTTGAAAGTGATTGTATTACACAAATTCTGCAGTTTCCAATTAATGTATAGCTGAAGTTGCAAAACAGTTCCATAATATTCCTTTTTTAATGTTTTCTGACAGATTAACCTTTTTATGGTGACCTGTTTCTTGGCTTCTAGTCAGGAATTAATTTTGAGTTGTAAGTTATTACAAGTTTTACACCTTCAAAAATCATGTGTCAAATTAAATGCACTAGCTGTTTTTCAAGAAGTGCCTGACAGTTTCTGGAAAAAAATTGGTGAAGTAATAAGCACCTAAGTATTTGAAGAAACTTAAGTAATTTAGTGAAGTCTGATACGTACCTGCCATACCTAATGTTCTGCTGATTGTTTGCTCTATGCAGCTATGCAGAAGATTGTTATCATCACTCTTATAGGTAACCAGGGAAACAAGTGATCTCTTCCATGAAATAATCTTTCTGCCTTGAATTACATATCACACTCTTCAGTTTTCTCTGAGTGATGCACAGCACAAATAAGAAATTCTAAATTTTATTTACTTTTTCACCTTACTCTGGTGCATTTCCTATGTCTTGATATGGCTATTTTATATATTTGTCAAGCCTTTTTCATTCTAGGATGAAAACTTACAAGTTAGGCCAGATGGAAAAACCTTTTTTGGCATCACTAGCTGTAAGAGTATAGTCTTGAAATTTAACGTCTGAATGAATCTGCCATTTTTCTTCACCAATATTAAGAAATAAAATCCAGCAACATCTGAAAAGCAGTTATTACAGAAGAATGAAAATACTGCTTTTTTAAAAAAATTACTTTGTTTTAGTAATTTCCAGGGTCTAAGTGAAAACAAGTATTTTGCAATTTTACTGATTTTTGTTTTTCTAGCATTTCCTTACACAAATGAACTCAAAACATAATATGAAGTTTTTTGAAGCTGTTAACAAAAGAGGATTGTTGTCTTCTATAGAACTCAACTTATCTTTTCCATACTTCTGCTTTTGATAAAATGTGAACTTGAATGTCAATTTTTATATTTTTAAATTAAGTTGAAAGTTGGGAAAAGTGCTCAGTGGTTCTGTTTGACCTTTGGTAAAGTAAAAATGTGCATCCAATCCTGCACAAATGCTGTGATAACAGTGATTTAATAGGGCTACCCAAGAGCTTATTTAAATTTACATCGTCTTGTCTGCAGACCTTTTTTCTTTTTTACATTTTGTCTCATTAGTATTTTTTTTTATATTGAAGTGAAGGAGAGAGTTCATCCTGAAAAACTACAAAACCAAGATGTTTTGTCACACTGTTATATGTGCTCTTGGTCTCAATATTCATACCTTTTTGTTTTTAAGATTCAGCAAACCAAGTTTAGTGGATTTTTTTAATTGTTTGGAAGTACTACTCTAGTGAATGTGAAGTAATTAAAATATTTGCTGTAGTATTGGACATGAGTCTAAGAGAATCTATCAGTGTAGCCAGTATTTAGTTTTGGCAAATGAAGTCTTGTTTTCTGGATTACTTTTTTAAATAAAGCTATCTAAAATACCTGGTTTGGGGCAGGAGGGAAGAGAACAAGTGTTTGCAATGAAATTAGTAGACTGGATTTCTTGTATTTTTTTTCTATATAGTCTCAGTATTCTGCAATTAAATGTGATTTGATTCTGCTGGTTGGTCATATATTGTCTTTTGGCTTTACTTGCCATCAAACTTCTGCTAATCTTTCATGACTACTTAGTTCTTTTGTTTTGCTTGTCTGTCAATCCAGCTTTGTAACATATTCTTTTTTGTAGGGACTGCTGATGTTGAAACTTTCATTTATTTGTATTAGGACTGGCATGTGACATGAGTGGAAAAAACTCAGTTCTCCCCCATTCACCTGATGGAATATGAAAGCTCTGCCAGCTGATAACGTAGTGAGCTAGGCATATGTCTATGGTCAATTAAAATTTCTGTGATCTGGTCATCCTTTATAATTGCTTACTTTTGCAGTTACAGAGCGATATTTCATGATAGGTGAATACTGTGTGCCCCAGGCTTTTTTAATCATATGGGCTACTTTATATGTCTTAGTTAGGTGGGTTCTTCTGCTTCTTTCTCTTTCCTTTGTTCTATAGTGTTGAGTCTGGCAGCAACAGATCACTTTTCCATCCTGTCTCTGCTTTACCTGTTCTAATTTTTCTTTGTATGGTAGCGAGTTCAGAGACGTAGATGGAAGAGCAATGTCGAAGGAGAGTGCCTCTGCTTGCATGGAATTGCATTGGTCATGGCTGCTGCCTGTTGGAGAGTTAGGGATAGTTTATTTGCTTGAATAGCAAAGGGGTAAATGCAGTGAAAAGGAAAGGAAGAGTAGATCTCTGTGGTGAGAATGTCCCAAAATGAGAAACTAGCCTTTGCAAGTCTTTGTTCAAAATGAACAGTACTGGTACCTCCATAAATTTTCTTGTACTGTCAGGCATCACAGGTGCTTAAGCATATAAGCCTCTGGAGCTCACCTGAAGTCTCAATTCTAGAGTTTAACGTCTGTTCCTGTGGAAATACTGTACCAGTGCAGAAGACCAAGATGCCATAGGGACAAAAATAGTATCCAGGACTCTAGTCCTGAAGAAGAGCCATTGCTACACTGGTCTGTTTGCAAACTACTCCAGCAATACCCCTTTCAGAGTCTTCTTTCTTTGTCCAGTCTTGCAAAATGTTCCCAAGTTCTAAAAGATTTCCAGAACTCTGCTTTTACTATTATGTCTTTTTGGATATTATCTGACAGTTCTTTTCTTCTTCTTCACCTATTCAAAGTTGAACCCCAGATATGGATATTGTCTACTTTAGAAATAGACTTTAAATTGACAAGTTTATGGGTTCTTGAAGGAAAACCTCATGGTTTTTCTTTTTATACCATCTGTACATTTGCATGGATTAACAATCAAAACAAAGAACTTTAAAGGATGGTATTTCTCAAGCTTGTGTTGTCAGCAGTCTCTGAGAAGACAGAATTAAGAAGAATTACCTCTAAAACAAGTGAGTCTAAGGGGGAAAGGGAAGGATAGATGTGAAGAATCTGATCCTTAGTGCAATAGTCTGTGTGTTAATTAAGTACAAAACAGTTGTTAGCAACAGAAGTTACCTGCTGAGCAAACAGCTTTATGGTGTGAGAACAGGCACATGTGTGAATGTATACTTTAAAGCTATATGGCCTTTCTGTATAAATACAGACTTTTGCCTTCTAGGCAGACATTTTATTTACATATGGATATAGCAAAGGAGCACAAGTTTTTGTGAGAAACATTGCAAAAATTTCTTGAATGTATCACAAAATGGGACAATGCCAGCTTTTCTTTTGTTCTCCATATCTAATTAGTCCTTTCTAGAGAAACAGGCATATGTTCTGATTTTTCTTTGTTTTTTATGCTAGTTTTTTCTGGAAGGAGATCTGATGTTTTCCCTACATTTCAAAAAGTGTTTAGTCCTGCGAAACTGCTGAGTTACATTTGTTAGAATTCTGATGTTTCCCAAGAGATATTGAGGTTTGTTTTTTTAAATTTTTAGTTTAAACTATCTGTAGTATTACTTTTAAAGGATGGGAAGTAAAACTTGTTAACAAAACATTTCAATTCCCTACCATTCTTCATTTTTCTTGAGGTTAAGTAGCCCATCAAGTGTTAAATAATTATCATCCTTATTTTTTCAAATTGTATTTCCTAATTCTTTAAATCTTTACAATTAGTCACATGCATTATCCTATCTGCAGGTTTTAACTCAATATCTGCCTGTATTTTGATTTGTCAGCAAGTTCTGAAGTTACTCCAGGCAGAATTCCATCATCTTCTCTAGGATAAACATCCTATGGCCCCAGCATGGAACTTAAATTTTTCTTTACCTGTGTTTTTTTCAAAGATTTTCTTCTAAAACACTTCAGTATTTAGAATACTTTCCACATATATCAAAGGCAGAGAAAGTGTTCATCAAAGTTATTTGATATTTCTTAATGTTTCCCTTCTGGATTTTTTTAATTTATAGTGGAAAGTGTTCAGGATTAGAGGTTTCTGCATTTCAATAAGGATGATTGACTCTGTTGATTGCAGTTTACCCAATGTTTCCAGAAGTCTCCCCTGTAATTTTTTTTTCTAGTTAGCTGACTCTGCTTTTCTTTAATTCAAATTCTTGCCCATTAGTGATTCATCCTTAATGATGACTATTTGCCTATGTAATGTTTTGCCATCTCTAGAAGTGTTTGAAGCATTAATGAACAATTTTATTCCACTCTAGCTTTTGGCATTGATACGTACCTAAAAAGTAATCAGATGCTTTATGGAGGTTGGATATTTTAGCGCATTTGAGACTTAGCTTGAAAGGTTAAACAATTTCTCACAACATACAAGGAAAGTGTCAAGAATGTCTTACTCACTTGATTGTTCAGAGTCTGCTTAAGTCTTTGTCTATGAAAAATGTGTAACTAGCTTAGCGATGGTGAATTCTCCTGACCTTTAAGTAGTCAAAGATTTCTCCCTGAAATTTGTAATTCTTTAATGCTGACACCTGAGTTTCTAGTTTTTTCTCTTCTATCTTCTACCTTAGTATCAGAATCGAGAGTAAATTCAAAGCCCTTTTATCTGTGTTCATCAGTGTTTTCAAGAAGAATTTGCTTATTTCCTCAAAATACTTGAAAAGAAAAGGCTACCTGACACTTGTGACATGGTCAGAATGAAGAAAGTATTACCTGCAGAAAATTCTATTATTTGACACATCTGTACATAGAGTGACTTATTGATATTCATTTTAGTTCAGACTTAGCTGGTAAATTCTGAGTTTGCAGTTGGACACTTTAATGTATAACTTTTAAAACATTTTGCAAGTCAATTTGGTTTTCTGGAACATGCAGAAACATTACAAAGGAAGTTGGAAAATATGAGCATTGAGAATATGAAACAGCTTACTGTGGTTGTACTTCCACATAGTCTAATGCATATGATTTCTTATAGATGATTGCTCACAATACTAAATTTAAGTTCTTTCAGAAGGAATTTTAACTTTTAAAAGAAGTCCTATCAGCTAGCCTGTTCTACTTACAGTTCATCTGGCACCTGCCAAGATATTTAAAATGGTCTTTGGAATGTATGACTTGTTGATTATTAGATATTCTTGACTGCTTGTGTACTTTGATTCTTAGTGGACATAAGCCTTGTAAGGCCAAGTGATGCTGCTTTTGGCTAGAAGCCTTCTTGCTGTGTTACATCGTGTCACAAGCCTGAGTATCCAAGAAGTGGAGGTGTTTACGGCTTTTTCTTGCACACAGCAAATAGTAGACTAATAGCATAATCTCTACTCTGTGACAATATTCCATTGCAATATAAACTTTGGTCGTTCAGCTTTTTATTTCTTAAAAGACCATTTAGATATGATAGGGAAGCTAAAACTACTTAGTTTTAAACTGTTTCTTCTGAGTTCTGGTGAACTTGAAAGGTCTGTAGCTCACATGACAAAATTGTTTTTCTTGAGGAAATGGAGGTCCTCACCTAGAACACCTGTGTTGATGTGACCTTGATTTTCCTCTAAAAGTCCTTTAGTGTTGGGGTTGAAAGACCAGCTAGCAGAGCACTTCAGGGATTTATTAAAGATTGAAGTCAGTTTATAACTCTGGGATGCTGGTCGACTGGAGTGTTGCTGTGCTGAAAAAGCTAAGTGCTGGGTCACTGTCTGAATCTTCCAAAGGGAAAAATGAAAAAAGAATTCCATCTCAGCCTTGTCAGCTGCTGTGAAGGGTAGCAGAAGGCTTGAATAGGTCTTGCTGATACATCTTCAGACATTAATTATTGTCAAGGGTTTATGAGCTTGGTATTTAAATCATCTCTTGCTGCTGTTAATAATGAAAGCTTTTCACTCATGAATTGCTCATTGTCTTCATGCTGCCTGTGGTACTTACTGATGAAAATCCCACCTGTGTTTTTTAGCTGGCTATTACTTTTAGTTAAGCGCACTGAGTAGCCATCCCAGAGTGTGCACGTGAAGTAGCTGTGGCTTTGAAGAGCAATGTTTGCTCTTTATCAGCATCTGAGTTGTCAGTTAGCCCAATTTAAGACTACAGTTGCTCCAGGAAAAGAACTGTCTATCTGCTTTCCTAAAAGTATTGCCCGTTCTGCAACTGTCAGGAGAAGCAATGTCTGCCCTTCAGTATAAGAAGGAAAATATTTGAATAGTGGGGGTTTGAACTTGCCTGCCAGTAGTGTGATACCCAGTTCCTTAATGTTGATGCAAACTTGCTGCTCTTCACTTCAAGGTGCTGTATATCTGAGTGTTCATTTTGTTGTGTGTTACAGTTAACTTGGACTAATAAGGTACTCCAAATATTTGAAGCAGTACTGTAAAAAGATGTAGAGTTGTTTTTTGTTATAGGATTGGCAGTATTAAGTAATGTATCCTGATAATTCTCTGCACATAATAGAAGTGTATTTTAGATTTCAGAGCACTTGAGAGAATGGAAATGTATGAAGGATCCCTGAATGAGATGTCAGTTTTGATATAATTTTCATTCAACCTGGAGAGCAGACAAAAAAATTAAATTATTGCCTCAGACATTTGAAAGCTACTTATAGTCATAGAATAGACATCCAGTGAATGTTAGCTGTTTATATGACAGCAGTATTCTTTGTACTTTTATTGTATTCTTAATTTCCAAATTCTAGTATACTCTTGAGCTCTTGTAATATTTACAATGAGATTCTGATAGAGAACAGTTTGTCTCCCTCCTGGATCAATTTGTTCTTTCTCTTGTATAGCAAAAGTTGTTGTGAAAAAGATTGTAAATCCAAAATCTGTGGATTGAATTGGTTTAAACTTTTATTATTTGATTAAAATATCATTCTTCAGGTTCTTTGAAACCTAGCCCTTTTGCTGTTTCTATCTACAAGCAAGATGGGGCTTTCTTAAAGTCAGTGTAAAAACTATTGACTTTAAGTTTGGCTGGGGAAAAATGTAATTTAAGTGATTTCAGAGATTTTCGTTTGAGGAGTTGTGCAAATAATCTTTTATTTCATTCTCAGAAATGATCTATTGAGGGGTTTCAGCATACTTGCAAACTCATTTGAGAAACCATTAAGACTGATTTGCAAAATTATGTACTGTTTTTGGAAGTTCAGTGATTATAGTTAAGATGTTTCTGAAAATTATAGGTACCAAAATACTGATGTATTTTCAATTAACTTTTTGTATTAACTGAAAGAGCTTAGTTTTAAAAGCCTTTTAACTCAGTTTAGAAATGTTATTTCCTTACTATGTATCTGTAGAAGTAATTAGAACTAATCATAAAAGTTCAGAGATTAAGTGAAGTCTGTTCGGGTAAGAAGGTCCATTCCAAGCTAAAGCATTCTATGATTCTCTGATTCTAAATAGGGAGAATCAGAGGTTCACATACACAGTGACTTATTTCCATATGGTTATAAACAGTTGGACAAATTGTGAATGGAGTGCATACCTGTTGTTCCATTTTTGATATTGCTTTCCTGTGTGATGAGACAGATTTTAATCTCACAAGAGCTTCTGCTTTTGTAAGTGTAATAATGCATTCTATTTATTTGTAGGAAAGTGTGTATGAACCAGTAGCTTCTGCCTTTGTGTATTAAGTTCATCCTTGTTTTTCAACTGTTGACAGATATGCCTATGTTTGTGTTTTTCTTCCTTCCAAGGCCTACAAGTTTTAGAAACATAAGTGATATATTTTCAAATGTCAGTTAAAGATTTGACTTACAAATTGAAAAATCCCTTCCAGTGAATTAAAGGTGTAGTCTTCCTACACAGAGCAAGAAAAATAGAAGGTAATTTTACTGACCTACATTTCTCAGATTTTTCTGAATAGATTTTAATGAATTGTTTACATACTGCTCAGACTAGTATGATGTTTTCTCTCATCACCTCTTCAGAACTTACTTGCTGAATTGTACTGAACGGATGAATGCTAAAACCATTCAAAGCTATCAAATGAGCTTATTCCAGTGTAAAGTACTTCTCTTGTATTAATTTTAGAGCTATAAAGTGCTGACTTCCTCAAACAACTAAGTATTACTTTTGTCTGCAGAAATGTACTTGATGCATTTGTATTTCTGTGAAGAAAATGCAGAACACACCCATTTTCCGCAGGTGATGGGTTGATCTTGTGGTCTGAATGTTTCTTTTACATTTCCTATTATAGCATTGAAAGGTAGGACTTTGTTTATCCTAAAACTGATCTGTTAACTGATGAGCTCTCTGCAAGCAAGCACTAAAACCAATTTAACAGAGCGTGGGCCAGTAAAAAAGTAAAAACCCCACATCGGCGCAGTAGCAAAAGTAGTTCTGAAACCTGACTGTAGTGTTGGCATCACTTCTGTTTTCAAATATGGATATAATCAACTGGATTGGTCCCATTAATAGTTCAGAGATACGGAGTTGTAGACAATGCTCATGACAATTTGCATTGGCTTTGTTTTTTAGAATTTTGCTCAAAACTTCATACATATGCTTGACATGTTACCTCAGAGTATGCCAGTCTTTTCTCCTTCATTACTAAGTAGACTGAGAAGCTGAAAATTCAATTTCATGTAGGCCATCAATCTTTCCTTAGATGCTGTTCAGTTAATCATTTTCCATTTGGTTTAAATTGATATTAATAGCTTAGACATAGCAATGTTTTGTCAGGATTTTGATGAGCCCTTACTTTGTGCCAGCTTCTGTTTATTCATATCTGAAAGTCTGGAAAACAAACTTTACATCAGCTTTGTCTGGTTACGTGACACATCCAGTGTAGAATTCTGATTCAGCTCTTTAATGGCAATGAAGTCCTTTGTCAAGTCTGTTACAAAGTTGTATTGAAGACTGATCACTGGTATAAACAAAGATGAAGTTGATCCAAAGATAAAAATGACTGAATAGTTATGTGTCGTACTGTAAAAGAGTAAGCTTTCTTTCCCATGCCAACTCTGTTTGCCAAAGAGGTAGTAAAGTGAAACAATGCTCTTTATATGAGCAGTAATTTTCAAGATGACCTTTTTCTATAGTGTCAAATGTATCATGGATTTTGTCACAGGGCAAAAAAAAATTCACTTGACCTTCAGAAGTAACAAGACTTGAATGTATCTATTTTTTCTCTTCTCGCTTTGTTCTTGATAAATTACAGCCTGTGTTTCTACCCTTTCCAAGGTGTTTATAATACTCCTTTTTCTTCCATGGTACAAGAGTTTTGTCATCTATTATCCAGTATTTTGAAGGGATGAAAAATACTTGGTTTTGCAAAAATTTTAGGTTTTATTACAATACTGATTAGGTAAATACTGTTACTAAACCTATGCATTTGGGGAATATTTCTGTGGTTACTGGACTTGATTATAGATGCAGAAGGCTTTCTTTGCCATAAGAACACACTACTGACTCATGTTAAAGTTGCTATCAGGCACCAAATGTTTCTTTTTGCAGAGCAGCTTCTTAGCATGCTAATATCCAACCTATGTGAATAATAATCATAGAATGGTTTGTGTTGGAAGGGACATTGAAGATCATCTAGTTCCAATCCCTTTGCCACAAGGATTGGAACTAGCCACCAGCTAGATCAGGTTGTTCAGAGTCCCATCCAACTTGGCCTTGCATGGAATAAGGTTATTCCATGCTGCATATTGGACTTTGTACTTGCAGTTATTGAAATTTTTGAGGCTTCAGCTTGGCTGTTTCTCTAGTCCTTGGACTTCTCTAGAATCAGCCACCCTGGGCCATTCCTACGTACTGTTTCATGGTATTGTCTGCATGCTCCACTCCAGCTGAGTGTCACCAGCAACTTTGCTGAGCATGCCTTTGGTCCTGTCTGCAGTGCTCAGTAAAGGCACTAAGCATTACCAGCTCCAGTTTTGGCCTCAGACAGTCTGCCAGCTCGACTTCATACTGCTGGTCATCCTCCTTTTTTTTTTTTTCCCAATATCCTTAAGGTGCCTTTCATGTTGCTGCTTTTGTTTATTTTGAACTTGTATGCCAGGATTATCTGAGAACCTCCCCACATGTCCAGGAAATGTTTCTATACTCCTCCAAAGCAGCTGTGCTTCCCCTTCCAGTATGTTTTGCAGTAGAGCAAGAGCCTCTCCATGATGCTGCATGCCTCGCTTTGTCATGCTGTTCCTGGCCAGCAGCCCTCATTCCTCAAAGCAGGTCCTGTGGTCTCAGAAGCCTGCCTTTGAGAGCACCCTTGAAGCCAGGTGTTCACAGGTTGTGTGCACACTTGCCAGTATTTTGCCATCCCACTGCAGCAATGGAGGAGAGCAGTATCTGGGTCTCATGCCTGCTGCACTCTACCCTCACACCCCAAGCTCTGCTGTCCCTGCTCACATGCTCAGGTTCACACCTGGCAGTATCATTGATTTATATGTAAATGAATAGCCAAGGAATGGTTGTCTAAGAGCTAAACTCAGGCAGATTAATCAGTCTTTCAGCTGTTCTGGAAAGGCACATCTACGGGGTTTCCTTTTGTTGCCACAAGTCAGTAATTTCCTGGCTTTTCTCTCACTCATTCCCCATCCTAGGGGTCTCCATCCATTTATCCATTGAGTGCCATGCCTAGCTGTCTCTTCCTTCTTGCATCATGGGGCTCAGACTTTTGGTGCTGCAAGGTCTCTTTGAAGATGCATCTACTTATTCTTCGTCCTTGCTCACTTTGTCCCATAGACCCTTCCACTGAAGAAGCAACCCATCAGGCAGGCAAAGCATCCCTCCCACAGGTGAGGCCACCACCACCACTCCAGCATCAGAGAGAGGAACCAAGCATACAGCCCAAGCCCTGGATGGTGAAGTCCTCTTTCCAGAGCTCTGGGTCAAGGCTCTGGTATACTAAGAGCACTTACTTCATCCAAGTTTCTGGACCCCTCTGCTTCACTGCTGTTCTGCCTGAATTCTGCTGCAAAGCAGGCAGGGGGATTGCTGTAATAAAATCAGTGGTAAAAATACAGTGTAATTCATGAGATGGTAAACTGCCCAAGGGAGTGAGAGTCTTCAACTAAAGGTACAGGGAAGGGCCTTATCAATGGTAAACAGTGTGTTGAACTTTCGAATCGCTGTCTTTTCATCACTTCCCTGAATACTCAAAGGATTCAAAGGGTTCACAAAGTCTGTCTCTGACATTTCAGTGAACTGTCAAAGGAATTTTTATGTGTTAGAGGCAGATATACCACCAGTCTATGCATTGTAAAACACTTGATATATTTAGTATTTTTGTGGACAGAAAGTCTAGATTATGATTCTCCTGGTGTCTTGTTAATTTGAGAATCCCTAAGCACCGTGCTCCTGTGTGTTTTGCACTTTCTTTTATAGCCCAATATCTAAAAAGTCTGAACTTCAAGAAGTCTGAGATTGTAAGATTTTATATGATTTTCTTCAAAACATTATGTTTTATTAGCATTTGTGTTCTTTAAGTACAATCAAGATGGTGGTAGGACTTGATTCTTTACCAAGTAATTTCTACGGTGTCCCAATTTTCAGTCAAAAAAAAGTATTTTATGGAGAGTTTAAGTGCAGTCATATTGTGTCAGAGAGATCTTGTCTCTGTACAGTAGTTGTTTCTGCCAGTGGTTGATAGGCATATCTAAGGAAGAGAATAGGAGAAATTATAAGGATTCTTCCTCACTATAATGCCCTAGCATGCAGTGACTTGAGGTTCATAGTCAGGGACTGCCTGAACTAGGGGTCAGGCCTTGGTATTTAATAGCTGATGAATAGACTTGTAGCACTGGCAGTGTATGGTGGCAGACAGTTCCCCTGCATGACTACACATTGTAGGGAATACATTCCTTTCTGTTCTTTAACCTCTTGCTGCTAAATTAGCTTGATTTCTGCCAATACAAGAGGGAGGATTAAAAGGCAGCAGTTGATCTTGATTTACCATCTCTGTACAGCTTTTGATTTTATAGACCTGCCACTTGATTTAGGTTATATCTTTTCCAGCCAGGCAAAATGCTACTTTCATCTTATAATGAGGCTGTTCTTTGTTGTATTCATCCTTTGGCACTTCTCACTTGTTCCTTCTAATCCTTCTATATTCGTTTTGAAATGACAAGACTGGATGTTCTCACAGTACTCAATATGAGAAAGCAGATACTGTTTAATGGCATAGTGTTGGTTTGGTTTCTGTTCTCTACTTAGTAGTCTGTAGCAAGTTATTTTTCTTTCTCTGCTGCTGATGATTTTACAGAATTTTATAGTCAAGATCCGGAGTTCAGGTCTATCCTTGTGTCTATTAAAAAAAAAAGACCAAAAACTCAAAGAAAAAACCCAAACAAACAAGCCCTAGGATTTTTTCTTAATATACCTCACTTAATGTTTTTTTGTAGTACTTTCATCTGCTATTTTATCATCAAGTTGTTAATTACAGATGCTCTTGCAATTCTTAATTTTATAAGCCATCCTTGTACACTAAAACTATATAGCTGCGAGCTGGGATCCCAAACAAAATTCATTTTTGGTATTTGATGAGCATTAGGCAGGAAGCAGAGGGTTATACACCCTTCTAGCACTGTACAAGTGGAAGGCTCTTATGTTTCTTTGCCATCCAAGCCTATGCCACTTCAGTGCATAGGGACACATGGCTGTTTCTGCTGCCAAGAAGAAGAAATAAGCTGTATTTAGAAGAGGGATGTTGTGTATTTTCCCTTCAGAAGGCCAGGGGCAAGCAGGGATCAAATTATGACAATGAAATACTAAAGAAAGGGCAATCTTAAATGAAACAGCGTTTTTTGTGAGGTTTTTTGCATAATCATGGCTGATGTGGTTTAACTGCAGCTGGCAACCAAGCCTGCACAGCCACTCACTCACTGTCCCCCCATCCTGTTGGGATGGGGTAAGAATTATAAGAATAAAAAGGAGAAAACTCATGGACTGAGATAAGCAAAAGCTACTTAGATGAGAAAAGCAGACCAAGGAATTCATTCTCTACTTTCCATGGACAGGCAAGTGTTCAGCCATCCCTGGGAAAACAGAGCTCCATCACTTTTAACAATGCCTAGGGAAAACAAAGGCCATCATTCCAAACATCCCCCACTTCTTTTTTCTTCCCCCAGCTTTGTATGCTCAGTATGATGCCATATGTTATGGAATATCCCTTTGGGCAGTAGGGGTCACCTGTCTCATCTGTGTTCCCTCACAACTCCTTGTGCACTCCCAGCCTCCTCGCTGGTGAGGTTGTGTGAGGAACAGAAAAGGCCTTGACTGTGCAAGTGCTGCTCAGCAGTGACGAAAACATCCCTGTGTTGTCAGCACTGTTTCCAGCACAAATCCAAAACATCACCCCTACTAGCTGTTGTGAAGTACATTGACTCTACCCCAACCAAAACCAGGGGAATGGCTTGTGATTGAAGTTCTCCTTTTCAATAAATTCTCAGTTTATGTTGAAAGCACGTAGAGAAAACCTGTGTGCGTGTAATTTTTAAAATTCTAGCATGTGTTTGAAAAGTATTACTTTCCCTTTATTTTATGAGTTAACAGTATCTACAATTCTGGTTTTAACTGGTAAGCTGTTCCCTCTGGAAAGCATTTCAGGTGTACTTTGAGTTGAAATATGTCTGCAAGGGCAAGAAACCTGTTAGTAAAAAAAAGAAAAATAAAAAATTTGCAATATTTTAGTGTAAGCGAACAGGCTCAAAGCTGTTCTTGATTCTGCACTGCCAGTCATGGAAATAAGCAGTCTTTGTAACAAAATTTGTTTCTAATTTGAGTAGGGAAAAAGAGAACTTCAAAGGTTGGCATTCTAAAATTCTAATATATACATGTTGAAAAATGTATAAAAGTTTGCTCTATAATCAAGCATTAAGCTGTAAAAGTCTCTTTAAGTGTCAAAATTGCTAGTTGATACCTTTAGCTTTGAATACCTAGTAAGTGATCATGGTGGCTTATGGGTACTTTGTTAACCTTCCCTACTGTTTAACTTTGCCAAAAGAGATGTTTATTTTTGGTTTGCTGAAAGCAAAGCATTTGTCTTTGTGACAAATGTGTAATATGCCATTAAACACTGTGTAAAACCCAGGCATTTGTAGACCAGCATTCCTAGTGATGGACCCAGAAAGTCAGTGTGTACTATGTGGGAGGAGCATGAGAAATATTAGCTGTGGGCTTCATGCAGTACAGATTGATGCCTTACTTCCCAAGTTGTTCCTGGGTTTCATTCATTTAGGTTGTTCTGATCTCCAGAGGATCCAGAGTGTTCCTTCTAATTTCATTGGATGTGCCTGCCGCCCTTTCCTGTGGCTCAGGAGAGGACTCTGTTTTGGTCACTGATTTTAACATCTCAGATGATGAATGTTAACATAGTAAAGGACTGGAGTAATGTTGCTTTAATTGACCCTGTTCCCTTAATCTCACTGGCATGCATAGAGCATTCATTTTCTTACATCCAGCATTTGGTGATTAAATTCCTTTCTTTAAAATACCTTTATTTAAAGTGGGGTTAAAATTTCTGCTTTTAACATTTGTCCCCAAGTAAATTTTGTGACCTTTTTTCTTTTTTATCTTTTTGCAGGTATAGAACGTGGTCTCTCAAACTGGATTAAAACAACCTGTTGATATTTTTATTTATACTTTTTTATTTTTTTGTATTTGACTTAAAGTGCCATGAAAAAATTTGCATATTGCAAGGTGGTCCTTGCCACCTCTTTGGTTTGGGTCCTTTTGGATATGTTTCTATTGCTGTACTTCAGTGAATGCAACAAATGTGATGAGAAAAAAGAACGAGGCCTGCCTGCTGGAGATGGTAAGTTTTCTGCCTGAGTATTCTTTAAATTATGCTTATTTAAAATTGCATTCCTTTTAAACATTTGGGTTTATTTTCTCCCAACAATATAGCACTGTATCAGCATTTAGGTGTTGCAGAATGTTTCATGTTTCTTTGAATGACCAGGACATAACCACATTCCTTGAGATGTATGTTGCACACTTAAATGCCTCAGATGTAGCATTTTAAGCAGTAATGTAAATGAAAAAAATAATAAAACTATGCAACAAGAAGTTCAGGAATGTAAGCTATGTTAATATAGTCTAAAGCCTATTTTAAATTTCCACTAGTGAGGAAGAAAAAGCGCTATTATCTCCACTAGACTCAGTAGTAAAACAAACTAAACCAACAACGAAGCTTACTTGCCTGCCTACCCCTTCTAAAGAGACCTCAGTGAACCAAATGAATAAACACTCTCTGCCCCCCAACCCCACCTAAGTAAAAATTTTGGCAGTGACTATAGCAATAAGGTACAATCAATATTGCAGTGAAAATAAGTTTATAAAAATAAATATAATGAACTTGGATGTAGAAGTGGCAAATATGAGCACATGCTTATGTGGTAGCTTTTTTTTTAAGCGACAGGTGTATTATTGCATGCTAAAGGTCTTCAGATGAGTTTTCAGTTTTATTATTGTTAGTTTAGTACCAGTTAGATGAGCTGAGCATGGGGTATTGTTGTTTGGAGTTTTTTTGGTTTGGTTTGGTTTGGTTTTTTGGGTTTTTTTTTGTATTGAAAGCACTGCTATTCATGTTGCCAACTTTGTTTTAAGGAGGTCAACACAGCTGATCACATGGGAGAAAAATTGGTGCAGGGAGATTTCTCATCTCTGAAATGTCTCAGCATATGCATTTAGAACTTTGTCTCCAGTTCATTTGTGAAACCTCTCATTTTGTAGTGTGGTGTCTGTCCCATCTGAAAGGCTGTGTCTGTGTTTCACTGCTGATATAATAAACTTATGCACTGATGCTAATTGTTAAGGCTACTCAGCCAATTGTACTCAAGATTAATGCTTTTCATCACAAAAAACTTTTTCAGCTGTCAACATCTGGTATGGACAACCTTGACCTTCCTGGGAGGTTTTCTGAAATATTTTAAGAATAATGTTGCTCTGTTGCAGATCAACACTCAGGAGATATTTAGGAAATGTCAGATTTAGTTTTATGGGTTTTTTTGCTCCATAATGAAAACATGCTAATAAATCTCCACAGAGAACAACAATGTGTAGGAATGTAGAATTTCTGTGCTTGGTATCCCTGAGCCATTGTTTCCACAACTGCTTGCAAACATTTTAGAGAGGTCTAATTCACCTAAGTTTTGCAGAAGGAACTGAAATTTTCAGTTGCTTGCATTTCATCTTTTGGGTTTCTTTCTCAATAAGCAGTGCGTAAAGTGATGAGAAAAGTAATTAAGCCTTTTCGGAAAGTATGTATTCTTTTTTTGGTTCTCTTTTTTTTTTTTTTTTAGAAGTTGTGAAATTTTTTTGATGGTAAGATGACGACTGATATATTGTTGTGTAGGAATGGATTTGGATTCCCATAAAGTTTTCATGTGATGCTAAGTAGAGGACTTATGCCAGGCTTCTTCAGAGCTGTGGATTTTTTTTCTGTTGGCAAGCAGCAATTAAAGTCAACATCTATGAAACTTAGTTTGATATATTGATGTTGACATTTCAGGTGGCTTATTGTGTAAAGTCATTGAGGGGAACTTTCAGGTGAGAGAAAGTGTGCAGTTTTGACATATTAGTATTATGACTTTGCTTATGCAAAACTAGCTTTACTTAGTTGAGTACAGTCTTCATTCTGACCTTTCCCTAACCTGTGTGTGTCAAAATCTTTGGTATCTTTTTAATATCTCATGGTTGGCTGGTAAACAAACAAATACAAAACCGCCCAAACCAAGCAAACTAAACCTTCTGTATAGTTATGTACATTTTCTGGTTTTTTTTTTAAACAGCTGATTTGCGGTAAGGTATATACAGAAATATGTCTGCTAAAAATCATGGTTATAGATGAAAGTGACACTTCCTTTTAACCAAGTTGCATGCCTGGTCTTTGGTATTTTTAGTTGTTACAGTAGTTTACTAACTTGGAATCTGTAGTGGATTGATTCCTGCTCAGAATGCCTATAATCTTCAGATAACATTGAGGCTATTTTTGATGTGAAGCTTTTATAAAAATCTGCTTTTTCACTTGACTTTCTTCCCTCCTATTAATTTCCATAATTGAATTAGTTTTCTTGATTCAGCATAAATTATGTAAGTGTTCTGAATTTAATAACCTCTTGTCCATGTCACTCTGGTAATATAGCTTCACTTTGCAATTCATGGAAGAATTCCATAGCATTTAATGAACCTACTTGACATATAAGTAAGTTTTTCTGAAGAGTTTTTGTTTATTTTAGGTTGTGCTTGTCTAGTTGGAAAAAATAGTCTTTAGCTATTTCAGCATGAGCAAAAGATTTTGGGGATAATTTTGGACAGGTTGGGCTTTCATGAACTTAGAAGGATGTTTTCCATAGGCAATGAGTCCTTCTTTACCCCCAGTTACAGGCTTCTTAAAGGTATGATAGCAAACGAACTTCCAGCTTTGGCACTTGATGTGCTTTCTAATTAAACTGTCAAACTCATCCTTTTTCCCTTTTTTTCCTCCCTCAAGGTGCATTCCCCTTGTTTAATGATTAGAAGCCTGAGGGTGGGGAATATTTCAGACCTAGGATTGGTATTGCAGGAGTCTTGTACTCTCAGCTCCTTGCTATTTATGCTCTTTTCATGGGGCAATGACAAATTTAAAATGCAACCAGCTGTTTTTGTCAAGTGCCAACCAAGGCCCTGTGTTCTGAATTTTGAGCTGCAGTAAAGATGAAATCTCTAAATTGTGTCTTGGTTCTGAATTATCTCACCTGCATGAAAAAATCCCAAGATGAAAAGTAAGTTTAATTTTTGAAACTGTGAACTGTTTTTCATAAATCAGTCTTATTCTACTAAGGCTGAGGTCTGTGTAAAAGACAGAACTTCTCTGAACTTTTATCTGCCCAAACAGCTTTCTAGTAATTATGGTGATGCCTCCAAAAATGACTGGATTTTACATTTTTGTGGCCCCTGGAGACATCTCACCAGAAGAATCCAGCCCTTTTTCCTGGCTTTAGATGATCTTAAATTTTGAAGTATCTGGCTTTCATCAGGCATGTTGCCTGGTAAAAAGAAATTTGTAGTCCATAGACATAAAGAGTTCCTTATTTTTTAATGAAGATCTGGAAGAGATCAAGCCCTCTGAAACCAGTGGCTTACTGATACAAATAAGAGATGTCTGGGAAAACATTACTAGATTTCCTATTGGATCAGGTTATGATTAAGTCATTCATTTAGTTCTGAAACTTGCAGCTGTAGATTAAATTTCTGTTTCTTAGAAGTATGTCATCAGTACATGTCTACAGTCCTTCAAAGGAAACATTTTTTTCATGTTTAACTGACAAAAAAGCACTGTGGTTTGAATTCTTAACAATGTGTATTAGTCATTTTGGGAGAACATTTTTGGTTTGTGTTTATGTGAAAATTATGTGCTTTTGTGGGAAAACAGAAAACCATAAAAGAAAGCAAGAAAAGATGATTCTCAGAAACTTGAGAGAAGATGGTTAACTTTTCTTGGAAAGTCATTGCCCTGCCTGTGCACCAGGCTTGACTGTCTTTGCCTTTAGTGAGTTGCACAAAATGTCTGGATCTAGTTTGTTGTTGCTGGATTTTTCTGCAAGGGAATGGACTCCATTAGTAAGGTAAAATGTGTAATCAAGTAGTATGTATTATTGATAGAAATTTAAATATTCAACTGGTGAATTTCTGGAATTTGTACATCGGCATCCAAGTCACTGATGTGCTAAACTCACATCTAACAGGAAGATCTGCAAATGTGAGAGATGAGTTTCAAGTTAATTTAGCTATTCAATTTAACTGGTTTAGTGAAAATTAAGGAACAACTGGAAGTGTAAATGAAACAGGAAATTATTTTTTCTTCTAAGTAGGTAGTTCACTCTTCAGAATACAGAAAAACATCATGAATATAACTATATTCTGATAATTTTTGTTTGTTTTAGATGTGTGTAACGCTCATTGTCTAATCATTGTCTAACCTATATACTCATTGCTGTACGGTTAATAAAAATGATTATGATAGTCCGCATAATACCAAGCTGACTGTATAAAATTAAGCCTAAATAATTACCTTATCATATTTCACAATTTGATGTTAATTACACCCCAAAAGGCACAAATTCTGGTTTAAAAGGTTATGCAGTTGCAAATCAGCAAGGTTTGATGCAGGTTCATCCATCCCTTCTTAAGAGGCGAAGATGGAAAGCAAGCTGCTTGCTCAGTTTAGCCCATGACTAAAATGAGTGCCTTGGCCAATCTGTTCAGAATCTGTTTGAACATACTTATTCTATCCATTTTCAATGTATGACTGGCTGGCTGGCAACTTCTGGAATTTTATAGCTCAACTGGCAGTCATGGGGAGTTTGGTAAAAAGAAAGCACCTTGTGGTGGGAGGATTTACTCTGCTGAGTGTTACTGTGTGAATGCAACTGCTGCAATTGCTTCAGGTACTTCAAAATGAAAGTTTCTCAAGGAGCACACTGTGCTTGTTACCCATTAATACTAAATGCAGACTAGCAAAAAGTCTCATTTATTAGTAATACATATTTGAAGCCTAAGTATATCAGCAAGAATGGAAGGCTCAGACATTTTTAAAAAAATATTTTTATTCCTTATGTGGCTCTGCTCTTGCCATAAGCTTTAATTGCAGTCTGTTATTCTAAGATGCAAATTAAAGGTAACTTGAAGCAAGGCTTATTTCTGAATGATTTGGTGCCTTTATTTCAAAATACATCCTTTTTCTCTGTTTAGATCCTAAATTACTATTTTTTAAAATTAAAGTATTTCCTGCAATTTGTAAAGTAGTAATATACCTCAAATTCAATATCTGAGTATTTCTTTTCAGGAGAAAAATGAACAGTAATTGTAAAGAGAAGTGCAACTTTTTAAAAGATGTTTTTGGTTTTCACTTATTTTGTTTAAAACCCCCAAAAATGCAAGAGTCTGGATTCCTTTCCTCCTCCCTCTCTCCCTCCTCAGTTTGGTCAGATATTTGATATTTATGATTTTGCTGGTTTAAAGATGTATAGGGTTACTGTTTTGAGTACTAACGTTAATCTCCAAAATGTAATTTTGTTGACTAAAAATAATGTTAGTGAAACCAAGAGAAATTATTCTAAACTGCAAATGCCAGTGTCATTCTGTCAAAATAAAAAGGTGAAAATACATGTGAAACTACACTTCTACTTTAATTGAACCTTTACTGTTCTGGAACATCAGACATCTATCATAGAATCACAGGAGATCTGGAGTTGGGAGGGACCCACAAAGGATTATTCAAATCCAACTCCTGGCCCTGCTCAGGACACCCCCAAGAGCCACACCCTGAGCCTGAGAGCCTTGTCCAAACGCTTCTTGAACTCTGTCAGGTTTGTTGCTGTGACCACTGCCCTGGGGAGCCTGTTCAGTGCCCAGCCAACCTCTGGGTGAAGAACATATTTCTGATATCCAACCTGAACCTTTCCTGACACAACCTCAGGCCATTTCCTTGTGTTCTGTTGCTGGTCACCACAGAGAAGAGATCAGTGTCTGTCTCTCTGCTTCCCCTTGAGAGGAAGTTGTAGACTGCAATCAGGTCTCTCCTCAGTTACATTCCATATTTTTGTTACACACAGAGGCTTTCGTGGAAAAGTTGAATTTTCCTTTACAGGAACTTTAGTAAAGTCGATTATGATGTAATGATGAATAGAAATAAATCCTTACTGGTTTTTAACATGAATAGCACTTAACTACCTCTGTCAAACTTCTAAATGTGAAGGTTTGTTTTTGCTTTGAAAACCGGGGTGGTTAGGACTATATGAAATGTGAGTACTCCTACAGTGTAAAATAATTTATAAACAAACAAAAATAAGCCTAAAAGAAGTTAGTAACATTTTATTATTCTTAGTTCCAGAACCCATACAAAAACCACATGAAGGACCTGGAGAGATGGGGAAGCCTGTGGTCATTCCAAAGGAGGAGCAAGAAAAAATGAAAGAAATGTTTAAAATAAATCAATTTAATTTAATGGCAAGTGAAATGATTGCACTCAACAGATCTTTACCTGATGTCAGGTTAGAAGGGTAAGTACTTTGTGTTATATTAAAAATGTCCTTTTATTCAAGTGAAAAATGTGTAAAGAGTAATCCAAAGCAATAATTCAGTTCTGTAAGATATAACTGTTCAAGCAAACAGTGCGAGAATTTCCTGTAAATAAGATGTGTGTGTGTGTGTGTGTGTGTGGCTCGGCTTCGTGAACGAAGATTTGGGAAGGACTGTCCCCACATGGGTGAGCCCTTCCAGCCTGTGCAGTGGATTTTAGGTGAGACTCAGCATGCGCAGAACTGGCCCCACCGTTTAAGACCTGAGGTTCATCTGCCACGGCCGAGCGAGCTTGGACAGTGCCAGTGAAGTCCTCAGGACTAGAACCTACAGCACCCGGCATTTCCCATGAGGTCTCCCATCCAAGTACTAATCCGGGGCTGACCCTGCTTAGCTTCCGAGATCTGACGGAATCGGATGTCAGGGAGGCATTTAACTGCCTCTAAATAAGATACTTATATGTAAAATAAGATTGAACAGCAGAAACCAGTTTCCTTCAGTGTTGTTTCACTTCGAATCTGATTACAAGTATGAAGCCTGTTCAGGGAATAGAAGTTAATTTGGCTGAAGGAAAACAAAGTTAACTTAAGACTTGGCATTTCAGGAAAAAATTACTTATTTGGAAAATGCATGCACTGCTTGTAATGAGGCAGACTAAAATGCGGCATTATATAAAATAGAAAAGGTTGGATGATGAGAGAAATACTTTAAAATTTTCTTACCTAATGAAATGTGCAAAGCCTCATATAGATTGCATTATAATGTTTTCTAATATCCATCTGGTTTGGTTTTGATCTTGCCTCTGGAATATTGATCCTTTCAGAGCTATTTGAGCCATAAGTAATTAAGAAGAAAATTGTAGCCTTGTTTTAAAGAAAACTGAGATTGCTTTACTCTCCTGGGACTACTCTGACAGGATAGCTGATGACTCCCCCCACCCCTCACCCGTCTTGTTCATGAAAGGGACATTCAAGTTGAATAAATCTCATAAAACAAAATCTTCCCTGTTAACTGCATTCTCATACAAGAATCAGATGCTACAGAAACCCATTTCTTTAGAAGCTCTGCTTTGCTGCTGTATACCCAAGGTCTAGCTGCTGTATTAATTTGTTTTCATCTCCTACCTCAGAAGATTAATATTAGGAGAATGAGATGAAACGCTCTGCTTTTCATTTTTAATGAGGAATAAAGAGCTGGTTTGTAGGTACCTTCATCTGTTGTGATGAAAGTAAGTAGCGTGTGAGTTCCTGGTAGTGCTGGTATTCTTAATAACTGTTCTATATTTTTCAAAATATTACTTCACAATCTTGAATTAGTGTTACCCTTCAATTGATTTTCAGATAAATTTTTAGTCAGATTTTTTGGTCACTACTTGCCTATTTCTCAGTGTATTGCTGAATGGGTTTATCCTTTCCTCTCATGCTATTGCTCTGGTCATTGTTGTAACTTGGCAATGGATCTCTTGGCATTTGTGCAGATCCATATGTAATATCTGCCTCCTTTATCACATCTGTAGGGTAGGAAATTGCCTCACTGTAAAGTGGTGACTTCCACTGGCAAAGAACTTGCAGTTAGGATTCTCAACTTGCTTTAAATGCAAGGAAAATAATCTGCTTCATTGGAGAACTTTGTCAAAGCTGGGATGCTAGTATGAGATGATTTTTGCATGTTTTCCTGGAAGAGCATAATGAAAGGAGTTAAGTTTGGGGAAGCGATAATTACAATTTTTTGTTATTTGGATGGTAAACAGGAGCAAAGTCTTCATAATGACCTTGAAGAATGGAAGAAAGAAAATACCATCTTTTTTCAGCATTCATGCTGGAAAACTTTCATGTATATATTCTACCATTTCCATTGTGCAAGTGCAAAGATTAGAAAATAAATTCGTGGATCTAAAAGGCTGACTTAATTGTAAGCTTTGTGAGGTCTAGAGTTTGAATTAGCCAAAAATGGAATGAAAAATTGTTACAAACTATTAAAAATTATTACTTAAGCATCACTCAAACTTGCAGACAAATGAAATTGCAATTCTGTGATGAAGTTTAGATGTAGGAAATTTTTATCTTTCACACTTGGCTATGCTCAGTAATTATTGTGTTTTTCAGTAAAACATACCTTGTCAGTTTTGTGATGTGCATTTGCTTCTCTTTTCCATTTGTCTTGATACAATACTGCCATATATGTGTGAAAGTGGAATCAGAATAAAATTTTGGGTAAAGTATCAGGGCAGAATTGGATTTTCTGTTCTTGTAAATTCCTGCTAAAATTTTAACATTTATTTGCTGTGTGATTTTTAGTAGATTTTGAGAGAAAAATGACACACAAAAATCTCCTTGCTTTGTCTTTTTTCAAGATGCACTTTATAAGGTCATGCTAATTAAGAAGTCAGGGAGTGCGCTAACATTTCCCTGGCAAATTTGAGTACAATGCTGTGTTTACAGTGCAAGGGTATCTTAATCTATATGTGTGGATTAGTACTACTTTTACAGAACACTGTAACCATTTTCAGAATTGGGAAAACTATAAATAACCTCCAGTGTTGTGTGTACGTCTTATGAAACTATCTGATTAGTCAGAATACTCAAAGGTCAGAAGCACTTTGTTCTGCATTAGTGAAGTTACTTCTATTATAACTTGCTGTATCTATGTCCCTGCTAATATGTAAATAGTTAGTGGGAAAGGAGAATGGATAATTTTTAATCATTCCTTACCACATTTATATGCCTCCAGCACAGCTGCCAGTAGCACTTTCAATCAAGGTTTTGAAAAAGCAGAGTATGTTCAAAGGCACACTTAGCTGTTCAACCATGTAATTATTTTCTTCACAGGTTTTGTGAGTTGCTTCCTTTAATGTGGTGTGGTGGGAAGATGTGATTATTTCAAGTCCTCTAATTCTCCAGCATGTCAGTTCTTCTGAAGTACAGAAGCTTGTAGAAGTTTTGCCTTAACAGTTAATCATGGGAAAGCTGGTGGAATTAAGAGTGCCAGGACCAATTTGCCACACATATTTATTGGGGACGGCATGATCTGTCAGCTGGAGAGCAACTTTTGAAGTAGTCTACATTATCCTTTAATTAATTTCTAGCTCTGCCAAGCCCCAATGTCATCTGTGTGAAGACAAGTGCGTTCATATACATGCTCAGTCCTAGAGTGCTCATAGGTTAATCTCTACACGTGACCCACTCCGAGCATCCTATTTATGTTTTGGCCAAGAAATTTTGTTTCCTTACTAGAAGAACAAAGAAAGAGCTGTTTTAATAACTTCTAGGCACTTCTCCAGCTAAGAGAACTCCTCAGTACAGGACATCTGCAGATGTCGACACCTCTGTTCTGCTGAGGTGTGCCCTAGTCATATTAACAGGTTTATATTTATTACTGATGCACATAGATGCCTTTTAAGTCATTGATGTGTCTGAATTGCTAGTGTCTTTGTAACCAGGAACGTTATTCTACTTATTCTTCTCATTATCCATCCAAATGTGTTTTGCTGAACAGAAAAAGCTAAGCCAGAAGTATTTTTTTTGCTTGGATAGTTCCTTGAATCTGGACTCTGGGGCGTTTTAGGGTAGCAAACTAATATAACAGACAGAACTACAACTTCTAGAGGAAAGTTGTTGCTGGAGAATAAGCAGCTGGGCATTCCAGACTGGTTTTAAGTTGTCAATAGAATAATTCTTCTAAGTATGTCTTGTTCTACTCCGTGAATCAGTCATCAAAGTGGGAGTTGATTCACAGTTGCCAGGAAAATATGCAGCTGTGGGCTTGACATGACAACAGAGAGTAAAAGATGGATGAATAGGAACACTAAAGTCTTGCCTTGATTTTCTTGGAGATGGGAGAGGCAATTAATAAAATAGGTGTCAGTGACCGAAGTGCATGTTCAGCTGTGCCTGCATGTCTTAGAATGGTATTCAGGCTGGAAGGTAGGATGGTTGAACGCATGAAATTTGCACCTGTCGTATGCCTTGGTTTGGCTCTCAGCACAATCGAAGGTGGCTTTAGAAGTTGCTTTGCAAAATGAAGGATGAGTATAGTGTTCTAAGGCTGAACTTTCCAGCCTGCATTCATTATAGAATAATTGAGGAATATCTAAAACATTTAAATAGACACTTGTGTTTCGGTGTGAGAGTTTAAACCAAAATCTGAGGATTTGACACTTGAAAAGAACTTCTTAAAACACTCTTCTAGGCACGAGCAATCAAGGCTGGAAACAATGGAGGCATAGCTGGGACATGATGTTCATGTAAGCTCTGGTCTCCACTGGAGCACATGATGTAGTGCTTAGGCGGGTGTCATGTTTTGCAGGTTAGATTTCTTGGAAGGGTGATGGGCTTCCCCAAGCAGACCTGCAGCAAGGAGGAGTATCCACTGTCCTTGCTGATATCTCAGCAACACTTTCTCCAAGACTGTAGGTTCTATATAGTTTAAAGATCTTCCTTGTAATTTTTCCTCATTTAGTATAATTTTGCCAGAATTAAGGGTATCAGACATCTTATTATACCTCAATTCTGCATAAAATTTGGGACCTTTCAACTGTCCTTTCTCAAACTGTCTGTATACAGAAAGGTGGGTGTGGTGGCATTTTGAGTTTTATAAATCATGCTAGGGTATAATCAGAGTTTTTAGCCGGATGGCCCTACATATTTGAGTGAACTAAGTCTAAATCCATACAAACTATGACTTTGGCCACCTAATGAAAAAAATAGGTGAAGATCTCTCAGACCTTCAGATTTAATTAGTACATTAATGTTGTCTGTTGTTATTATTGAAGGGTTTTTTCTGAATCAAACTACCCTGCTCAGTTCCTGCTGCCAAGCTTGCTTTCACAGCTGGGAGGAAGTAGACAGTATTCTGGGTTAAAAGACATTCTTCTAAGTCTAAGTTACGTGTATGTTGTTGTGTTTATAGCAATTATGCTGGGCTTCTTTCTGGGTAAGTCTAGTAGGATAATAATTCTAACTAATTCTATAATCTCTTTGATTAGAAAGAACAGAATTTAGATTTAGGCACTCTTAATTAGATGATACAATATAATGCTTTTCAGTTAAGGAATCACAATCAGGTTTTCATATCTCTGCTTTAAAAATGTAATGTTGATTTTAAGTATGAAATGCATTTGAGAAGATACTGGAATTTGGATTTTTAACTTCTCAAAACAAATTTATTTGCTCTCTACTTCAGGATACTATGGTTGAATCATAATACGACACATTCATAAAACTAACACACACTCTGTGTGAGGAAAACAGTTTGAGTAGAGCTATTCATAGTAAACGTGGTAAAGGCACACAGGCAAGAACATGCTCTTGGAACTCAAATGTGACATTTCATGTTTTTTTTTAAATGACAGCACTCAAGGTATTTGCTTCTATGTGAGGCTTATGGAAGTGCACTCTCTTTGCTTTTAGTTATTTTAATTCAGGAGAAATCTTTACAGCTTTGCAGTTTTCTACTACATATAATCTGGTATAAATATGGACAGCAGACAAAAGAAGTTTCTCACTGCTTCTGTTGATACTGATCTGCTGATTGTGTGGTCTTGACATTCACTGACTGTATAGAGGATTGCATACCAAAAAGGGGGAAAAAAGTATATTTCGTTGATTCGGCAAACTGAAGCAATGCATGCAGCAGCTGTGTGACTACCAGATCTGGTGCAAAGCAGAGGATGGGACAAAACTGTAGTGGTGAAATATGAGTTTGTTACTTTTGGCAGCAGCCCACAGTCTCACCAGATTAGGCAAAATAGGGTGGGGAAAAAAAGCTTTCTTACAGAACCTGTGTATTAAAATCCCCATAAGAGCATGGGGATTTAAATAGCTCTTAAAATGTAATATGCTTTGTGAACCTTTGGTATTCATTTAGCTCAGGTCATAGTGATGTAACGATAACTGAAAAAGAGCAAAGTTGCCAGCATAGGTGGTGGAAGACTTCAAGAGTTCATTCAACATTTTGACACATGCTAGAAATCCAGGCTGTTAATTAACCTGGCATCTGTAAAGAAAATCTGCAGACCTGATCACCAGGAATGTAACTTTCAGCAATGTCGTGGAAGTCTGAAAGCACATGAGGTATTAAACACTTTACTGTTCTTTCAAGCAGGAATGTTTTTTTTCATATGGCTTTTGTGGTGCATATAGCTTGTTACTGGCCCCTTGTAGAATCAACATTTGGAATTGTTCTTGTTCACACTGATTTATTGAGTTAGCTGGAAGAAATTATGTATAAATCCTTTTCTTAGAGAAAGCTTAGAGGGGGAAAAAATTCACTTTAAAAATCAGCTTGCTTCCTGTAAACTGAGGAGGGTTTTTTGGTTTTTTTTAGTACTTCATACAGACACACACACGCGCACACACACACACACACACACACACACACACGCACGCACACACACACACATATACACATGCATATATGCACAAACACTTGGAAATCTCATTCTTAGTTGCAGTTTTCTTAGTTGTGCTCATCCATTTTGGATGAGCTGCCATATCTTGAACTTTATTCAAATTGATAGGTCAGGTATGGAAAATAATTGTCTAGACATCTTAAGGTTCAATTTCAGTCTCTGAGGACAGACTTGGTTTTCTTCCGTCAAGAGATGCTTTCCTGTGATCATTTTCAGGATAAGGAAAATAGTCAATTGCAGCTATTAATATTTTCGTGAAGATCTGCTTGAATTCTGTAACCACAATGGTTTTAAGAACCATTTTGGATTTTGTTTTCAGGGTTTAAAGAAGATTTCTACTTGACTCATGAGATAATGCGACCTTTCTTATATCCAATTCTTTGAGATCAGAAGAAAGGAGTTTCATACTCTTGATGTCAGGTAAATTATGTAATACTATTGAGAGCAGACAAGCAGGCTGCATTGAAATGTTTAAATAAGGGATTTGCCTGCATTCAGGACACCTATTCAGAAAGACTAATTGGAGTTGTGATACCCATTATAGAAATGAAGACCTCTTTGTGAACTGAATTTTTCTGATTGGAAGAAGCAGCTTTATGGTAGTGTGAAGTTTTGTTGCAACCTTACTGCAGTGCTTTCTCTTTGTGCAGCTGCAAATTAAAGCTGTGATTGTATGCAAAGTCTGTGTAGTGAAATGTGGTTTGGCATGTTATGATAGCCAGTGATTCTATTTTTCTCAGAAGTGTTGGCTTTCATCCTTTTAGCTGTGTTGCTTCTCTATGAAAATCAGATCTTTATCCAACTTGATTGTCTTCAATTTGGGAGCTTGGAACATTTTTAGAATTTCTGTAGGAAATGGATTTATTAACACCCTTGTATAAATAATAATATGAGGCTGCTGCCTATGTCCAGGAAAGACTGTCAATGTTTACCACAAACACACTACTTGACTTGAGTCCTGGTGATTCTTGCTTGCAGTGTTTTGACACTTTCTCTGCCAACCTGCTATAGGGTGTTCTCTGATGGAAATGTAGGTCAGTGTCAGCAGCTTCAGGGTGACTCTCAGAGTCTTATTTCAAAACTGGTTTCACCCATGATTTAAGTAGAGAGGAGTTTTTTTGTTGGGCATAGCTGTGCCTCAGCTTTGTTACATTAACTTTATTGCAGGCTATAACTTAAGGCATATGAACAGGTAAGCAATGGAATACTGACATTTTATGGCACTGCAGTGATATTCATCAAATATCAGTAATTAAACCTCAGGTTTCATGAGAGGAGTTCAGATTTTCTGATTTTGTTTTCTATCGATCTGGAAATAACTTTGGTAACCTCAAAGGAAAATAAATATGTGTTCTCAAGTAAAAGGATACTGATGCTTACTTTCCAGAGACTCAATATATTTTAATACTGAAGTGTATGCTGCTTGTATTGCATCAGTAATATTAAACAGATTTATTACAGGGACTATGCTGTGTAGTATTTCCTCAAAATTTCAGCTCTAACCTGATTTTCAGCAAGATTTGAATTATTCCTATGTGTCATTGTCAAATTTAAGTTGTGAGATGCAGTTTATTTGTAACTGCAGTTTTTATTTATAACTGTTGTTTGTAGTATGCAAGATAAAAGATTGTACTAAATTTGTAAGATGACTAAAGATGCTTCCCTTCTTGCCCCAATCTGTTGCTAGTATGGCTTTCAAAAATGCATTGGCACTGTGTTATCATACTGTATGTATGAGCACTGATCTGAGCTCCACTGGGATTTCCCAGCTAAGCTGCTTAGGGCACAGGAGACGCTTTTACTTGTGTTCCATCTCTGTCCTTTCTCAGAGTGCTCTGGACTGCATGCACTGGGCTAGAAAACATGGATTATGTTTTACTGCTGTTAATGTTTTTGAGCCACTGTAAATTATTGCTCATGACTTTTTTCCTTTGAAAGGCT
The DNA here is from genome assembly GCF_047495875.1 of Pithys albifrons albifrons. Lineage (NCBI taxonomy): Eukaryota > Metazoa > Chordata > Aves > Passeriformes > Thamnophilidae > Pithys > Pithys albifrons. The sequence goes on from NC_092461.1 coordinate 19,187,064, forward strand.
GGTGGAATCTGGGAATATAATTGGTATCAGGTATAGCAAATCATGGCTTAGGTAGTGTCTGAGTCTAATAGTTTTCCTGATTAGTTAAGCCTGAGTAGCCTTGTTTTGAAAAATCCATATTAAAAAGAAGTGGTCTAATGTTAACCTGTTCTCTCATTTCTCCTCTGTGGAGAATAACATGTTGGCAGTAACCCAAGGGGTAGAGGTCTGCCCTGTAGTATTTAGAAATTTAGTGTTTATTTCTAATGCAGAATATAATTATGACTTCATCTTTCTAGAAAATTGCCTAAAATTTACTTCATGTTTTGCCTCAGCAAATGAGGTTTTCTTCATTGTGTTCATCACGTGAACGTTGTGGTAGTGTATAAGTGGTTTCCTGCAAGACCTCTACCCTGTTTGTAGCTATGTTTGGGGTGTGATTTTTTAGCCGATGAAACCAAAGTATTTAAAGAGTTATCTGAATATTAAATCCTGTTTTTTATACTTTCAGAAATGATTTAGCATGACTCTGAAGGGTGTGCAAACAGATCATTGCTAACATTGTAAATATTTGTCTTTTAAGATTTGACAATATTAAACATGTAGCACTCAATCTTGAGTTTTAGGAATAATTTCTAAGTAAATTGATCCATGAATACAAATTTATAATATTTACAAAATGCCAAGTGCTATTCTGTAATAAGATGGCTGCACAGTTGCATTTTTTTAAGGTAATATTTGATGCATTTGTCAAAGACCTAGATAGTCAAAGGTGATGTCCCAGGTTCTGGCATCTCTCTGTCCTGGGTGTGTCAATGGCTAGAGTGGATAAGCCTTATTGACCTCTGAGTTGGACACTGAGCAGAGCAGATAGGTATCAGAAGAATTTAACCTTCTGATGAATTCAGTTGAAGGATTTTGTACAAGATTCTGCTAGATTTCTTCTGTCCCTCCAGTGGTGAAGTACATTTTTTTTCTCATTTCTTCACTGGTGTGAGAGAAGAGAGGCTTCCAGTTCTGCAGATGTGGAGGAGGATTGCGTGTGTAAGGTTGTGGTGTTGTAGAAAGTGCAGTATGAAAAGTTGTCGTTTTTCTGTGCAAGATTGTGCTGGAGCAGCAATTAAACTCTGATATTTAATGGCTTAATTTTATCTGGACAGAATTGCCTTACTTATTGTCTCTTCTGCTTGTTTTTCTAAAGTCTCCTGAGAACTATTTGTACTCTGGACTGAAAGAGAAAGTAGGAAAGCAGTCTTCAGATGCTTTTGAAGTAGCATCAGGTAGTTCTCAAGTGGCTATACTTAATCCATCAAATAAAATTCGCTGAGGGTTTTTTTTTCTGTACATCATCATGTAAAGCAGGCAGAGTTTCTGTGTAAGATTCAACTAACACCTTCACAAAGAGTCATAATAATGGAGAAGCATAACAAAACACATAGTTGCTTTTAGCCTTTCATTTTAAAAACTTTTTAAGTAGATTTAAAACTTTGAAATGGAGTGTTAAGGGCAGCAACGTATGATTGTTTTGTTGTCACTGTTCTTCCTTGGCAGTGTTATACAGTTATATGCTAAGATCTGTCTGCCTTTCTTTGCTTTTAGTCCATTAAACTTGATTTCAAGTTATGAAGGATTTGGACCTGTTGCACTCTCCTGTGTTCTGGGGAGATGCGGGCATAGGACTGACTATGTTGTTACAATGAACTGGGCCAAACTATTCACACAGTTCCATAGAATGGTTTGGGTTGGAAGGGACATTAAGGATCATCTAGTTCCACCCCACCCAGCCATGGACAGGGGCACCTTGACCTAGACCAGGTTGCTCAAAACCCCATCCAGTCTAGCCTTGACCACTTCCAGGGATTTGCACAACTTCTCTGGGCAACCTGTTCCACTGCCTTACCACCCTCACTGTAAAGAATTTTATCCTTATGTCTAATCTGTCTACCCTCTTTCAGTTTAAAGCCATTCTCCCTTGTTCTATCACTACAGACCCTTGTAAAAAGTCCCTCTCCAGCTCTCTTATACCCCCTGTAGGTACTGCAAGGTGCAATAAGGTCTCTCTGGAGCCTTCTCTTCAGGCTGAAAAATCCCAGCTCTCTCTGACTGTCGTTGTAGGAGAAGTGCTCTAGCCCTCTGATCATCTTAGTGGCCCTCCTCTGGACTCTTTCCAACCAAAGCATGTCTTTCTCATGTTAGAGGCCCCAGAGTAGAATGCAGTACTCAATATTCTAAATATATCATATAAAATTGCAAAAATATGAAGTTCTCTGAGGATTGTATATGAGTATCTTACGGAAGTCAGAACAGAGTCATATCTTTCTAGTCCTGTGCCTTCTTCATAAATCAACTTTAAAAAGTCTAGCTTCTAAACTTAATTGCTTTTTCTCAGATCTGATTTTGATGTTACATCAAAAATCCTTGACAATTTAAATTTTATTTCCTATGTAATTTTCCACTTTATTTCTGTTGTGGTTTGACCCCAGCAGGCAACTAAGCCCCATGAAGCCACTTACTCCTTCCCCCCACAGTGGGCTGGGGGAGAGAATTGGACATGGAAAAGTGAGCAAACGCGTGTTGAGATAGCCACTTTAATCAGGAAAGCAAAAGCTGCACACACAAGCGAAGCAAAGCAAAGAATTCATTCAGTGTTTCCCATGGGCAGGCAGGTGTTCAGCTGTCCCCAGGAAATCAGGGCTTCATGTCATGATGATTTGGGAAGACAAACACCATCACTCTGAAGAATATCCCCCACCCCTTTCCTTCTTTCACCTCACCTTTATACACTGAGTATGACAGCACATGATACAGGATGTCCTTTGGGCCAGCTGGGGTCACCTGTCCCAGCTGTGTCCCTTCCCAACTTTTTGTGCACCTGCAGCCTCCTCGCTGGTGGTGTGAGGTGAGAAGCAGAGAAGCTCTTGGCTCTGTGTAAGCCCACCTCAGCAGGGACGGAAACATCCCTGAATTATCAATGCAGTTTTCATCACAAATCCAAAGCATGGCCCCCTCTTAGCTACTGTGGAGAAATTGACTCTACCCCAGCCAAAATCAGCACAATTTCTTAATTATATGAAAGCAAGAAATCAAATATTAGGGAAGAATACAAGGGTAATGTAACTGAAAGTGGGAGTTTCAGTGCATGAGATAGAGACTTGCTATGAAATTAAGAACGTTGTTTTGAGCATCACAATATGTACACCAAGAAATGTAGACTAATTAGACTCTTTGTCTTGATCATATTTTAACAATCTGGCCTATTCTTTTTCTGTGTCTTTAGGTAATAGGACTGTAAGTCTCTGCTTGTATTTAAAATGTCTGGCATTTTGGGGGAGCCTCCACAATCTAAATAATATATGGAGTCACATTAGCTGAGAGTTTGCACTGTGAATGCCATAAATTAAGGAAAGGATGATGCATTCCATGTGGAGTAGATGCTCTCATCTGCTGGTTGGAGTCTTCATTAAATTACTGGAGCTAGTATGCCTTCCTAATTTTATACACTCAATTTTAAAACTGTTTGAGGCATGATCCAACAAAAGGAACATAATGTATTAGTAGCTCATTAAAATTCAAATGGTCCTTAATTCATAGCCTACGTGTCATACCCCTCATGGTTATATTCTGCTTCTAATGTTGCATAACTGTTGGTTGAAGCTAATGCTTTATTTTAAATTCTATAGTACTCCCTTTCTGGGGTGATTTGTTTTCAAATGAAAGACAAAAAGGATTCTTAATTTAAATGTTTGCTAATAAGAATAAAACATGAGGTTTGCATAGAAGGCTAATGTCTAATCACAGGCATCAAGTGTTCTATTCTGTCTTATGTTCTGCAGTGATCTATTCCTGGGGGGCGAAGGAGTTATCAGCATTTTCAAAATTAAAAACAAGAGGTTTTATTTGTATGTATTCACAGCAATTTGTACAAATATAGCTAAAAGGTATATATAGAAAGTCAGGTAAAAATACTGTTAAAAATCAGATCTCATACTCTTAATTCTTTCATTTATCCTACCTGCATCAGTGAATCTTTCCGGAATAATTTCATACCAAACACTTTATTAAGAATAGCATTCAAAATGTCTAACCAGTTTTGTTATGAAACACTCTTGTGTTATGCATGGCAGCCTCTTACATGGGAAGCGAGTGTTATGATTTGAACCCAGCCAGCAACCAAGTCTAGGGTCACTCTTAAATTGTTACCCCAGAAAGGGTAGATCCTGGGGATATGAATAGGCACATCTCAGGGCAAGGAGAATGTTCACCCTCTGCAGACAGGGCAATAGGAATGCCTTGCAGGGGGAAGGGCTGTCCCCAAAAATTCCTGTAAGCTTTCCTCTTGGTGCTAAAAAGTTCCCCTTCAAAGGCAGATCTGAAATGTTTTAATATATTTGTATTTCAGACAGTGTAATGGTGTATAAACATTGTAGTCCTTACTTGGCTGACATTTACACTAGTTCATTGATTTGAGCTCAGTAAAATAAAATCTTGTGTAAAACCATGATAAAAGGCAAGGCTGGAGATGAGAGATTTCATTCTACAATAGTGGATCCTGTGGCTACCCCAGCACGATATTCCTGGTGAATGACACATTGTTACAGCTTTTCATAGAGAATCGCTAACAGGCTTCTCTTGACTTTTTTATAAATATTCTTCCAAAAAGTAGAGGAGCAATTGGTGGATTTGTATTACTATTGTAGCTGAAGATCTACAATCAGACACACTTATTTTCTGGTCTAGGGAGCAGTGCAGCAGAAGGAATAAAACATTTTTGTTTTATTAAAGGAGCAAAAAAGAATGAAAGAGTGGCAAACTTGGGGATAAGATTATTTGGCTTATGATGGCATTTTTCATCTGAAATTCATAGCACTTTTTTTTGAAAAGCTGTTTTATTTTTCAAGGGATACAAAAGAAATAACCTTTTCAGTTGGCATGGTTTGCAAGGGTTTTTTTCCCCATGAAATAAATCAGGATAACATAGGGGTATACGGTAGATTTCCATAAAGATTTTATAATGTTCGTTTCAGTGTGATGAATAATTAAATTTTGCTATAGTTGTGTAATAAGTATTATATTGAAGACAGATAGTGCCTGATCCTACTACTTCAGTTCTCAGAAACGAAAAATGATTCCACAGAAGCTCTTGCAGATATTTCTTTCTTTGTACATAGACCTACTGATCTCTTCTGAGATATCTGCTCACACTGGGCTTTTGTCACCACCTCAGAGCTCAAATGCCAATGTGCTGTGAGAGCTGCTCTCTCTGAGAAGAGCTCTGGCTAACCAAGCTATCCAACAAATAAAATATTCATGTTGGGAGCCTAGTTCTGGACGATGTTCCTGGTGTCACTTGTTGGCGTGGTATTGGATGCTGACACCATGATCCTGTATCAGCAGGCTGTTCCTTCGGTGCTGTTTTTGTATGTTCAGGTTAGAGGATGTGTACTATGTGCTTCTCAAGCCCTTGAACAGTGCTGCTGTTAGGTTGATATTCATGAATATTTGTTAATGTATTTTAGTAGCATTCAGATCAGGTTACATTACAGTGAGCTGACTCAAAAATTTGGAATCTAATAAAAGCTCTTTGGTTGGAATGAAGCTCCAGTGAATATATTTCTTTTTCTCTGTCAGTGTCTTCTGTGCGTTTGAGATGTACATATATTTCTTCAGCTTTGATTTTTAAATATTTAGTACCTAGTGCCATCAAATCTTGTGTACGTAATTGTGTTTTTGAACGTGACTTTGAATGTGCAGAAGGAACTGATCTGTGCAGAGAACAATTAAATTTGCGTGGTTATTTTTTTAGAGCACAATTGAATTTTTCCAGAATTGCAATCAGTACTCTGTGTACTCTGTATTGATTTTTGTAGAAGATACTGAAAATCTTACTTGCTTCCAAAAATTAGCATTGCAGAATGTAAAAATGTTCACTGTGTGTGGAGTTACTTGGAGTGCATGTCATAGATTTATAAATGCCCTGTATATGCTGTTAGGAGAGCTAAACCTGTGATCGTCCATGCTAACTTTGGCATGTGAATGTAATTTTAATCTGATGAGCCTTTAGAGCACTTCAACATGTATAAAAAGAAGTGGAAAACCCTGTTTTTTATGTAATATAAACTCATTAAATTGTGAAAAATTCTTAACTCACTCGTAGTGTAGGTAGTATGAGTTTAGTTTTGGCTTTTTCCAAACATAGCTCTATCTGGAATTCTCTGCCTCTTTTAGGTATTATTTACTTTTGTTCTTTATATACCTTTAGTGCATTTACTTCCTAGTTTAAATTTGCCATTTCTTAACTTGTCTGTCTCCATTCCCTTCTGTCCCAATTACAGTACTAGGGTTTCTCCCTTGCCCTATGAGGGAATGCAGGTCTAAAGTAGGGGTTTGGGTTAGTGTATCTGAACATACTACACTTCACAAAACAGCAGTAGGGGAAATAAATAATTTGTTACCATACTCAGTTAGTAGCATGTTTGTCTCTTTGATTTCTAGAATTGGTTATTGAAGTGAAGTTCTCCTTTCTGAGTGATAGGTTGGAATACATAGATGTATGCATGAAAGTCATAATGGTTGATAGGTAAAGATATGAATCTGTGCACTGTTTGCTCCTTTGCCATATTTTGCGTGCAATTGATATATCAGGAATGTTAATACTGATACTCAGAGATAGACCTCAAACTTGCAGGTCTAACTGAAGTCTTGACCTTTACAAATATATGCTTGACTTTTGTTTATAGGTGTAAAACAAAGGTGTATGCAGACAACCTTCCCACGACGAGTGTTGTCATTGTTTTTCACAATGAAGCTTGGAGCACATTGCTACGCACCGTTCACAGCGTGATAAACCGGTCCCCTCGGCACATGCTGGAAGAAATTGTCCTTGTCGATGATGCCAGTGAAAGAGGTAATGATAATGGCAGTGCTTTAGCTTGCTACTCTTTTTATTTCAAAAATTGATGCTGACTTAATATGGGCTTAGCCCTCCTCGGCAAAACACAGTAGCTGGGGCAGGGGAAGGCAAAGGGAACAACACTTGTTTTGAAATACAGATGGATCATTCTGCACTGAAAGCCAGTGTAAGGTTATCTGTCTGTTTACTTTTTTGTTGACAGTGTAGAGGTTTTGTTTGCTAGCAGTTTATCCTATTACAGCTTTCATGTTTTGCATTTAGAATTTTACTATGTTTTTAAAGCTTGAGGGCATTTGATGCTTTAATCACCTGGTGAATAACAGCAAAGGTAACTCTGTTCAGTACTCACATCCAGATTTACCATCACTACCATCATTAGGCTTGGCATTCAGGGTAATTAATTTTGATTATTCAGTTCATGGGAAGTGAAAATTAAGTTTCTATGCTGTAAGAGTTCCGTTTCTTAATAACTAGTGCTCCATATGAAAATTTCATGCTACTGAATGAAACTTGCTATGTGTAACAGACAAAACTTGAGCTGAATTTTTTCTTAAAATGTAATATTATTTAGATTTTATTCTTCATAGTATTTTTAAATTATAATATATTAGAAATAAAAATAATATTCCAGACAATACTAAAAATTTCATTTTGGCTTATAATTGGCTTGTTTTTTGCTTAATCTTACTTGGAGGTGTGGGTTATAACGTATAACTTGGATTTATTTTTTTTCTTGTGTTTGTAAATGGAGGTGAGAGGGTGTTTCAGGTTTTTTCATCTAAAACATTTCTGTATTTTTATATTGGATCATCCCTTTTTCTGTATTTCTATTTTGAAAGTTTTCTACCAGAATTAATTGCTAGTAGGCCACTAGAAAAAATTCTTGACAGTCACCAGTTGTAGGCTGTTACTTGTATCAGAAGAAATTCCCATCTTTTAGACAAGGAAGGGTTTTACACACAGCATGTTAGCATCTCTACCTGATGCTTCTGATTCTAGTGATGCAAAATTCATGTTTTGCTGCTTATGGTAATTCCAGCTTCAGAGTAAGATATCTGACTGTTGTCCAAACAGCAAGATCTGCCCAAGATTTGTATGTATGAAGAGAAATTGGTTTTCAGATCGTACGGCCCAAGTAGCACCATGGTACATGGGTTACAGTGGCTTACAGCAGGTTTTAGGATAGATAGTAACCAATACAGGAGGGTTTGTAGTTGAAGAGTATTAGAAGTGTATTTTTACACTTCATGTCTAACCTGGTAGAAGGTATAACAATTTGCTTCTTCACATTACATGTGTGTTAGCTGACCTGTTCTGCACTCCAGAGGTCTAGAGTACAGCGACTTGTGGAGTAGCTGAGTAGACTAAAGAAAGATCATATCAGCTAACTCTGATCCCTCTCTGACCAGTCTGTTTTCCTAAAGAAGCAGAGCTAATACACTCAGGTTGTGTTGCACTTGTCTCTGTTCCTTTCCTCTCACAAGCACTCTCTCTTGCTTTTACTTTTCCTTTATTACATGATACTGCATTTAACTGCTTCAACCAATTCCAGTGCAATTTGGAAGAGAGGACAGAGGCCTTAAATACAATTACGTTCTGGCAGCAGAAGAGAAATGCCCATACAAAGTGCCAGGCTGCCACATAAATGTCTTCCAGGTTAGGTGAGGGGTGTGATGAACTTTTGCTTTTAGAAAGGCACAACATCAAATTTATGCTTTTCTTCACTTGTGGGTAATTTGTAATTATGTCTCTCAATTTTGTTGTAGTTTTTCAACTTTTCTATAAAAATGTCACATTTCTTTTATCAACACAGACTTTGGCACCAATTAAAATTATTGCTAATTATTATTTGTGACAGGTCATCTTTCAATATGACCTAGAAAAAAAGAGCAAGCTAATATTAGAATAATGTAGACATAACATTGCTTACATTTTGCCTCTTCAGTTTTTCTGTTTTAGAAAAATATCAATTCTAATATAGCAGTGGACATGTGCTCACTATGAATCACAGAATTATTGTCCACTTAAAACATCATGTGGCTTTCTGTAGATAAATTTTCTGTTTCTGGGTTTGGGTTAGGTAATAAAAATGGAGGAACTTAATTCCAGACTGAAAGATAGAGCATTTTGTACTTTTTTGGTGGTTGTTGAACCTGTTCCAATATTTTATTTTGAAGCCTGTGATCTTCATTTCATTTAGGCATCTTTTATTTGTCATTATTTTCAACAATTACTGATAGGGGTTTTGTTTTCCAAAAACTTGTTATGGTTCCATCAAGCATGCTTTTACATTAAACAAAACAGATGGGTGCGATGCCGGAAAATTTGAAGGGTTTACATAGACAACTTAAGCATTCTGTTTGTGTTGAATTAAAACAGTGTACTTTTCCAGAAAAAGACAGTGTTCAGCCTGAGTAGTGTATATTGAATTCTAGCATCAGAATCATTTTAATTGGAAAAAAATAAGCATTCAGTCTGCCTGCAGCACACTTTGTACCTGCTAGTGTCATGCTCTTCTAAGAATGAATTTGCATAATATCACACATCTATTTACACTGAAAAGAAAACCTTTGGAGAAACAAGACATATCTGTAACATTGTTCTTTAGTTACTGATCAGGATTGCAACTTTAGTTTTTGAGTGTTGATCTTGGGTAACTATTTACAAAAAGTTAACTGGAGAAATCAGGATTAGCCAGTACTTAAAACTGGGTCAGCATTGAATAGCCAACTGTGGTAGACAGTTTGCACTAGGATAGACTACATCCACAGAAGTTAGTGATACAGATACAGATCAAAGAAATGTAACCAAAGCTAAATATTAGCTCTTCCTAAAAAGCAGTGTTGGCAAGCTTATATGTTTTAAATCTGTATTTTATTGTAGTTTAATAAAAAAAAAGTTTGAAACTAAATTTTTCATTTATATTCACATCAGTGTGAATTGATAATAGAACTGGCAAGATATTTTTCAACTAAGGCATTTACTTGACTTGAACTGAATATATTTGCTTTTTTGGCTTTCTTAGTTCTGCTACTGCCATAGAAGATGCTCTTTAAACTGTCCATAGTCCTAGGTAAAATTATGCACCCTTTTGATAGAGAAAAAAGTTGAAAAGAATATCTACCACAAAGAGTTAGAGTTGTACCTCTGAAAATACACGAATTATTATTGTTCCCAAGTAGAAGTACCGGGGGGGGGGGGGGGGGGGGGTTGGAGTGGGAAGGGTGGGGTGTATATTATGAAGCCTCACTCTGTTGGAAGTGTGTGAAACAATGCTAAAAAATTACTCAGCTGTTATCCTGGATCACTCATAAGTGACTGCCTACATAATGCATGGAACTTCTCATTTAAGTGTTTAAACTAGAATTTAGTATAAATATGACCAATAGTTTTGGATAGAAAATTATCCCTACGGCTTTATCCTGGTGTTTCTTATAGGCCAAAATGTTTTGCATGCATTAAAAGACTAGTGAAATACTGTTTTCTTTAGAGAAAAAAGAAGTCTTACCTTACAAGAAACTATTACCGTTTTCTGGATGTATGATTAATTCAAAAAGCTAGATTTGTACTACTTGAACAAAGGGAGCAGTTGTGAAGGATGTGTTTCACTCTTAGAGCGGGTGTTCTAGAGGGAAAATAGCTGCTTAGATTTGAGTATTTAACCTTAACTGCTGGTGGCAGAGGAACTTCAGAAATCTTGATGCCTGAGTTTTATTACCATGCTTTTGTAGGGCTGAGACATCAAGCTTTAACTTTTTGCTTGTTTTGCTGAAATTATAGTAATATTTTAAGGTCACATTGCTTTGTTTCTGGGAATAGTCTCTTCTGAAGTTTTGAACAAGGTGGTATTTCATAGGAGTGTACTTATGGACATGGTTAAACATGGGAGAGGGTTCTTAACCTTATTCTCTCCATAATGGAAATGCTGCACACATCTCTGATTGCTTCTTAGAGAAAAAAAATGTTGAAAAGTACTTGATAAATGGAAATCTTAAATGCTTTACAGACAAAATGAAGATAGGACTTAAGATTTTTATATGCAATATTGAGCCTGACTTTTTGTAATGTAAGTTTGGATTTTATGTTAGTTCTTCACTGGCTGCAATTGTATTACTGAAATATTTCTCTCTTCCTCTTGTCAGAATTTACCATTCTGTTAATGTAACTACATTGAAGAACCAATGTCACAGCCCATATTCATTTACTCAGCTTTAAACTGGTTAGAACTACTTTAAAAGCTTATCTGCACTACACCTGAAATGGGCAGAGAAACATGTCGACTTGTGTGACTTGCTTATCAGATGGATAGCATAGAAAGAAATGCTGCACACTCTGTGTATATCATGGAAGCCATATATATTAAACCTATAAATTACCATGATACTAGTTCTTTTAAATTAGCGACTTTGGAAAGCTACACTGTAATGAGATGAGGTTATATTTGCTACAGACCCAGTCAGCTAAGTCATCTATGTGCTCAACCACAAAAGCCCTGCAAAATGTTCAGATGTGCACTTGGTTTGTGCTAATAAACATTTATACATTTGAATCTCTGTTAATGTACAAAATAAAAATCAACTTGCTTTGAGTTACTCTGGAGACAAATATTGAAGATGTATCAACCTCTTACACACTTTCAGCACAGTTCAGCTTTCAAGATGTGTCAGAACTTATTTCTGTGGGTTTTAGTGACAGTCCAACAATGAACAGAAAAAAATGAGGAGGCAATTGGAACTCATTCATCCGGAGCAGTGGTAAGGAATGGTAATCACCCTCAGGTCAGCCCTGCCTCTTGAGATTTACAAAACAGCCACTAAGAGTTCATGCCGTGCTTTTTTTCCCTCCTCTGGTGTCACATTTATTCTTACATGAGGTACTTAAAAGTGCCTTATGCTAAATCCTACTACAGGCTTTGCACTGTTGTAGTACAACTCCTGTGTGCTTCGAGTGAATAATATAATATATTCTGTAGCTGTGCTATAAGACAATTTTGCCTTTTAGGCAGATTTGAAATCTGCAAGTTATTGCAGAAGTCTGTTCCCGTGACTGTCAATTGCATTCTCCCTGAATTCTTTGTTCTGCCTTTGACATCATTCATCATAACCAAATAGGCCTATGCAATGCAAGTAATTTTGAGTCTCTAGGCACGTGGTAGTCAGTTATGACCATTCTATTCTGAATAATTTGTTCCTCAGCTGAGTTGAGCTTTGTTGGTGCTACAGACATTCATTTATGTAAAGCTGATTTTCTTTTTTTTTATTTTAGGTGTTAATAGTGATAATTTAGTAGAAAAAATATTAGCCAGAAAACCCCAGAGAAACTACAGTTGAAAAATCATTTTGATCGTGTTTTAAACTCCTAGGGAAATAAATATCTGTAACTTACATTACTGTAGGAGGGAATTCATTATGCTCAGCTAGTCAGACCATTTCTGTATTTTCTTGGTAGAGAATTGTTGTGTCCAAGACCACTTATGCATTTGCTTTTGAAAGTAGGAGTCACATCTCCATAGTAAAACCTTTGCTGTCCCATCTGTTTTTTGTGTAAGCATTCTACCTTCTCTTCATTGTTGTGTTTTCCATTATGAAAAACTAAAAAGGAGAAAAAGCTTGCTCTGCTATCAAGTGAAACACTTGGAGATGTGGAAAGGCCTATTGTGAACTGTAGAATAAGCAATAGAGAAAATCAGCTGAGATAGTAGGAAAACAATAGAAAAGAAATGAGGAAATGTCTCTTAATTCAAGTCTCTTCGTGGGAAAAAAAGCTGAACTACATAACTGACACTTTTCATGGTTTTGATCATTTTTTGCAGACTTCTTGAAAAGACCTCTGGAGAGTTATGTGAAAAAATTAAAAGTACCTGTTCATGTGATTCGAATGGAACAGCGTTCTGGATTGATTAGAGCGAGATTAAAGGGAGCTGCTGCTTCTAAAGGCCAGGTCATCACCTTCTTAGATGCTCATTGTGAATGTACAGTAGGCTGGCTTGAACCTCTGCTGGCAAGGATCAAAGCTGACAGGTAATTATCCATCTATTCAGCCATGTCAGGTTTTTTTGGTTATTAAGAAATCTTCCAAGTATTAGGAAATAGCCTACAAGCAAATATATACCTTCTGAAGGGCTGAATAAATTCTCATTGCTGTAAGGATAAAAGACTAACACAGTTAAAACTTTTTTAAAAGTAAAACTCTGTTTCAAGTGAAGTCTTTATTGGGGTACATGGAATAATATGTTAAATAGCAGGAGTCCTGAGCATGAATGGAGTTGAGAAAGCAGCAGAATTTGAGGTCTGTAGTCTAGTCTGCAGCCTGGCCCATCCCTTCATGTATTTGGGAAGATACTTGTGAGGAAGAAATGGGGCCCTGATCTCAAGTAACACCAACACTGTGTGCAAGAACTGTCAGGTTTACTGTTTTCAAGTTCTCATTGCAATTTCTTTATTCTGAAGTGGTTTTGGTTGTGAAAATCTGTGCTGTGTCTTGGCCTTCTGGGAGGTTATTTTCCACAGTTTGAGTAACTACTGAAATCACACTGATCTACACTTACATCCGTGATAGTGTGATAGAAATTATATTGGGGGGGAAAGTGAGAGGATGGTTTGCTTTATGGACTGTTCAATTATCTGAGTTACACCCTGGTCTGTTAGTAGGCAGCATATTAAATAGAATGGATATCAAGTATGGTGTTACAGATCTCTATTTAGTTCCTACAGTTATAGGTAAAAATCACTTTTAAAGTTTGATGTTACAAAATATAGCATTACATGATAAATAAGCTATAAGTAATGAAGAATCTTTGTTCAGCACTGTGCTAAGACGAAGTACTAAACTTGAAGTTATCATTAATACACTTTTTCTGAGACTAAAATACATATATGGTTACAATTTGTGCAAGCACTTCAAATTTAAGTCCTTTAAGTTCAGTTGCAACCAACCTTACATCTTTTTACAGAGCTTCCCATGGGAGGAAGCCTCCTTGAGGAGGGTTACTTAAGTGTCTTTAATATGATTAGAATTGATTTCTGTGAATATATGTCTTAATAACGTCAGGACAGTGGACAATGAGGCCATTTTCTGTCGGCTTTGATACAGTAGTTATACTTTGTTAACAATGACTAGAATTTCTTAGTCCTGAGGGTGTATAAGAATACTTCCCCAGAGTTGATCTCCAAGTTTTCATTTCAAAACGTGCTAGTGACTGTGACCACTCAACTAGAAATAAGAACCTCTTGTTTTCTACCCAAGCACTATGTAGCACTAAGAAAGCTGGGAATCAATAATTCCATCTGTAGAGGGAAGAATATTTATTACTCTCAAATGTTATTTAAAAAAAGATCTGGTATTGCCAAAATTGTGTCAGAAAAAGACATTTTTCTTTATTTGAATTAACTCTAATTAGCAAGACAGAATTTGAGAATGTTGCCTGGTATTGAGTACTGTTATTAAGAGTTGGCATTATGAAAATTTAAGCCGTATCTTTTAAAAACAATATTAAAAAAAAACACAACAGCAAAACAACAACAAACTATCTTTTTTAACACTTTAATTAATAGGTTTTGGTTCTTCCCTTTTCGTAGGAGGACAGTAGTGTGTCCCATCATTGATGTAATCAGTGATGACACCTTTGAGTATATGGCAGGTTCTGACATGACCTATGGTGGGTTCAACTGGAAGTTGAATTTTCGCTGGTACCCCGTTCCTCAGAGAGAGATGGATCGACGGAAAGGAGATCGAACCCTTCCTGTTAGGTAATGAGATATTGTTCAATTGCTTAAAATTTAAAGCTGGTGTTTACTCATACCCTTTTGAGGTTAAACTTGTAAGTAGGTACTTTAGGTTGTTAAGTACTTAGTTAGGCATTGTAGCATCTTCTTTGTCTCGTTGAAGGAACAATATAAAAGTTTTTACATGGATTGGTTGTAGGTAACTTTTGGTAGCATTAATTGAAGTGATAAACTTGTCCCTTTGGAAATATTTTTAAGTTTTATGTTAATTACTGGAGAATTGCTAGCTTTCAGCTATTTTTCATAATGATGCACAGGTTTTTAACAAAGGTTTTGGGTTTTTTTTATTGAACCTTTTATCTTTTATTCTAACGAAGTCAACAATATTTTGCAAAGATTGCATTGGTTTTGGCATGCGTGTGTATGTATTTTTGTATGTGCATTCATATATGAACTTAATGTCTCACAAGTGCATGTGTGGGAGAGATTATACTTGAATGTTGTGTGGGTTCATGTGAAAAGTAATGAGAAAGATAACTTGCATGTAATATGTACCTTTTAACAATTGGAAATGCACATTTGTTGGCCTTATTGTTCTGAAAAGGGGGCAATGTTTACTTTCCGTAAAGTTGAGCATATGGTTTTACTGCTTTGTTTGTCTTTATATTAAGAAATTGAGAGATCTTCTCAGGATATGGCTAATTGTGTTCTCCCCCTCCCCCTGTTTCCTTTTTAGATAGAGTAAAAGACATAAGAATTTTCAGTTAGATTGTGACCTAGCTTCTATATTATGTGTCTTTCAGAAAAAGCCCAAAACATTTCAGGAAAATAACTACTGGTATAAAATCATTTATGCTAAAATTGTAAATAATTGAAGTACAAAGTTATGTCATCAACCTAATATATAATTTACTTACTCTGTATTTGCTGTCTTAAAAAGGTGAAATTTGATAGATGTTTCTAAAGCTCTGAGAAACTACTAGCACTGTTTTATTTTTTTCTACCAATAAGGAATTTGGAAAGAAAATCTGGATGCAACCCTGGCTGTACAATTTTCTTGTATGAAGCAATAATAGTGAAAGCAAGCAGGCCACTTCATGGCCTCCCATAACTTTTTCAAAAACAGTAGCCAGGATTATGATTTTCCTGTGTGAAACTGGTTTCTTTCCTATGAGTTACCAGAATTGGAGGCAGAAGTCATTTGCAGGAACGGCACCACCTTTTTAGGGGCTGTATCTCTATCCAGACTCCAGTTTGAAGTGAGAAAATAAGGAGAACTGTCACTAACTGGTTACATCTCTGGAAAATTTTGATCTAGCAAGTACATCAGTGATAATTGAGTTTGAATGGAAGCTTATCAAGAAGGAATATGCTAGGAACTTGGGAAATAAACAGGTATTTTGTAAGTGTGTTAAATGTATTTATGTTTTCATGGCGATTGATGCTCTTTTTTCCTCCCCCATAGGACACCTACAATGGCAGGAGGTCTTTTTTCAATAGACAGAGATTACTTTCAGGAAATTGGAACATATGATGCTGGAATGGATATTTGGGGTGGAGAAAACTTAGAAATTTCCTTCAGGGTAGGTAAATCTCTGCAGTGTTTTGTTACTCAGGACAGTGCATCTTGAGCTCTGTAATACACAGATCTGCTGCCTGCATCAGTGTCCTCTTCTGCTGCAGTTAGCACTTCTCTTCCTGTTATGTTCCTTCAGTGGAGATTTGCAATGACTGTATCTGTCAGTGAAAAGTGTGTGGTGAATAGCTGGTAGAGCTTTGTGATTAAAAGATTAAGATGGTCATTCTGAAGAGAAAGAGAGTGAGTGTGTGTGTGTGTGCGTGTGTGTGTGTGCGTGTGTGTGTGTGCGTGTGTGTGTGTGCGTGTGTGTGTGTGCGTGTGTGTGTGTGTGTGTGTGTGTGTGTTAAAAGGAGTTCGGTTAGCAAAGCTAATGGGGAAGTATCAATTAGTGATGACTTCAGCAGTGCATGTTTTAGTGTGTCAGTGAAATGTGAGAGTCTCTGTTACAAACCTGCTCTTCTTGATCCTTACTAACTTAATGATTGCATGTGTTAGTTTGGATGTGGAGCATTCACTGTTGTTCTCATTTTTGTTCCTACCGTACAGCACCAAAACATTTTTAATGCTTTTTTTAATGTTTTTGATTTCACTTACCAGCTCAGAGTATATAGGTGGAAACTGCTGAAGTGCTTCAGCTTTCTGAATCTGCCATTTTTCAAGGTCCAAAATAAAACATAAAATATTTTCAGAAACTTTTCTTGGGAAGAGTATGGGTTCTTTTATATAGAGATTCTATTTTACAATGGACTTTTTTGGACACCTGTTAGTTCCTGTGATTCATGTGAGCCTTTTCCTTCCTTTGCGGTCAGCTTGCTCAGATCTCCAGAGTAACTTCTTGATGATGAGTCATTGCTGAAAGGGCTGAAATACTTTCTTATGCTGCCTTGGTAAGGCTAGTGAGCATCTTTAGCTGTTGAGCAGGAAAAACTGTGCAGTATGTGTTTGTTCTAGACCTCAGCTAATCTTGTTTCCCCAAACTGAACAGAAGCAAGTTATTACTATTTTTAACCTTTTTTTAACAACTTGTAACTGTGCAATAATTGTTCTATCACTTTCAGATCTGGCAGTGTGGTGGCACCTTGGAAATTGTAACTTGTTCACATGTTGGGCATGTGTTCAGAAAAGCAACACCATACACTTTTCCAGGAGGTACGGGGCAGATAATCAACAAAAATAACAGGCGGCTTGCAGAAGTCTGGATGGATGAATTCAAAAACTTTTTTTACATCATTTCCCCAGGTAAGCAGGTATTTGGTTATGAGAAATACTTATGAAGAATTTAAATGTTATTACTACTGGGAAATAACATGAGTTATTTATATAAAAATGTTATTGCTTTGAAGTTCTTAAGACAGAACTCATGTAAGATGGAGAAAGAGGAAGGTCTTAATTGAAAAATAGTTTTGTTACGAGATCTGCCCTGAAGAGTTTGTTTGTTTGGTTGGTTGGTTTTGTTGTTGTTTTTTTCTTTTTTTTTAAACTTGCATATGATTTATGAATGAGTTTCCTGTGCAATAGAATTAAAGCTCAGTGGAACATCAAAGAGCTCAGCTGTAGTGCTGAACACTAGCTATCCAAATACATATCATAATGTGCTGAAATTTGGCCTCTGGCTTCTGTGTTGCAGGCATTCCAGGTTGAATAGATCAGAAGTGTTTTAAGTGAAACGCGTTAGCAGGAGTGGCAAAAGTTAATATCTTCTGTCCTGGTAGAATTTACACTTCACTGTCAAAAGTATAGGGACAAGTTGCCAATATATTTGACTGTGATGTTATTTATTATGTTTCTTAAAGTGGATGTTAACAAAACAAGAAGATATAAAATATGAGATCATATTTCCTATGACCTCAAACTTTCTGAAAAAAAATTTCAGGAAAAGAAGGAAGGCCTGTGAAATGTTGAATTATTACTTTCCACTACAGGATATTTTTGTTGTACTATAAAAAGACAGAGAAGCAAGCTTTGGATGGCAACAGGCAACATTTCTAAATACTTGAGACATGAGAGACATTTGACTTCAAATACTAAGTGGTAGTTCTATATGCCACATCTGCTTTTCCAAAGAAATTTCTTTAAAACTAGTATTTCCTTATGACTTGCTTATTAAACCTGCATTAGTATTGAAATTTAAAAGTTTTAATACAGTGTAACATGAGTCTGAATAGTGTCAAATTTTATATTATGGGTTTTGAGAATGTTTGTGAGAGCAACTGACTGTGCAGATTCATGGTGGATTTTTGTCTTAAAAGAATGCATACTCAAATAAGACTGTGTTAGATTTTTAATTAAAAATACCTTGCTACTATTCAAACCTTTTTGGATGGAGTCAGAAGCTAACATCTTATAATTACTGCCCTGTTTTGTAATTAGTGCAGCATTATGAATGCAAATATGGCCTGTATAGATATTCAGGAAAGTTGTATGTGAATAGGTGCCGTCAATTTTCCTTAAGATTGCTACATGTCAAATTAGAATTTAAAATGTACAAAAATAGCTGGAACAACTAACTACAAAAATAACCTAATTCTTTAAAAAATGTAAATTACCGATAAGCCATTATAAGGCTCTGTAGCTTTATATATCTCTGTAGTCCTTCCATTTCTTGTGGTAAGCTTAAGCTACAAGAGGAGTTATACTGTTTGATTTTCATAGGATTAGGTTTTTGGTAGGGCTTTCATAGCTTTGCAGTATTGTAGAATATGTATGCCTTCTCCAAAGACAGTAAAAATTCTGAAATGCTCAAAGTAACTTAAGCCTTTATCTATAACTGCATGGTGTATTTTCTTTCCTTTCAAAAGATGCATGTCTGTGTAAGTTGTATGCCAATAGCCTGAAGGATTGTTGGATAGAGATGTCTTCTTGCCAAGCTCCTCTTAGAGCATCCACACCTGCTGACTATCACGTGATCTCATTTGTGTACTCATATCCATACTGACAGTGCACTGAAGTTTGATGCTGGAATTTCCAAGTATTTCAAGAATAGGATCATGTAGCACCTGATTAAGATGGATTATTCTGAAATTGGATTGTTGCCTGGGGCTTTGAGGAAAGTGGTTAGTACTCTGGGTCATTCTCTAGCTATGATGAATATCTACTGTTCAGAGAATGAACACGCAAATGTACTCAGTGCCACTCACGCCTCTTACCCACCAAATCCGCATAAGTTGTGAGAGCCAGTAGATATTGACTAGGAAGGATTACTATTTTAGGCAGTTCACAAACACCTTATTCTTGTTATTCTGGTATCTCCAGACTTAGCTGAGTGTTGCAGACTGATTTTACCCATTGACAACAAATAGCATCAGTAAAAGTTTCAGTAAGGCTCTGTGGCCCTTAGTTCTTTAGGAAGTCAGTGAATTTCTGCTACCTTAGCTCATTTAGCCACAATCTGCTTTTCCAGATACCCTTCTAATATAAAAATTTAACTATATAGTTCTTGCAGAATGATGGCCTAGTAACCCTTGGGCAGAGCACGGTGTGCAGCTTGTGAAACTGTTCGCTAGTACGATGTGTACTTTCAGTATTACTGTGCCAGTGTCACAAGTTCTTGCAAGGAGCAAAGTGAGGATTCTTTAGCTGATGCTAAAGAGGGGAAAGAAAAAAAACTGCTTCAAACCGCGTTTATACTAAAACTACATATATTTTTCACAGAAAGAAAGAGACAATTAGAAGAGAGTACAAATATACACTCACACAAGTCTGCAACAACAAAGTCCCCACTTCTTAACGAACACACAAATTCTACTGTCTTAACTACACATTACTTAAGAAAAGACTTATTCCCCAGGGAGACAAACTCAAGCAGAAAGGAGAGACCCAGAACAACACAATTTACTTTCCTGAGGTACCCTGTGAGCCAGTGGTGGGCCTGGTCCTCTCCATCCCCCCTGGGACAGCATCGTGTGTCCTCCCAGGAGGAGGACTGAGAAGCGACTGCCTTAACCACTCCCACACTGGTTCCTACTTCCCTGGAGATGATGTCATAATGTGGTATGGAATACAAAATTACTGGCTAGCAGAGGTCAGCTGTTAGCTCAGCCCAGCTCAAGTCAGCTGACAGCTTCGGCCTAGTCCAAACTTCAGAGCCCAAATCTAGGCCCACCTAGGTGAACCCATAACATGTAGTGAAATGCAAAGCTGCCCTCTTGAAAAGCAAGCCTGTAATCCTTTTTTCCTTTTATAAGCATAGCCTAGTAAAAACTACTACTTGTCTGTTTTAAGCCTGCATGCATTTTAGAAGCCATCTCTCTGCTTAGGAATGGCTAGGAACAGCTGGAGGTTGGGCAGGAACATGTTGCAGCTGCTGCTGCTCAGCCAAAATGAAGCCTGTCTCATTGCACCAAGAGCTATTCTCCTCAACAGTAACTGCTCTATCTGGAGTCCTTTCTCATTACCTGATAATTTTACGTGCAGTCATGTGTTACAGCAGGATCATGTTTTCCAGGCCATTTCCTCTTCAGCTTCCAGAAAACAAATCCAGCACATGCAGGTGAATAGTCTGATTCCTGGCTCCAGTCATTCTGTTCTGTGGACTCTGCCATTTCTTTATTTCTAGTGCTGGTCTTTCATCCCTTTCTCCAGGTGAAAATATTAGGACTGGATTGTCCAAGGTGAGGCTTCAGGAGATGGTGAAGTCAGTCTTACAGCTTGCTGTGAGAGGAGTGCTTTGCTTTTCATGGCAGGTGTCTGGTTTGGCAGGTGGTAGGGCTTCACCTCCCCTCACTTGCTGATCATTCATCTGCATGAATTGATTCTATGGCTTGCTGAGGTTGGCAGGATTATTTGTCCTGTGGGCTTCTCCCCAAGAGTTAATTTAGCACCTGTATCAGCACAGGAGGTACTGCAGAAATCTGAAGCTGAGCAAGGGAAAGCTTCCCCTTTCTACAGCAACAGCTGCAAAGCATTGGGCTGGCTTATCACATCTACCTCCCCCTAACCATCTCCTAACAAATTAATGATAAACTGACAGTTGTAGAATTCGTTGGTATCCTTAATCTAAAGATGAAGCATGGATACTTTCATACTCTGTGGTTTCTCCGTGCTGCTTGTGAGTCTGGATTCCAGCTCCTAAATGCAGTTCCCTACTCCTTGTCCAGTGTGCATCCTCATCATTCAGCAGCCTCTTGCATCCCAGCTGGTGAGCTGGAAACATCCCCAGAAGCAGGTCCAGTGAGCTTGAGTACAGTCTTGTCCAGCTTTTATGGAAATTAATTGTATTGTTGACCAAAAGTTTGCCCCGGAAGCTATTTTCTGTTTTCTGGGGGCCAAGTGGGTAGGCAGAAGGCCTGAACACACAGCATTGTGGAACTACCTGAGTAAGAATCATCTGCACAGAGACATAGCTGTGTTATCCTGAAAACTGGATCAGTAGGCCTCATATCTAATCACTATATGCACTAATTTCTAGTCAAGCAGGGTAAGTCAAGATTCAGTATGTATAGGCAGAAATGGGTAACATTATTTATGGTTGATAGGGAGGACAGAGGAGGGACTGAGTCCACATACTGCAGTGCAGTTAAGCCCATGTTCAAAGTCCATACATTCCATGTGCTTTTGTATTCAGCTATTTTCCCTATCAGCATTAATTGGGAATGCAAAGAATGTAGTTATGCAAATTGGATTTAAATTATTATTGCTTTTCAAGTTTTATGATACTAAATAAACACAAATTATATTATTTTTATCAAAAGACTAGATTTAGATGAAACAGTTTTCATACTGTGCTTTTCAAAATGATTGAGCAACTTATAATCGTGATGAAAACATCATGAGTTGGTTTGGTGTTTTTTTCTAAAGCAGTTTATCATAAATACATTGTCACACTTTGAACTTGGGCAAGCAAATCTTCAGCTGTTGAAATTTTGAGGATGGCAAAACTGTTGCAACATGGCTGATGGGAAGCTTAAACATAAGGTGCCAAAGAAAATTAAACTGAAGTATTCTACTGATAGACATCATTACATGTATGTTTTCTTTTTGTAAGGAAAGACCATTGTAAATTAATAATCAGAGTGATCTGGTACTGCATACCACACTTCTTCAAGACTAACAGTACAAGTTAGTGCAGAATTTTACATTTGTACAAAAGACCTGGTGATGACGTGATTAGATGATTTGATGTGGATTTTTTTCATTATCAATATTTATATTTTGCTCCTGTCTTTAAGCACATGCGTGAAATAGAGCATGTGACTGCCCCACAGCAAACATCAAGCTGTGCGGCAATAGGGTCATCAGAGTGGCCCAAGCTTCTAATGTAATTAGGGTTTGGGGGAGGCAGGTGGGGGGGAAATATATTTTTATGGTCAAGTAAAGACAGCAAGTATTATTGAATACTACTGCTGATTTGTGTGATGTGGATGCCCCATCCCTGGAAGTGTTTAGGGTCAGGTGGGATGGGGCTTTGAGCAGCCTGGTCTAATGGAAGGTGTTCCTGCCCATGGCAAATGGTTTGGAATGAAGTGATCTTTAAGGACCCTTCCAACACAAACCACTCTGTGATTCTATGATTTTTCCTAACTTTTCTTTTTTTTTAATGAACCAAAGATTTGAAAGAACAACAAGTTAACATGGACTGTCTTCCTCATGGTGCATGTACCTTTAGAGTCTGGCATAATTGTCTCCTGGGAGGAAGATTTGAGCTCATTCATGTTCTGGGGTTTGTTTTTTTGTTTTGTGCCTTTAGATAAGCATTTGAAAAAATGTCCAAACCCACTAGCAGGTCATGTGCCACTGTTATATATGTGTGTGTGTGTGTGTGTACATATATATATACATACATATATATAAATTTTACGGGTCTGTAGAGGAAATAATGATTTAAACCTGTGCTTAATTTTTGGTATACTTTATACTTTGCTGCAGTTTTCTTTGTGTTTTTTCATTCTTTTTTTCTCTAAAAAGAAATTCCCCATAAGTAACTGCCTCTGCACTGCATAGAAATACTCAAGCTAGTTTTGAGTACAATGGATAACATACCAGAAATCTTGGAAACTGAGTAATTCAGCCTTATTAGAGGACTCTCCTAAGACAACTATACCTGTTACAGAATCACAGACTATTCTGAGTTGGAAGGGACCCACCACAAGGATCATTGAGTCCAACTCTTAAGACAATGACCCACATAGGGGATTGAACCCATGACCTTGGCATTATTGCAACCAATTTTTAACCAAATGAGGTAATCTTAGGGTCTCTGCCCTTCAGTCCATCTGCCAACCTGATGTTAACTGTAGTCTGTAAGACAGTGCATGGTTTGCTGCAGACCTGACTTCAGAGAGGGTTTTTTAAAAATCAAAATGAAAATGGTTTAATGGAATATATTGTAGCAGAGAAAAAATTAGCTGGCACTTTCTATGTGGTGACATTTAAAACTACTTTAAGGAACAGAATGCTTGTATGCTATTGAGTCTCACTTTACATTTAATTGTTTATGGTTGTGACTTTAATTCTTATTGCCCTTCAGTGATGTGATAGTGTTGTTTTCTGGAGGTCAGTGTAGCGGACTGAATACGTTTTGAGTGTCATAAGGTTGTGAAGATGGCATGATAACTGTTTTATCCATTAGCTGCTTTTTCGTCACTGAAAAATGAAGAATCCCATACTTAGCTGTGGTTGGAATCTTTCTGTTCTTACATCATCTTTTGAGGAAGCGCTGTTTTTGTTGTGGAGGAAATAGTTGCTTTCATGACAATGGGGCAGCTTTCTGTGGTTGGTTTTGTTTTGTTTTTTTTTAACTTTGTCTTGTGTTTTTTGGTTTTGGGATTTCTTTTGTGACTTGAAAGCCTAGAGTGAAATTCTCTGAGATTCTATAAAAGCAAGCTTTCCTTTGCATTCATTCCCTTACCAGTATAGTTTTCTGGCATCTTTATTAAAAGATCTTTAACTGGAAAAAGAAAAAAGAAGCCTGAAAGCCTGGCTAACATTTTTTCTTTCTGGAATATTGAAATTACTACTGTTTTTATTGATATTTACAGTCATTTAGCTAAAGTTAACCAATTATCTGTCTCAATTGAGTAGAAAGACACCATCTGCTGGCAAGTTGATTTAATACACCGTAGGTCAGCTTAGAACTGTCTCAAACTATCTTTCCAGGGGGTCAACAGTTTTAGAGGTAATTCAGAGTCCTCTAAGTGGTGGGATTTCTGAATCATGTACAAAGCTGAAGGTCTGTAGTGTGGTGATCAGTTGAGCCATATTTGTGGTCTGGTAATTTAAATTGCTAGAGCTTGTTTTTGTTCTTTTTTTTGTTTGGGTTTTTGTTTGGTTTTGTTTTTCTGGTAGTGTATTGCATTTCACCTGTGAGATATGGATTGTGATGTGGAAAATAGAAAAAGACATGATGTTTGAAAACTAGAAATTATCCTACTCTTATAATTATTATTATCAGAATTCTGGTGAAGGAAAAATGTCTACTGTTCATGCACATCTTCCTCAACCCATCTGCAGATAAGACTTGCACAAATTAATTTTCAGAAGGAATTAAAGCCACCATTAGGAGTGGGGAGATACAGGAAGAAGGAGCACTTTGATTAATGAGGAGCAAAGGAATAAAAAGGCAAGCAAAGTACCACCAAAAAAAATTATAGTAGTTGTAATGGTGAACATACTTCCTGCAAATGCTGCAGTTATATTGAACAAATACTGAATTATTAAAGGTTTAGTTCCCTGTATGAAGGCTGCTTTCTGCCTGCTTCTTTGTGCAGCTAGATAGATGGTGAAGGGTCCAGCAGGTGGTATCTGGCTCAGAAATAAATTAAAATGGGATTCTTCTTGCTGCACAGGAGGAGACTGCTGTGTTATGCTGTGTAGATATGCACCCCATTTATCATTGGGGGATAGAAGAGCATTAGCAACTATAAAGGTTTCAGCCTTTCTACTCTGTTAATTTAGTAAGCAACTGCATTCAAATTGTTCCATAAGCCACAGGTAAGAAATTGTTGTGCACAGCCCAAAAGCAGTGATTCTGTCATTTGTATAATTAGCTGGAAAAATAAGTCACAGGTCTTGACAGATATGTCCTCTCTGAGTATAAACAGCATAATACTATATTAAACAAAAACTGATTTATATAGAGCTGACTGTCTGAAGATAAAGTCTTCCATGGAAGTAGTATACTATACTGATGATTTTTTTGTCTAAAGTGGTATTATATAACATTTGTTATCAGCCGCTGAATAAAACTTTTTTTTTGTTTCTGCAGGAGTTACTAAAGTTGATTATGGGGACATATCATCACGTCTTGGACTAAGACGCAAGCTCCAGTGCAAGCCTTTCTCCTGGTACCTGGAGAATGTTTATCCTGATTCCCAAATTCCACGTCATTACTTTTCTCTGGGAGAGGTAAGATTTTATCCTTCGTATTTATCTTCCCTGTATAAAGTACACTGTGAGTAAGTTGTTTGTATTCTGAACTGAGTAGTGCAAGTAAAGTTCAACTATCTTGCACCTGTGTTCCTGTCACCTGTAAAATGATAAATCTGACTTCTCAGTGGAGCAGACAATTGAATTTTGGTATACAGTACTGTAATTTGAATGTTTTCCCTTTTTTCTCCACAGTACAAAATGTCATGTCGAAAGGCTTTAGAAATATCCCTTCGGTATGATCCCTTAGCCTTGCTGGGCATTTCTGTTTTTCTTTAGCATTTTTAAGTGACGGTAGAGGTAGTACAGGTGATGCTGTCCTAAAAATGTAGGCACCTGCCTTCCCTTACAAGGCATGTTGATCTAAATATCAACCCTGTTGTAGAGTGATTTTGTACTGTTTGGTTTTAAAACTCTTTCAGAAAAATGGAGCAAATGTCCATGCTGCTGCATGACTTTCAGGAGACTTGATATTCATGTCTGCTTACTATAGAATAATACTGGGCTTAATACTTCTGCAGGTTTTGGACTGGATATTCCATTGTGCCTGTTCTGTTGTAGCTGAGTCTTTGAGCAAAAAGTGTTCCTAAGATGGAAAGATCCCTCAAAGAATGCAAAGAAACACAGTTCTGTAGCCTGGTAGATTTAGCTCTGGTGTGTAGCAGAGAGAAGTGGTGGCACTGTGGTTTGATATGGATGTAGTTCTTTTCTAAAAATAGCAGCCTTTGATGATGTGCTCTTTTTCAATCCTAGATAAGAAATGTGGAAACAAATCAATGCCTGGATAACATGGCAAGAAAAGAAAATGAGAAAGTTGGAATCTTTAACTGCCATGGAATGGGTGGCAATCAGGTGACCATTTTTGAAAAATAATTATCCTAATGTATTAAATTACTTGGAACACTACTTCAGTATTTTCAGTAGTTATCTTCAAAATATACTTAAGTTGTAAAGTTAGCAAACCCTCATTAAAGAAGATGCCTGTAAGAGGAAATGCATGAGAAGATTTGGTGGTGGTTTGTACTTGTAAGTTTTTGAGGCCTGATTGCAATATATTTTAGAGCAACTTTAAAGTAAAAAACAAAACAAGGGGAGGAGAAGACTGCTATAAGCTGTACTTCACCTCCTGTAGGTTCTCTGGAGCTGCATTCTGGTTGGACTTCCTGATTGGCATAATTACTTTATAAAAAGTGCCTGAAACATTGTTTTGTTATATATTTTTCTGGCTGTCAATTATGGGATTTGTTTTATGTCTATTTTTTTGTTTGACTTTGTTAATGATTCTTGTTGAATTGTTTTGCAATGTACAGAGATTTACCTGTCTTGGGGGATTCTCCTGTTCCTACACAGAAAGTAGTCTGCAATTAAGAAAAAAAAAGTCTATTTTGACTGAAGAACTTGTTCACATAGTGTTTATATTCGTTCCCTTAAAAAATAATAAAATCTTTCAATACATGCTGAAGGGAACAGAAAAGAAAAAATTAGTGTGTATTAATGAAGTAATGTATGAATGTTCCCCCTTTCCAGGAATCCTTTCGTTGAAGGGGTTTTTTAGTTCCTCTCATTGCTTTTCTGTCTAGGTTTTCTCATACACTGCCAATAAAGAAATTCGAACAGATGACTTGTGTTTAGATGTATCTAAACTTAATGGCCCAGTAACAATGCTCAAGTGCCACCACCTAAAAGGAAATCAGCTTTGGGAGTATGATGCAGTGGTAAGTCTTCTAATAACTTGTGACAGTAAAATGGGACAACTTGGGCTTTTACAGGAGCCTACAGAGAGCAGCATAATCCAGTGTGGGACCACTATTTGACAGTCATAACAGAAAACAAAGTCAGGATTATGTTTGCTCTGTTATTCACCATGTCTTCTCTCAATGGACATCTGTATTGATTTAATTACCTGATGAGTTTTGAGGGAACTTGTAGAAGAATATTTTGAATGTGTGTTTGGATCCTCTGGAGAAATATAGTCCGATGAGTGTAGTGTTGTGTTAGAATGAGATCAAAAATGGAAAAATATTCCAGGTATCTATTGAACCAATAAAAGATAGCACTAATGATGTGACAATTCAGCACCTGGTATCTTTTCTTGCACAAAGTTAAAAGGAAATACTTTTCTAATTAAAATGAACATCACAAACTTATAAAGATGATTTTACATTTCTAATCATGGTATGTTTAATGTATAGATGCTTGAGACAGCTTTATTTTAATCATTCTCTTTCTTACACCTAATGTTCAAATTTACTTTGAAGTCCATATGTTGAACTGCCAGATCTAGAAATCATTGTCCATTG
This sequence comes from Pithys albifrons albifrons, assembly GCF_047495875.1. NCBI lineage: Eukaryota > Metazoa > Chordata > Aves > Passeriformes > Thamnophilidae > Pithys > Pithys albifrons. The sequence goes on from NC_092461.1 coordinate 19,214,919, forward strand.
ATCCACTCATCACTAACTTGATTTGCAGGCTCTGAAAACAATTTTGTGATTGAATAATGCAGTCAAGAACCCTGACTTCATGGCTAGTTAGAAAAAAGTACTTCCCAAGTTGGTTAATTTAAAATCAGTTATTACAAAAGACAGTTGCAAAACAACTTGTGGTTGAAGAACCTTGCCAGTATATTTGTGATGAATATTTTGTAAAAATAACTTTATCTACTGAAAAATCATTTCACTAATTAAAAAAAAAAAAGAGTTGGGTATGTCTGGCTAAATATACTTGCTGTAGATTTTAGTAGCTGAGGTGTTAACAAGACCTGCAGCCTTTAAGACTAAAAGCAAATATGTGTGAATGATGATTTTCTGATTAGGATGGTAGTTAATGTGGAAGGTGGTGGATCTCTACTAGGATTTTTGCACATTGCTAGCAACTGTTGATAGGAGACTGAAGAAAGCTGAAGACTGGCAGGATTACATGTTAATTGAAAAGATTAAATCAGTCTTGGGAACCATTCATTCTTAATTTTATGTGGTGAGTTTACCGGAGTTAAGGAAATAAGATGAGTAATATTACTACCCACAGTGATTCATCAAAGGGCAAGTGCATTTTTTTTGTTTCTAATTTATCAATGGTAAGAAAAATGCATTTTTAGACACCTAATGGCAATAGTCTGTCTTGCAGTGATTACCACAGACTTCCCCTGTGTTGATCCTCAGCCATAAATTTGGTTGTATGTGTTTTTTCTCTTTATTCTGTCAAAAGAGAATCTAGGCATAATCTTCAGAATTTTACTGGAAGATGGCAGAAAAGTAAGTTAGAGGAGACTTAAAAAGGACTCCTACCCATGTTGTTGAGTGACTTTTTTTCTGTATCTTTTTTTCTTTCTGCCTCTGTTTAACTACCTTCTTCATTCTTCAGCGGCTGGATGAGTGCAGATTAATGCGCTGAGGATTTTGATTGCCTTTTCTTTTTTTTTTTTTTTTTACCCTTTGCTGCTTGTGCACATAAGGCCTGTTCTGCCACTATTCAGTCAGTCCAGTGTTCTGGTTGTGCTGCTGAATGAGAGAAGAAATACTGCCAGTAATGCCTGTTGGTACAATAAACTAGTTGATGCACTGAGGAGTATCCATAGTACAGTGGCAGGAAATGCAACCACCAAAGATCTCTCCTCCATGAATATAGTGCTGAGGCAGATGGAGTGGTGTATCAAAGAGGCATAAGTAAGATTAGTAGGCATTGGAAAAGATATATACTTATGTGATTTTGCACATTCTTTTTATAAAAGAACATACTTTCAAAAAAGAGCATAGTGTAAAGTTGCTTCCATGTCCCCAACTGAAGAAAAAAACATACTTCTGAATACATATTCAATGTGATCATTCTGATCTGATAAAAGCTACTATTATAACTAATAATTGAAGTTGTACATCTTACCAAACTTTAATTTCTAACTCCTCAGAGATCCCAGCTGTGTAGTTCTATTTAAAGAATGGTGGATTATTTAGACTGTTTTGTTTTTCATGAAGCAATGTTTTTAGCACCTACAATGTGAAATAGCATATTTAAACGTTCTTTAGGATTGGGGTCTGGAATCAGTAACCACGGTGTCTTGCCTAGTTTCTACTTACCTATGGAAGAGTTTTGGTAGCAACTAGAAATTTTTTTGTTACCTTACTCTTGGTGATTTTTATAAAGCTAATTTCTTTTTGTTTTGTCTTCAAGAAATTAACCCTGTTGCATGTGAACAGTAACCAGTGCCTGGACAAAGCCACTGAAGAGGACAGCCAGGTACCCAGCATCAGAGACTGCACCGGCAGCCGCTCCCAGCAGTGGCTGCTTCGCAACGTCACCCTTCCAGAAATATTCTGAGAGGTTCTAAAGAAAAGCAAAGATTGACTGGGCTACCTCGGCTGATGCTTTGGCTACACTGTTAAGTAGCAACAGAAGAAACTTCTGCTCAGCAGAATCCACAGTCTGTCGCTGTTAGAACTCCTGCAGCTTCTCAGTATCTGTGAACCAGCCTTCCTGAATAAGGATGTGAAACTACCACACATACTAGTGAAACTGTGCCCACTGATGTTTACAAGATCGAAAGAGTTTCTTCCAGCAAATAATTTAGAGAACGTTTGGACAGTGGAAACATAATCAATGAAATAGTCTCTCTGAAGAGCTACATATCGTTTTAGTTTGCTTGCACATCAGTAACCTCTGCTGAAAGTGCTGCTGTAATGAAGAAAGTTTCAAGAATTATTTTTTTCCTGGTTAGCAGTGGTAACCAGACTACTAAATATAGATCCACAAATAAATGAAAGAGAGAGCTGGACACCAGATTCAGTAACATGAAATAAGAATTCTGTGGTTTAAAACAAAAAGTAAACAGGGTTTAATGAAACTAAATCAGAACTATGAAAAGTACAATTTGTTATAGTGAAGTATCAAATTTATATGTAGATTTTATACCTCAGTGGGGGAAAATAACCAAGTCAAAAGGCAATTGTTTCTTTTTTTCAGTTGTGTGATAGTCCATAAATACTTTTTTTTCTGGTCAGTCTAAAATAATTTTGGGCGCAAACAGAATGAGCATAAGAATAAACTTAGCTCTTGAATGTCAGACCAACTATTTTTTGTTTGTTTTTTTTTAATTCCTTGGCTGTTGGAAATGTATCTTTTTATTACTGTCTGAAAACTGGAGGTTAACATGCTGTCTAACTTTTGGGTTTTTCCCCAGACCTGCCGTTTCAGTTTATACTTGGGTCAGTCACCTTGTGGACTCTCATAGCCAAACAAAAGATTTTAGTACCTTTGAAATTAAGTTAACTTGACAGAGTATGCTTAGCGCCCAAGAGTCGTACTACTGTACTACAGGGTTTTTTCACAGCAATAAATCTTTTGTTCCTTGTTTGATTTCAGTCATCAGAAAGCTGGAAGAAAAGATACATGATTTGGGTAGCAGAAGATTGGCAAAACTGAAGGTTTTCTGGAATTCTTTTTCACTTCATATTCAGATGTGCTTCATTGTCAAGTGCATATTTAGATTAGACTCTGAATTGTAATGTTGATCTGCTGCTTTTTTCTAATAAAACCTGAAGAAAAATAGTTAAATTGGCATGGGTTTTAAATTTAATATATCCAAAAGCAATATGACTGTCATTACATTGGTCTGCATTTTTTAACTGAATTGCTTTGTTTTGTTAAGAAAAATCTGTGGGCTGATCTTGAAAATGAGCCACTGAGTGCTCAGAGTACACACTGAATTTTCTTTTGAAAATTAAAATTGGATTTGTTTAATGCAGAGGATATTTTTATGACAAATATTACTGTTTGGCCAACTGTCCCATAAAGCAAATTAAACCTAGACTCATGCAAAAGTTGTGTGGAATTATATTTGCTGTTATGGCCATTTTAGATTTGCCATTTTACAGTTGATGAAGTCAGTGTTATCTCCATTATTTCTGCAGCAGTTCATGAGAATTTTCATACACAAAGCAGAGGACATGTTAACAAATTGTAATATTATGTTGCTACTTTAAAAATACATACGATGAGACAATGTGGGATTAATATCAGATAAAGCATCCAAATATATAAATATCTTTTATTGATCTTCCCCCTCTTTGGATAGCCCTGCAAATCATGTGCGGTTGAAGGGAATTTATGAAAGTAGTTTATCAGAAAAATACTGAAGTGTGCCAAGATGACTTTGAAAAAAAAGGAAAAAGTCTGTCTTAAGGGTTATGTGAGAAGACTTACTTCTTTATTATGGTCAGTGAAGAGGACACGTTGGGTGACAGTGTAAATGATGCATTTTCTTGCTCTTCAGATACTCTGTGGTCCCTCCTGCTTTTATACTGTTTCTCAAGTACAGTGTGTGTTTGATAGTGCATATTACCCACCAAAATACTGTTTTCAGTTTTCTGCTGTGTACCAGTGAATGATGATCTGGGTCATGTTTTTTTGTTTGTTTGTTTTTTTGGTTTTTTGGTTTTGTTTTGTTTTGTTTTTTTAGTTTATCTTAGCAAACTAGCACTTTTTAGGGGGTGTGTGCGTGATGGTGCCTAAAAGTAGGATGTCTATTACTTCAGAAACAATTTCCCAGACACAAAACACATCACTTCAAAAACAAAGATGCTCTAGATCAGAGTCAGGTAAGCTTTCATGGAATGAGAAGCAGGAACATCAGAATTGCAGTGCAAAAGTTCTGTAAGTTTTCAAGATTGCTTAATTTAATGTTTCAGATTTCATAAGCCTATGGCAGATCTCTGAACCCACAAAAAGAACATGTTTTCACTTTGTATTTCCAAATCTTATGATTACTGCTGTGATAGCCTTTTAACAGAACTGAAGTGCCATGGCTTGCAAGGAAACTGAACTTGTAGATAGGCCCCAGTGTTACTGTGATTTTACCTTTCTTAGTTCAACAAGTCACTTTATATGTTGGTCACATAAAACTGCTGTAAAAATAATCACACAAAATGCATGTACCAAGTTGTCAGCTTCAGAGAGCTGAGGCAGCAATGTGATTTCCAGCCCATACGTTACCAGTTCTTACCTGCTGAATATGGGGAGTTGTGCTGTGTTGGTGAACAACAGAGGGGTTCTGCAAAGACTCCCTGCAGCAATGGGCGTTTCAAATAATCTCTTGTATTAAGAACTTTCAAACATGGCCACAGAACAGCTTCCCACACACAGTTACCTTATAGCTTTTCTCGCTGCCAATGTGGCTGTTACCAGAGCTCCCTGCTGAAAGTGAGCTTCCTTGGATCTCTGTTTAGCTGCAGTGTCCCAGGAGTGGTCCTCTGCTAAAAGGCATAGAGCTTCTATATATCAGCTTTGAATAGGTATATTAGTTGACTTGATTAGTTACAAGCACACAATTCCTTTCCAGATGGAACTTTTAGAACATCTATGTATTTTTCTTTAACCTGTTGTGAAAAAAGCATTGGTTTTTTTCCTTACTTTGTAACACACCTGTGTTATGAGACATACATGAGAATAATTTCTAGTAGAAATACCACTCTATACTCCAGTGCTTTAGCATTTATGGCTGTTCAGATCAGATGTAGGAGTGGGGAAAAGAAAGGAGGCCACTGCTGTCTTACTTGACATTGACAGCACAAACATGCAGGGTAAGTGGAAAAAGAAATCAGTAGCTGCTTTTTGAAGAGAATTGGTAAACTCTCTTTTTGACCTTTGTCTGTCCTGTATTCAGTGTATTTAGCATAAATTTCCTATGCATGCTGTAAAGGCAGTGTTCTGTTCTCCATCTCTTCTCATTTGCCTCTGTGAAGACATTTATTGAGGTACACCAGTGCCCTTTAAATGAGTTGAAGTATATTACATATTAAGCTGCAAACTTTAGATAACTACATTGTGCCAGGTCTGATTGGGTCATCTTCAGTCTGTTCAGATACTGAGTCACAAAACAGTTATCTGTGTGTAATACAACTATGACTGTTATTGTCTCAGTCAATTTGTTTTATCAGTATTAAATTAAGTTGTATTTTAGTGGCTTTAGTTTTATGGTAGTTTTATATAAAAGGGCTTAGTGATTACTTTTCATTTTGTTACAGCAATGGTCCTCATCTGAGATATGCACTGTAAGCAAAAGAAAGAATCTCTGTTACAAGTTAGCAGAAAAACTAAGATAGTCTTTCTAATTCTTGCTCTATTTGTTCAAGTAATGTAAAGCATTCAGAGGGATGAGCAAAATCCTAACAGGTTTATTCTGCTCTATTTCTCCTTCAAGGTAACTAAGGAGATGCAAATGTGCTTCAGAAGATTGACTAAGAAATAGTAACTCAGAGCTTTCCTTCACTACCTTAACTATTCCTACATGCTTTCAAATTAAGAAATGCAGGAAAGCATAAGTATTACAGAAGAGATTTTTATAGTTTTAAGAGCCTTGCCTCTTATTTAAACTTATTTATGAATAGTAGGGATTTAGGGTGGACAGGAATATGCAAAGTTAAAAACTTGCACAGTGTCAGAGTGCTGTTTGCTGTCAGGTCTGTAAGATTTCTTACAGTCACCCTAAAGCAAATAGTTCTCACGTTTTCATCTTGTGCTAACCATTAATAATTGAGAATTGTTCAGCTAAACATAGTTATGGTATGTGAAGGTTGTGCACGTGTTGTACAGTACTTTTTTCTGTAATAAGGTTGTAATGGAGAAAACAAAATTGGCACATATCCAATAGATTATTTAAAGACTAGAAATTATGACACTGAGATGAGAACATTCACTACATTGTTCAG